>NW_024412391.1:55170493-55205736 GCF_014898765.1 Herpailurus yagouaroundi | reverse complement strand
CTATACTAATTATTCAAATCCCGTTTTCTGGACACAGGAAATGAATGTGAAACTAGGCACTCAGTTTTCTTAATTAATTTTTTATAAGCAGGAAGCACTGCACTGGTTCATTTGGTAAGTTTCTGTTCCGAATTTTCTAAAATTTCCACAAAATATAGAGAAATGATGGCAACTTTTAAAAACCTCTTATGTAAGTGTTTATTGTGAAGCCTTGAGAGAATTACTGAATTTCACAAAGTGCTATATTTGTAATAAACCTACTGACTAGGGAATTCCCAATACAGTTTAGTTAAACAGGATTAGGCAGAAAGAAAATATCATAGTTTTTCTACCCTTGGCCAGTTTTTAAAAGTTTTTAAAAAGGAAAAAAAAATAACAGAGAAACTAATTAATGTAATTTTTAGGGCTGGTTAGCATTCAAATTATATAGCAAATCAATGTAACATTAACATGTTACTACGATTTTATGTACATTTGTGCAAAGTGACTTCAAATAGGTCTCTAATACTGCTCAGTAATCCATCTATGTTACTTTAGAAACTTCTCTCTCAATTTCCCCAGTGATTACCTCAATTTTCCCCCCTTTCCCTATACATCTCTTTCTTTTTTTGTAACGTTTGAAGTAGATTTCTTTTCTCTTTCTTTCTTTTTCTATCAAAGGTCATGCCTCCTGGGGCTCCTGGGTGGCTCAGTTGGTTAAGCATCCGACTTCGGCTCAGGCTCAGGTCATGATCTTGCGGCTTGTGAGTTTGAGCCCTGCGTGGAGCTCTGTGCTGACAGCTCAGAGCCTGGAGCCTGCTTCGGATTCTGTGTCTCCCTCTCTCTGCCCCTTCCCCAGCTCACACTCTGTCTCTCTCTCTCAAAAATAAATTAACATTATTTTTTTTAAAAGGTCACTTCTCCCATCTATCTGTCCTTTGGACCCCATTAGACTGTTTCAGGCATGTTATCCAACTCCCCTTACCTGAGTATTCAACCACACCTCCTCAACTAGATCTTTTCTACCAATAAGTAATCCTTCCTAGGACTCCATCCTATATCAGGCTTTACTTACAGCCCTATCTCTCCACCACTCCATAGTCAGTCTTTCTTAAAATAGTTATTTATATTTTGCAGTCTTCATTTTCTCACCTCCTATGCATTTACTAATGTACTCTATGCCAACACAGCTTACGTACCATTATTTTATGGAATAATCCTTCCTAAGGTGATCAATGGCCTCCACTTTGCCAAATCTAGGGGACATTTTTAGTGCTCATTTCATTGATTTCTCAGCAGCATGTGACACTGTAAACTGTTTTGTCTCTCTTGAATTACCCTCTTATTCAGCTTCCAAGATGCACTCCTCTTGTGTAATGCTAGAATTAAAGTGTCTGACTGAAGGCAACAATCAATAGGATTGTAAGGAGAAGGAGAGACCAAACACATCATCAGTAAACCTGTTTGTCCAAATATAATTATGTAATTGTTTCAGAGACTGTCAGATGTCTACCAAAACCCCTTTCGCCCCTCTCTTGTAGTAACTGGGAATATTATGAGCTACATTACACTTATGTATCAGCTATTTTACACTTCTCAGCCTCCCTTGCAGTTGCCTATGACAGTGTGCTGAAATTCCCTCAAAAACTACGTAAGAAGCAAAATAACTGTCCTATGGAACTTCGCAATATACTGCTCTGTGCACGCAGCCTTTTCATGTGGGTATGTTGAGAATGGAAGAGATACAGTCAGTTTGGGTCTCTGCATGACGAGCTGGAGCAGAGGTACCCCTTCTTAACGGCACACACCTACATCTCTCTGGGTTGGGAAATTGCCCCATAGACTTCAAAGTGTAGTGAGCATCAGACACACTTGAGGGATCTGTTTAAGCATTGCTGGTCCTCAGTACCAGAGTTTCCGCTTCAGGAGATCTAGAGTCAGGTTCCAGAATCTTCTTTTCTAACCGTTCTCCTATTTTGAGAAGTACTATCTTACACTATTGGTTGAAAGAAACAAATGCCTTTTTTTTTAATCATTGCATTTTCAATCTACTGTTAATACACTGTAGCCTCTTTTATCTCATGCAGAAACATTAGGGAAACTGGTTCAGAATTATCTTGTTTCCATACTGGTATGAGTACATAATTTGACATAAAATACAACAAAATCCTGTAAGCATGTTGAGTGATTAGAAAATGGGTCAAGGGGCGCCTGGGTGGCGCAGTCGGTTGAGCGTCCGACTTCAGCCAGGTCACGATCTTGCGGTCCGTGAGTTCGAGCCCCGCGTCAGGCTGTGGGCTGATGGCTCGGAGCCTGGAGCCTGTTTCCGATTCTGTGTCTCCTCTCTCTCTGCCCCTCCCCCGTTCATGCTCTGTCTCTCTCTGTCCCCAAAATAAATAAACGTTGAAAAAAAAATTAAAAAAAAAAAAAGAAAATGGGTCAAACTGTCTAAATTTCTGGTTTGTCATCTTCATACAGATTGTCCCAATTCTCCTAAAACTGACCCCTAACTCCTACCCACAGTACTCTGTTCAAAGAGGCTCAAATGCGTGAAAAATTAAGGAATCAAGGCTTCAAATAGAAAAAATAAGTAGACAAAAATGGAGGGGGAAAGGCACTTCACAAACAACATGATTTTGGATTTTGAACATAAGAAATATAAAAATAAATTTGTCCCAAAGTCCATCTTGTATCATTGGGTGGGGAGGTGGGGAAGCTGAGGATGGGAAGGGGTTGAATGTGTGTGTTAACTGGAACCAAGAAAAAAAATTACAAATGCTATTCAGAGAGGATGGATGCACTGGACAGGAGACAGAAGAAATGGCAACTAATTCAAACTCTGTCCCTGATTAGATGAGAAACCTTGGAAAACTGAATCCAACCATGAGGGAAGTCATCTAGATGAGTCCTAAGACCTCAACCAGATCTGAAACTCTGTGACTCTGTTACTGAACTCTTTATTTTGTAACAGTGCAAAGAACATACCTTTACTGCCCTCTAAGACACATCTATTGTAAACTTAAAACATTTTTGATGGACATATATATTTGTGTGATATTTAATTAGAATAGAAAGAGACATCCAGCATTAAACCTGACATATTTCAACTTAAATGCCTTGGATTATTATTTTTTTAAATAAAATCTAAAGTATGAAATGAAAAATTGAGAAATGCTGGTTCTTAGCAATTTCCAAGTGGTACAGGACAAAGAGAGCTTTCTCACTTCAAAGTCAATTTTGTGTAACATCTTTGCTGAGTGTTTCAATTTGTCTTGAGTTCAGGAGATGCTTTTATTTAATTATCTTCTAAATGTCTTTAGGCCATTTAATGACTGAAGGTAGGTCTTTCCTTTCCCATTATTATTCTTCATCTATTTCCTACAAAGGACTTAAGTTATTTAAATTGACAATCTTTATTGGTTGACATTCAAGAGACTGAACTTTTCAAGAAACCATTTAGATAAAGTAATGCTCTCCATTTTTCCCCTCTTTTCCTTTAATTGAAATCATAAGCCCTAAAGACCACAAAAATATAGTTCCTGGGTTATCAAAAATACCCTAAATTTGCTCCTGGAAGTGTATCTTTTAACGTATTATCTTCTCAAGTCTCTCTCCCACTTGACTATTACATGAAAAAAGGGAAAAAAACTTCCAAGCAAGAACAAAGCGTGGCAAGTTAGGCAAACCAAAAATTAAGAGAAAAAAAATGAAAAACACTCATCTAGGAAATCTAAAGTTTATCTGATGTTTTAAGGCAGGAAAATTTTGTAGAGAATTTGTCAATTCACTAACTGGTAGATGACCACTAACATCAGTGCACTGTATAATGTATCATAAAGGCATATTCACTGCAAACAAGACACTGGAGACTAAATTGTAATGTTAGATTTCTATAGATATTAGACCTTGATATACTGTCATAGGAAGACAACTTGACAGCAATAGGGGAGGTCAGGTCCCAAGCTCTAGCTGCACCGTCCTACACTTGTGCAGTAACTGGGGTATTGAGTGAACTAAATTCGATAGAAGCATGTTCTGGAAGCCCCTTTCTTTTACACAAGCTATTCCTCTTAAACATTCTTTTTGGATCAAGCTTCCCTGCCCCCTGATGATGCATTATGCAAATCTCATAAACTCTAAGTCACGTCTATTTCCTTTTCAATCACTATGACTCACTCTCCTAGGGCATATGAGTGAATTTTTCCAGTGGGTTGGTGAAGATCTCCACAATGCATAGTACTGTAATGTGGGTGTTAAGCTGTGGGGACTCTTCTTGGCAGGCTTTCCTGTTTTGTGGGGCACATAAAGGAAGACTTAAGCTGGGCTACTGTATTCTGCATCTATCAGCCCCGTGAATCCTTGCATATCCAATGGCGGGATGCGAGCCACTTCAACACCTTAGGTCTCTGCAGTTGTGGACCTTTCTAGCCATACTCCCATCCACAGAAAATTGATGGCAATACACAGGCTTAAGCCTTTAGGTACATAAATGTCTCCATCCTGCAAGAGACTCATTTAAGCACTGTCTTGTGCTCTACTCCAAGGGAAGCCACAAGATGATACTGTGAGGTTCTATCGCTCATAAGCATTCAATCATGGTATGAGACGCAGTCTACTTCTTGTAAAGATACTGCCAATCTCTGCACGCTTTTCTTAGATTATCTTGCCTTGGAAGAGAAAGAGGCCACATGTCCTAGTCCTTTCTTTTTGAGCTCACAGTTCAACAACCCAGATGAATTCCCTATTTTCATAAAGTCTTCTACACCTTACCCAGGCTGAATGGGCTGTGGGCATGATTTACAAAAGACCCGTGTGAAATGAAATATGAAGAAGCATGTGGTACAGCTTCTTCTATTTAATTAAAACAACCAACCCTGGATTTCAGCACCAAAAAACAAAACAAAACAGATAAAACAAACAAAAACAAACAAACAAAAACAGCAACAAGGAAGATTCACAGGACAGGCTAGTTCGTCTTAGACAAAGAGTTCAATTTCAGGATGACGCAACAAATATAAACCCCTGGCCTATGGTCATGGCCTC
Organism: Herpailurus yagouaroundi; assembly: GCF_014898765.1. Lineage (NCBI taxonomy): Eukaryota > Metazoa > Chordata > Mammalia > Carnivora > Felidae > Herpailurus > Herpailurus yagouaroundi. The sequence continues at coordinate 55,200,714 of NW_024412391.1, read as the reverse complement.
ACTTACCTCTAGATGTAAGTGGATTGGGTGCTGTAAGTCTGCTTGATGGACTCCTCACAGTGGGGAGGTCTTTCATCTTGGAGACCAGTCTCTCAAACAGATGACAAAGTTGGATGGCAGGATGAACTAGGCCATGGCAAACAGAGGAGGAGCACAAGTCAGCTCTGGGCAGGAAGATTCTTGCTCCCTGGCTAAGCTCAGCTCTGCTGTTCCTCCCATCAAGCCAAATCATGGAATTCTGAAGCAGGTGAGTTTATGACCTAAGACCTGTGAGACTGACAGCACTGGTGGGCCATCTTGTGTGATAAGGGACATCTTCACTGTGACAACAGCTAAGCTGCCCCTTAAAAATTGTCACAGTATTTTCAGCTATGCCACCAATACTCAGTCATTCCAAGCCTAAAGCACAAGGCTTTGCAATGGTTTGGTGCCATAGTAAGTGTTGTGACTGCTATACAATCATTGCAGGATTAGGAAGTGTTAGGTCTGTCTGGCAGAGAGAGAAACACAGCATTTGGGATAAGAACGCTACTGGACGTCTTATTAATAAAGGGCTGCTGGACCACTGGGGCAGTTGGTTTCTGATATAGAACTGTATTTGACGCTGAGTTTGTGAAAACTTGTAATGAATAAATATTTTCCCTTCAAAACCAAACCATACAAATACAACAACAAAATAGAACAAAGCAAAAAACTTGCCCTACCATATTTTATTAAGAACTATAAATAGAGTTGCTTGTAGCTACTTGACATTCTATTTAAAACACAGGAGCAATTTCTGCCTTGATTACAAGCTTTGGAATACTGGTTGCAAATATAGGAGAGAACATTTAACTTTCTTTTTTTTTTAAGATTATTTATTTTTTAAGAGAGAGAGAGAGAGAGCGCGCACACAAGTGGGGGGATGGGCAGAGAGAGAGGGAGACACAGAATCCGTAACAGGCTCCAGGCTCTAAGGTGTCAGCACAGAGCCTGATGTGGGGCTTGAACTCCTGAACCATGAGATCATGACCTGAGCTGAAGCTGGACTCTTAATTGAGCCACCCCGGTGCCCCACACTGAACTTCCTAATACAGAGGTATTGTACTATTGAACAAGTTACCTAACCCTAACCTGAGTTCCCCAGCTGAGCTGCTATATGAATTTCCTACAGGTGCTGTAACAAATTACCACAAATTTGGTGGCTTAAAACAACACAAATGTATTATGTTCAATTCTAGAGACCAAATCAGTCTCAATTCAGTTTTATTGCGCTAAAGTCAAGATGTTGACAGGACTGGTTTCTTCTAGGGGTTGTCAGGGATTATCCATTTCCTTGCTTTTTTAAAAAACTTCTAGAGGCCACCTACATTCATTGGCTCATGCCTCTTCCTCACACCACTTTTAACTCTTGTTTCCAAATTCACATCTGCTTTCTCTCTGATCTCCTATTTCCCTCTTATAAGAACCCTTTTTACTACACAGGCCCACATGAATTCATCTCAAAGTCCTTGGCTAAATTACATCTGCAAAGTCTCTTTTTGTTATCAGGTATCATTTACAAGTTCTGAGGAGGAGGATGTGGATATTGAGGGGGCCAATATTCAGCCTATTAACAGTTGCTTTAAAAATTAAATTAGATATGAGAATGCAAGCTGCTGCAGCCACTCTGGAAAACAGTATGGAGGTTCCTCAAAAAGCTAAAAATAGAACTACCTTACAACCCAGCAATTTTACCACTAGGCATTTATGCAAGGGATACAAGTGTGCTGTTTTGAAGGGATACATGCACCCCCGTGTTTATAGCACCACTATCAACAATAGCCAAAGTATGGAAAGAGCCCAAATATCCACTGATGGATGAATGGATAAAGAAGATGTGGTATATATGTATATATATACGATGGAGTATTACTTGGCAATCAAAAAGAATGAACTCTTGCCATTTGCAACTACGTGGATGGAACTGGAGGATATTATGCTAAGTGAAATTAGTCAGTCAGAGAAAGACAAAAATCCTATGACTTCACTCATATGAGGACCTTAAGAGGCAAAACAGATGAACATAAGGGAAGGGAAACAAAAATAATATAAAAAGAGGGAGGGGGACAAAACTGAAGAGACTCATAAATATGGAGAACAAACTGAGGGTTGCTGGAGGGGTTGTAGGAGGACGGATGGGCTAAATGGGTAAGGGGCACTAAGGAATCCACTCCTGAAATCATTGTTGCACTATATGCTAACTAATTTGGATGTAAATTTAAAAAAATAAAAAAGAAAATTAAAAAAAAAAGAAAATTTAAAAAAATTTAAAAACAAAAAAAATTAAATTAGATAATAGATATAAAGTACCCATCATGACACATGATACATGGCACATATTAACATCAACTTATGTTTATTTTCTTCTTCCTAACTCCTCATCCTATTAACTAGATTGTATGATTTTTGTTAAGAAACCTGATCACTGAAGGACCTTTGCTGCCCCATCTATAAAGCTAGATATATTTATAATATTCCCTCTAGGGATACAATGATGAGCAAAAATGACCTAACCTCTGGCATCCTTAAGTCCTTAAGAGAGCAGGTAATAAAATAATTTTACATACGTATAAAAATAAAAAACATATTCATTTATATATAATAATTACACATCATATATATAATATATATGTAATATTAATTAGTGCCATAAAACAATTTAGTTATGGAAGAAGAGGTAGAATGATGGGGTGCACAGGCAGGATCATGCATGGTCCACTCTCCCTTTATGTAGCACCTGTCAAATGTCACCCCCATAAAAAAATGTCACCCCCATATAAATTATTTGGCTGATTTCATGAACTAAAAGAGTCCTCCTACCCATTTTTCCCATTATTCCCTACCTTTTTTACTTGACTTAAATTTTTATGGCACTAATGACTACCTAATATTATATTTATTTATTTCCTATTATATTGCCATTTCCTCTAATACAGTGAAAACCTCAAGACTCTGAGGGTTAAGCTGGCCTTGTTTGTCATCCTAGAAGAGTGACAAGAGTAGGAGCTCAATTAATGGTTACCAATGAATGAAGGGGCTACATAAATTTCATTAAATACCAATACTAAAATTCTATATACTTTTTTAAGACACGGTAGTAGATATACAGTTGATTCATATCTAACTGAAAAAGATGTATGAATAAATATTTGAGGATGCATAGCATCTACTGAAAGACTGTAGTAAAACTCAGGGGTTAATTGGTGTGAATACTTATCAGAAATTTATACTTTTTTTTTTACAACATTTATGACAGAAAATAAATGACTGAGAGAAACTCAAATCCATAAATAAAATGTGAGAAGATAATCTATATACATAACTTATTTTAAAAACCTCTTACACATAACTTTCTATACTTGAAAAAAGTTGTTGAAAATAAATCTTTTTCTAAAAATTGAATATCTATAGAATGTATGCAAAAGAGAATTTTACCATACATAGGATAGGAAGCATAAAGTATTTCAGATATTTATAGACCTATCATAATTATGAAAATAAGAAAGTGTTTCAATTCTAGTTAGGGTGAACAGTTTAAACTGTGGCATTTTTACATCTAATCAATATAGATAATTCATTAAAATATAGGTTTATAAAAATGAAAGGAAATTATAGTCTTTAAATACAACTTATTCTAGCTGCAATTCAATTCCAATTACACAGGTTATAATTGGTAATTTACCTTGGTGACATGTTTACAAACCAACAACAGTTAATTTATGGTTTTCAAGATGTTGGTCATTTAAACTGATGTCCTTATTAATAAGCTGTCGATTGAAAATAAGAACATACGGTATTTACCTGTCAGTTAAATTAGTCACCTTTTTGTTCATATGTGCACATTGGTTAATAATGAGATTCTGGATTTGGAAATACATTTAAGTAAACAATATTCAACAGAAAAATACTACTTTTTTTAGATTCTTATTCAAGAATCTAATTTATTTTCAAAATTGAGGTTGGTATAAGTTATCTAAATAAAATCCAAACAGTTTTCATAAAATATATATTGGTTACCTGATCTATAAAAATTAAAAGCAGAGTTTAGGTTTGTCACTATCTCAGACATTTCTACTAGTTCCAACAGTCTACATTATAACTCAACTTGGTTATTTTGAGAATTCGTGAGTATGAACCCTCCAAACTGTTTACAAGATATATTTTCCCACGATAAAGTAAAAAAAAAATTTTTAACAAAAAATATGAGAGGACATCAGGATGGGTGATGACAGCATTTTAAGTATCACTGCTTTCTTTAGGGTTGATGTGCTCAGAAGATGGTGAGCAGATGCTGCTTGTTTAGGGTGAGGGCCTGTCAGGTTATAAGCAGTGGATAGAGGCATCACCTAACTTCTCACACTCCTATCTATAGCAAATTAAATGACCACAAATGCTTTGGTACTCTTCCCATCAAAAGTTGGGTGCTCCTGGCCCATTTTAGTTTGGCTGGCCTATGACAACTTCCACCAACAGGGTTTGGAATCAGTGAAATATTCGAGTTTGGGGCTTAGCTTTTAAGAGCATGGGTGGCTTCCATTTTGGTCACTGGGAGCCCTGAGCCTCCACCTAAGTAGTCCAACTACCTTGCTATTGAGATCATAGGTTAAGGCCATGAGAGAATATGAAAAAAGAAAAGAAAAGAAACCCAGATGAGCCCAACATTCCAGCAACCTCCAGCAAGGCACAAAACATGTGAGTGAAGCAGTCTCGAACCTTCCAGTTCAGCTTAGCCTCCAACTGAATACCACCTAGTGATCCTCATCATTTCCATGTAGAGCAGAATGACTGCTCAAGTGAGCACTGCCTGAATTTATGACCCTAAAATCACAAGATATATTAAAGTAGGTGTTATTTTAAGCCACTAACTTTTAGGGGAGTTTGTTAGGCAGCAATAAGGTAACCAGAACAACTCCTAAATAAGTCATCTAGAAACTTTAGCACAGTTACTTTATATGTTTGAAAATTTCCTTTGTCAAGCCACATCAACAGATTCAACTCCAAAAATGGATGGGGTGTCTTTATATCACCTCTGCCATCATTCTGCAGTGACTACAATGATGAACTGTGCACAAGAATATCTCACACAGTAAATCAAAACTATGTAATGTTATAATGAGCAAGCAAAATCATTCATGTTCTGCTTCACAAGGTCTAGGTGAAACTGAGAAGGGCAAATCTGTCAGTATATACCCACTTCAAAATCAGTTGGTCTAAAGCAGATCAACTCGATTTTCCTCTTCAAGGAAGAGCAAAGTGCACACTCAGATTCTAGATGTTAGGACCATCTTTAACTATTGCACAAATAAAATTAATATCAAAGCATTTTCTGTTGTCTATGCCCAAACCTACTTCTTTTAGTTTTCCTTCAAAATGGTGGTTACAGATCTAACTGTAGCCAATATCCATTCCTGAAAATGAAAAACAATGAGGAAAAATGTACATTCTTACCCAGTTAAAGAGAAAGCTGATGGTGAGGATCATACTGACAGACATATATTACTGTAAATGAAGTTTCAAATGTAAAAGATAGCATTCTAATCCATCTCTGTTCTAGAATTTTTGCCTTGGTTAAAGGTAGCATGATATGGTTGAATAGGTAAAATGGGCTCAGGTCCAAATACTTGGAGGTGTTCAGATAATGGCAATGGGGTTTAAGTCCTTTGAGAAACTGCTTGATGGGCCCCCTTAAAGGTATTAATTCATAAATCACAAGGATAGACATGTGGGCCAAAGAAAATGACATAAAACATTTCTCCTTGGTTAAAATATTTCTACGGAGAGGCCATAACCAATAAGCATATATCTTCTGCTTCTATCAATCTTAACGGATACTCTGTTTTTGCACCTTAAAACCATTCATAACAAGCCTCAATACCCTATAAAAGCCTGTCATGACTTCCTCAGTTTGAGAAACTCTGAAGGCTTGCTTGGGGAGTGTTTTCCTTGACTACACCAACTTAAATAAGCTTGACATTGTATGATTACAGGTGTGTCCCTGGCTACCTTTCACCAAGGAGCTTCAAAACTACCACAATTAAATATGTGGTTTTGACCTAGTTATTTAATAATCATGAACTTCATGAACCTGAAAATCATGAATGTCAACTAATTTCTTTTTCCTTATGTAATAGCCATAATACCTGTCTTATAATATATTGTGTGGTTTAGGGACGATATATGAAAAGTGCCTAATGTAGTATATAGCAGATACTAAGCATCATTAAATAGTGGGTAATTTTTTTAGTATATTTAAAGTATCTTTTTTTAAATATGCATTGCACCTAATAGAAATTTGGCAGTGTTCCTGATATAACTCTTGGTATATGTCTTTTAAGCTTCATTTTTAGAGTAGCCCAAGTCTGGGAATATAAATCTGAATGAGCTGTCAGACAGGGATGTCTCAAATAGAGATGACTAATGCTAATTTGGAGGACTGAATAGAATGTTCATAGTCTATTGGCTTTTGAAACTATAACTAAAACTGGATTCAATGACCTTTCAAAATTTTTGTCCTTATTAAACCATGCATCTAGAAAAGAAAAAAGTCAATGTCCTATATTCTTGATGTGATCAGAATTTGATGAAGAATATAGGAGAGGGAAAAAAGGAGAGCATTATAAGAATTTTTGAGACAAATAAGCAAAGAATTTTAATAAAATGACAGTAGAGTAATAATAAAATACAGAGTATTTCCAATTTCCTGTTATAGTGTATGCAGTTTCAAAATATAATTAATTAGGGAGGAGGCCAATGACAAGGTTAGATTCCCTAGGAGGCAGACTCTAAGACTGACATTTGCATGAACATGGTTTATTTGGAGCTCTCCAGAACAACATCTGGCAGTTAAGGAAGCAGGTGTGACTGAGCAGAAGGAGAAGGTGAAATACAACAGAGTATACACAGAGGACTTAGGTGATCCCTTTGAAGCTCCGGAGTTGGTGCTCCTTTTAGAGATTTCCCATACTGAGGCAAATGCATTCACCTCTGCACCCTCTCCCACCTTGACCAGTCAGTGGAGATATAGCTCCTTTTGGCAGAAAGCAGTTCTTGGGGAGGGTCTTAGTTGTGAGCCAGAGAAGACTCCCAGGCACTGGAAAAACTACTGGCATGTTGGTCCTCACCTGGATTAGTGTAGCTCAGCAGCCACTACAGTGAATTTCTAATTTTATCTACTTCTGTTAGGACATATTATCTGATTATCTTCTATTTGACCTTTGAGAAAATACTCAAAGTAAATTACCTTAAGATTTATTTATGAAAGAAATTCTAATGAATCTATATTATCAAATCCAATATTAAGACCTTCTTAAAATGATCAACTCCCACCTTTGTGCATGTAGAGAATCGTGGTGCATTTTAACAATTATTTTCACCTCTCTTCTCTTGTATTTACTTTTTGAAATATTGACCTAGGTTATTGTGTGGTGGAAATGAATGTGTTCAGTATAGATTTGCTCAGGTCTTTATCATTTCACTGTATTTGGGGGGAGTTCTTACCTATTATTTTGTTAATGGCATAACAATTTAGTTCTAATTTCACTCTTTTCCTTACTCAAAATTGGTGGGAAGCTGCATGAGACAAGTGGAACACAACTATTAAGTAATTTCCATCAAATATTCAATTGCTATTGTATGGAAGAAAGGAACAGCTTTAGAGGTATTTATGTGAGACACACATCACATACCAATTTATGAGCTGAAACTTTCCCCAAATACATTCGTTTTCTATGTAAGACTCTTATTATGTGATTAATTTATTTAAATGGTGATATAACATAATGTAAGTCAACCACTTATGATATTTGTATCTGGTGTTTGTTTTTCCTCTGTTCAATTTTTGAATGTCACCTAAATGTCGATATATGTTAGTCTATTTCTTGCTGCAATTCCCAGATCCATAAAGGTTATGTACTTCATCAGGCAAACAAGGGAATTTAGTGAATTATTTTCTAATGTGGATCACATAACTAGGCACCAGGATCTTTAATAAGAAGAAATGCTAGTTAATAATGTACTCCATCATATTTATATATTTTTTCTTCTTTCAGACATTACTTTCTCTGATATCATCATGAAGTATTTAACCATTTAGAGGAATGCTACATAGGTAAAGATAAAATGCTTCCCTGTAAATATTTAAAATCTATATTTTAAAAGAAAACACCTTCCTTAGCAAGCCACTAGAATAGGATGTTATCAGAGAGAGAGAAAGTAAAATATGAGGCTAACATTCCGTTAAAAATGATGGCTTGTTCTGCTTCAGATGAGTGATAATGCACTTAGTAGTTAACCTATGCTTCATTCTACATTGGGCATAGCCATTATTTATATTCTGTCCACTGGAGTCTTTAAATTGATTGTGGGAGGTTAAAAGACCATTTTAACTTATCTGTAGGAATAGACTTTTGGTTAGTGCTGTTCATTTTCCATTCTCTATTAAGATTCTAAAAATCAGTGGGTACCTTATTTTATTATCTCATTGATTAGTTAATCGATAGTACCTGCAGAACACCTTTGTCACCTTTAGTAAATTTCTGAAGGGTCTTATAATCCTAGAGATAAGAAAAAAGTATGCTCATAAGTCATTTGTGTTGTTTTGGATGCATTAAACTCTCATTTTGAAATTAATTATCCTTGCTTATTCTCTTTTGGATAAACAGAGCTAAACACATTTTCTTTTCTGTCACACTCTGTTTCGAGTGTGCTATTCTGATTTGCCAGTACCAAGTTGAAGAAAACAGAAATGAACTGATCCATTTTCAGGAATTCTCTCACTTGATATGTTTAATGAATGAAATAATGTGAGGATTAAAATTTTCAAGTTAATTAGAAGCTATGTATCTTTTTACTCTCTTTAATGTGGATGTATTATGTTATAGTTCTACAACAAATTTGATTGTTGTTTTTTAAAACTAAGAATAGTATTTTAGACTTCAGCATGATAGTATACTCATTTAGAGTTTCGAATAGTTTAGAATAATATGATATACTATTTCACTAGAGCCTCAAGAAAACCTTAAGAGGCACTCATTTATAGATATAGACTCCATTTTACATATGAGGCCTCAGCTCAGACAAGTTGCACAACTTGCTTGCTTCTACAGTACTTGTCAGGGCTGGAGCTGGAGCCTTGATTCCCAATCCATTTTCTTTATTCAAAACCACCGTAGCTCTGTTTATTGAAATGCACAAATGAGGTCCATTGGTCTAGCTGAAAAATCATTTGCCTATGGAAAATTAAAGATGCCAGTTTACTTAGCAGTGCTAGGCAAGGCTACTTACAGTTAAAGAATGACAAATGACAAATATTACTTAATAATTAGATTTAAACATGAGGCAATGTTTGCTTAAGAATTACATTTATTTCTTTTTTTAAGTCCATTAATTTATTGAGAGAGGGAGAGGGAGAGCATGCATGCATATGAGCAAGTGGAGGAAGGGCAGAGAAGGAAAGAGAGAGAGAGAAGAGAATGCCAAGCAGACTCTCTACTCAAGACAGAGCTCCATGCAGGGCTCAATTTCATGACTATGAGATCATGACCTGAGCCAAAATCAAGGGTTGGTTCCTTAAATGACTAAGCCACCCAGGTGTACCAGAATTACATTTCTAAACACCCTTAGGCAAGATTATACCCTAGCTTCTTCTAAGTTAGTCCATTTGACATGTAGAAAGTGACTATGAAGTAGACCATAAGCAAAGTTCTATAGCTCTGGGGACTTTGCAGTTCTGTCCTCAACAGGTAAAATAGCGTCTGACACATAGTAGGCCCATTAGATGTATATTGAATGGATGAAATAATGAATAGCATTTAAATAGCTCACCTATAACAATAATTTATAAAAAAAATAGTTTCTTGAAAATATGTAACCAGATTCTATAAGTAGGAGGATAAAAAACTACTACTTAAAAATAACTTATTGAGGGCTGACTTTGACCACAGAACACATCCTCTGTGTTCAGAAAATTTAAGACTTTCAAAAAAATTTTTTTAAATTAATATTATAGAACTAAATTAATGGATGATACAAATAGGAATCTGCTCAGACATACTGAAAGAAAAAAAGCAAAACAAAACTAATGCCTTTGATGTTACCTGACATTTTTTCTTGATGGTTTACAATTAGGTCAAAAGAGACCAACAGATATATCTTTCCTTGGGGGAAGCAAAAATTGCAATTTATTCAAACTTACAAAACACATTATTGATACTATCTTATTTGTAAACGTTGATATTATCTTATTTCTATGGCTCAATAATCAGACCTTTAGAAATGTCTACAATTTATAGACTAGTGATGTTTTAAAATAATCCTGTTTTTTGTTTCTGAAATAAAATAGTTCTCAAGCTCATTTTGACAGAAAGTCATTTGATAATCTTCTGTGTGACATGTTTATAATTATTCTCAATTACATATGAAGAACGAACTGTTTGCCTCACCAGATAACACACACAAAGAACTACAAAATGACAAATCCGAAATGTAGCTCAGATGATTTGGTAAAGCCACTTTACTTTTACACATGAAACAGAATGAGATCTAGAAAGATGATGTGACTTGCCCAAGGTAACAAAATTAGATGCCAAAAGAGCAGGGATTGGAATGTGGAACCCCATCCCATTTTGTAGTAGAAAACTCAATCACTATTAACCATGTCCCTTACAAAAGTATGGAATTGGTTGCAATGAATCCATTTTCAGGCTTGCTGGATAAAGGATTCTTGGCTGCATATTTTTCCTGTTCATCATATTGAAGATTTCCTGCCATTCTTTTCTGGCCTGTCAAGTTTCACTAGATAAGTCTGCTACTACCCCAATGTGTCTACCTTTGTATGTTTAGGTCAGTTTATCTCTAGCTGGCTTTAGAATTCTCTCTTTATCCTTGTATTTTGCCAGTTTCACTATGCTATGTCATGCAGAAGATCGATTCAATTTACGTCTGAAGGGAGTTCTCTGTGCCTCTTGGATTTCAATGTCTGTTTCTGTCCCCAGATTGGGGAAGTTCTCAGCTATGATTTGTTCCAGTAAACCTTTGGCTCATTTCTCTCTCTTTTTCTTCTGGAACTCCTATGATATGGATATTGTTCCATTTCATTGTATTACTTAGTTCTCTAACTCTCCCCTCGTGATTCAGAATTTTTTCATCTCTCTTTTTCTCAGCTTCCTCTTTTTCCATAATTTTATCTTCTAATTCACCTATTCTCCCCTCTTCCTCTTCAATCCATATTGTGACTGCCTCCATTTTATTTTGCACCTCATTTATAGCATTTTTTAATTCATCACTGTTATTTCTAGTTCCTTGATCTCTGTGGCAATAGATTCTCTGTTTTCTATGCTTTTTTCAAGCCCAGCGATTAATCTTATGACTATTACTCTAAATTCCTGTTCAGTTATATTGCTTATACCTGTTTTGATCAATTCTTTAGCTGTCACTTCTTCCTGGAATTTCTTTTGAGGCAAATTCTTCTGTTTCATCACTTTGGCTAGTTTTCTGTCTCTTATGTGTTTTAAAAGCTTGTTTTGTGCTCTACACCTGTGAGCACTGCTATATTAAAGAGGGGTCATACACTGTCCAGGGCCTGGCCCTTCAAGAGGTGTTTTTGGAGAGTGTTACTTCCTCTTTGTTGTTGTGACTTTGGTTATTTTATTTCCCTACTCATAGTGATGGTTTGGACCCTCCACCAGGTGTGCTTTGATTTGTTTTTCTCTATATTTAACCCATTTTAACACTTTACATGTAGCATTGTGTTAAGTGCTGACTAATCATGATTAAGAAAGCAAAAAACCCTTTAATAAAAGAATATAGTCTGCAGTCAGCTCCTCTTTTTTGCAAGTGCCACATTCACCCTGTAACTAGTTCTTTTGGGGCTACGTGTGTGTGTGTGTGTGTGTGTGTGTGTGTGTGTGTGTCTATGCAGAAACCATCCTTGTTATCCCTCTTTTCTACCATCTTGATCCCAACTGTGATCATTGTTCATCTGTTTATTGTCATAGCCTGATTCTAGTTGGCCTCTGTACTTCTCACCCTACCTCCTTATGTCCATTCTCCAAAAGAAGATGCATCAATACAGGTCTCTACTATGGGGACAACCTTCTGCTAATTTCTCATCTTTCTCTGAATCTAAACCCAAATCCCGACTACAACCTCTGAGTTCCCATTCCTCAGCTTCCTGTCTGACTTTGTCTTTTACCCTCAATCACCCCACTCTGGCTTCACTGGTGTCCTTCATGGATACCAGCTTCTTCACACTACAGGGTCTATGTACTTGTTCCTTTTCTCTGGAAAGCTTGTCCCACAAATATATTTTCATGATTGGCTACCTGACCTCTTTCAAGTATTTTCTCAAAAGTTATTTCGCAGTGAGATTACTTCTTTTTTATTTTTTTTTTAATTTTTATTTATTTTTGAGACAAAGAGAGAGTCAGAGAGAGAACATGAGCAGGGGAGGGCAGAAAGGAAGACACAGAATCCAAGGCAGGCTCCAGACTCTGGGCTGTTAGCACGGAACCTGATGTGGGGCTTGAACTCACGAGCTATGAGATCATGACCTGAGCTGAAGTCAGACACTTAACTGACTGAGCCACCCAGGGGCCCCTCAGTGAGGTTACTTCTGACTACTCTGTTGAAGGCAGTTCCTGACCCTCCCTACTCCTTCACTGCTTTATTTTTTCACAGGGCTCTGACCTTTTAGGTACTAAATGATTTACTTATTTATTTTGGTCTTTAGTGTTTCTTTCTTCACCAGCTCCACTAAAATATAAGCTCTGTGGATGTGAAATACTGTCTGTTTTTTTCAATGATGTATCCTTAGTACCTAGAAAAATGACTGACTACTTGCTAGAGGCTCCGTTAAAATGTGTTGAGTGAACAAATGAATCCTCCTGGGAGAACACCATAGGAGAAAATATACACTTGGGGAAGGGCAGATGTATGGCACAGTCTCAACTTCTGATCACAGATTCTTCTTTCTCATGTGGATCTTACTAGTGTGGCTGCAAAACATTGCTGGCTCCAGGTTATGATGTTCTCCCACCTACTACACTGGCTCAGGTTGGCCACACCTTGCCTATGAAGCCCACAACAAAATTAAATGAGGTTCTCAGGACATCACTCAAGGCCAAGGGTTAACAGACAGGAGATAGAGGAAAAAAGATGATTTACAACTGGCTTCCTAGGTTGTCTCTTGAATTGGCTCAATGGTTCCTGCCTAGACATTGGCTGCCATTCCCCTATTACTTCTTTGCTAATGAAATCCCTCTGATGGCAATTGTCTCAGGTTAAGCTGGGGTGGATCTATTTCAATCAAGGTACTGGCATTCTTCTTGCTAGTGGCAAATTCAGAAACCAGAACATGGAACTCGATGGAAGGCTGGAGGTAAGTGGGTTGAGGTATCCCCTGGGAAGATTACTGGGCGGTTCAAAAGGTATACAGGGAGGTTACATGCTCTTCCCCACACACCATTACTTGCTTTGGGACATTGGTTGTTGTACTTTGAAGATGTTACTCTTGGAAATATGGTATAATATTGCATTCACCAAAGGACAAAGTTCCAAGTATGTAAGCCAAAGTTGTGAGGCTGGCAGGAGGGAGTGATGGCCATGACAGCGACTATCCTTGATTACACTGTTGATCCTCTAATTCAACCCACCCTGGGAGTGGCTCATCTCCAGGCTCCTCATAAAGGAAAATAATAAAGCATTAATTTTTTGAGCTATTTTAAGTTGGGGTTCTTTTAGGTGAAGCCAAAGTCATTCTCATTGACCAGAAGTTCTCTAGCCATGCCCCTCCCATTTTGCTGATGTTTCCTAAGAGCAGAGCAGAGATATCTTTCCTTTAGGAACATTTATATTCCCTGAGCATCCAAGCCAAAGAGATAGAGACCCAAGTGTGTGTGTGTGTGTGTGTGTGTGTGTGTGTGCATGTGTGTGTGTTGGAAGAGAGATTTTCTTCTAAATTCAAAGTTTCCACTCCCCCAAATCTGTTCTCAGGAAGTTGTCAAACCGTATGGCCTCAACAGAGCAGCTGGGACATATAACCAAATTCACTTTCTGAACAAGAGGCACCACTGTTGTTTTTTTGTTTTTCTTTTTTTTCTCTAGTGTTTAACAAGTTATAGCCTGAATATAGCTCAAGGAAAGTTTGAGATCCTCATGGGCTTAAAGCAAGCATTCTAGCCAATGAACTAGGTATGGGTCTAGTCTTAAATAATAGTTGCCAACCTCTCAAGCCCAGAGTCTGTAATAAGGGCAGCAGGTTTTTCTGGGAGATGAACCATTTAAATAATGCACTCAAGGATGTTATCTAAAATTAAATGGCCAAGAGGCAGCCTATGAAATGGGAGAAAATATTTACAAATCAAGCATCTTATAAGAGGTTAATACCCAAAATATATAAAGAAGTCATAGAACTCAATAGCAACACACATTCACGCATAGACACACAACCACACAATTTGATTAAAAACTAGGCAGAAGAACCAAAGAGGCATTTTCCCCCAAAGATATACAAAGACCCTATAGGTACATGAAAAGGTACTCAACATCACTAGTTACCAGAAAAATGCAAATCAAAACCACAATGAGATATTACCTCACACCTATTAGGATGACTGTCATCAAAAAACTAGAAATAAAGGGCTCCTGGCTGGATCAGTCAGAAGAATATGTGACTCTTAACCTTGGGGTCATGAGTCTGAGACCCATGAGGGGTGTAAAGATTCCTTAAATAAATAAAAATTTTAAAAAAGACTAGAAATAATAAGTGTTGGGGAAGATGTAGGGAAAAAGGAACCATCGTGCACTGGGGTTGGAATGTATATCAGGGCAGCTGTTGTGGAAAACACTACAGAGGTTCCTCAAAAAGTTTAAAAAAATAGGAGTACCATGTGATCCAGTGATCTCACTTCTGGGTATATATACAAACCAAAAACAAAAAACAAAAAACGGGATCTTCAAGAGATATATAAACCCCCATGTTCATGGCAGCATTATTCACAACAGCCAGGACATGGAAACAAACTGAGTGCCTGTCAGCACATGAATGAAAAGCAGATGGATGGATATAGCAGATCACGCAGTTATGAGAAAGAAAGATATCCTGTCATTTGTGATAACATGGTTGGTCCTTGAAGGAATCATGATAAGTGAAATAAGTCAGACAGAAAAAGGCGAACACTGTATGATATCACTTATGAGTAGAAGCTAAAGAAACCTGAACTCACAGGAAATAGTAAACAGTGATTACCAGGGGCTGGGGGTTGAGGGGATGGGGGCGATGTTAGTCAAAGAGTATAAACTTCCAGTTATAAAATGAATAAGTTCTGGGGATCTAGAGTACAATATAGTGGTTACAGTTAGTAATACTGCATTATACACTTGAACTTTGAAGCAAGTAGGAAAGACGCAGTCTTAAATGTTCTCGCCATGCGAAAGAAATGGCAATTAGGTGATGTGATGGAGGTGTTATCTAATGCTATGGTTGTAATCATTTTATAGTTTATCAGTGTATCAAATCGACACGTCGTACACCTTAAATGTACATGTGTTACCATGTCAATTATAGTTCAATAAAACTGAAATCAAAAAGCTAAATGACTAGTTGTCTTTTATTTTTTCTGATTAAAAGGCCCTTGAAGGGAAAGCCACATGAAAATTTGAGAGGCGTACATCAGGGCTCCATTGCCTTAGCTCATTTATGGGGAGGCACTGCAGGTAAGCAAAGTATTTTTACAAAGTCTCTCCACATTTCTATATATCTGTATATGCTATATCTGTGACTTATGTGGAGAAAAGTACACTTGAGGCTTAGATGGAAATGCAAATGACAGGGTACAAGTCAGTGTATTGCAGTAAAAATTCCATCCCCACACTTTTTCATAAGGAAACTGTCTTTGATGAAAGCATTTTCATTTCTACATGGGTCCTTTTTTTAAAGGGTCAATACCGCAAGGAAAGGAACTGTGCAACTAAGCTGCTATCTTAGGGAGTTTACCAAGTCCTTTCTACTCTGGCAGGAAGGAAGGGAATATCCAAAACTGCGGGGGGAGGACTAGCAGGGGACACAGGAGGGTAGGATGACAATCTAAGGGAAAGTGGGTAGGTTGGAAGAGAGGTTGCTTTCAGGAGATCGATTTTACATGTCAATCCTGAGGCTGAGACACTGGCCTGCCCGATACTGAATGGTGAAGTCTTAATGTGCACATATTTCTAGCTGACTTCAAAATCTATAAGATTCTTTACTAGACCAAAGTCAAGCTGACATGAAGGTTAATATGTTTCGTGTTATCAAGCTGCCTACCTTTCCTTTGCTCTCTCTTTTGTCATAAACAAATCGTGTCATCAGAGAATTCTGAAAATGAAAGGCAGTATAGCATGGTAGTTTTCAGTGCGAAGTAAGTTGGCCAAATTGTCTGTATTCCTCAGTTCCCTCATCTGAAAAAAATATGAGATAAAAATACTTACATCCTAGGGTTGTTGTGAGAATCACATGAGTGCTTAGAATATGCCTGGCATGCAGAGTGCCAGTAAAGGTTTTGCTATTATTGGAGATATTTGCCTCATTTAATTCTATGTCTTATTTTTCCCCAACTGATCAGAATGTCTTTATCTTTAAATGACTTAAAAAATGGAGGGTTAGTTTCATATTTTTAAAACTATTATATATTTGCTTAATTAGGTAATAAAAAGCAAAACTGTTTAATTTTTTTTTTTTTTTTGAGAGAGAGAGAGAATGTGCACAAGTGGGGGAGAGGGGCAAAGGGAGAGAGAGAGAGAGAGAATCCCAAACAGGCTTCACCCTTAGCATGGAGCCTGGAGTGGAACAAGGGGCTTGATCCCATGACCCTATATCATTACCTGAGCCAAAATCAAGAGTCAGATGCTCAACTGACTAAGCCACCCAGGTGCCCCAAAACTGTTTAAATCAGAAAATTAAAGTGCCCCACCGTCTTCTTTTAATATCACTTCTCAGATGTTACTAGTATATAGTCACATATATTATACTTAGTCATTCCCATTTATTTTCCTGAATTGCTATGCTGCTTTTCACAATTTCTGGCTGGGAGCAACCAATGAAATTAACCTGAAACATTGCTTATCTTACAACAAACTAGCTCCATAGAAGATTTAAATGTGCAAAAGGTATACTGAGAGCACACAGTGAAGTGCTTGGATGCACATCTCTCAGTTTGCAAACTCCCATGTTGAGGTGAAAAGAAAGGTATGTTTCATGCCAGCTGATGCCCATAGTTTTAAAAACAAACAGGAATAAAACATTCCCCAAATTACACAAGGCTATATCCTGAAAAGAGTGTGAACCAACAACAAAAAAGCTCAACTGCAAAGCCTAAGTCCTCACTCTCCCCGCCTGTTTTTTGGGTTTTTTTGCTTTGTTTTGTTTTTTTGTTTTTTTCTGTTTCTCCACCCCCAGACACATGTTAATCCAGGTGCACTGTGTTTAACATCAACTCCAAGGTCAGAGGCAGTTAGTGAGAAGGGGAGGGAGACTGGGGCTGCTGAAATGGAGGAGGTGGGAAAGGAGGAGGCTGCCAGAGTTGCCGTGGCAATACAAAAGAGAATGTCAAGGGGGAAGGATTTATATGCTGATGCTAATCGCATTTGCTAATTGCATCTATTGTGCTGACCTGCCTGCTTCCCCAGTTCATCATTCTGAGTCATTAAGCTGTTCTCAGAGCTTCTTTATGCGGTAGGTCCCCTACCCATCTAATTTTATTCCCTCTTCCAGTCCCCAGGCTTAGTTACCAGAGTGCTACCTTTGGCAAGGCACTGGGGAAGGCTCTGTTGTAACTGATTATGCAAGGTTTTAGAAATCCTGTAAGAAAATATTTTCCTGCTGGAGTTTGCTGGAATATTGCTTTACTGCTCAACCACAGCACGGATTTACAACTAAAAAAAGCAGCTGAAAAACCAAAGAAAATAAATCTGAAAGAAACTTCCCACAGTGAAACACAGGCTGCAAATGATTCACCAAGAAAAAAAAAAGAAAAAAGAAAAAAATACTGAGCAGTTCCCTGTGGAATCCAGTGTACCTTCAGTTGGAAAGGTGCCTGGCTTTAGGGCTTTGAGATTTATTCCCTTACTCCCCCTGGTGGGAGTTTGATTTAATTACAAGAATCAGAACAAGCACATCTGAATACACAGATAGATATCTTCTGTAAAATAGTACTTCCTTACAACCCCCTCATCATTGGCATGAAGTATTAGCTTCCATCGCTTCATGTATGGAGTGAAAATCAACAAAAACATACAAAGCATAGTGTCAATCATGTCAGTCGTGATGTGGACACATTCATAAATCACACAATATAAATATTTCAAATGTAATGTATATGAAATTTGTGCTAGAGTAAGTTGTATAGAGTAATGCTTTTTTTTCCCCAGTCATATTCAACTTTCCCATTGATCTCTCTTTACAAGCACGGCCTAAGAACTGGCCAAGTCTTCCTTCAGTCTATCTTTGCTTCTCTTAATTATTTTTATTCCTTTTGCTTTGAACCTTTGCACTCCCAGGTTGTTCTGTCTCTACTAATTTTCTATGAGTAAAATTTCTATTTTGTTCACAGCAGACTGCTTCTGAATTGCCACCTGATGTTTCTGTATTTCTCAAGCATTGACACATTTCACTGCTCAGAGCTCAAATTGGCTCCTGGAAGGCAGTAAAAGGCAGGTCAGGCCGTCTCTAGGCTGCTGAGTGTCTATCATCCTGTTTTGCATTTCGGTCATAAAGCATGGCAGATTTATCGGAATGGAGAAATTCTTCTAAGGAAAAGTTTAGTCACTACACATAGAAAAAACATTCCCTGCCAAAGAGCAGGTTCCACATAGCATTCCCTGTCTTTAGTCTCACATCAGCATTTTCCCCTTTTATATGCATATGGCATTCCTTGCTATCTTACGTGATGGTAAGGGAAAAGGGAGAAGGAAAGAGGCTTTGGCTGGGATCCCTGAATATTATGATGGATTTGCTATAAATATATCTGAAACCTAGGCCCTTTACAGGCTCTGTGATGCTGAAACCATATTAATTATTTTGCCTTTGTAAAGTGTCACAATACATCATGATATGGAGCGGTTCATCATGCTAGAATTGTAAAGGGGAGAATTTGTGATTTCAAAATATGCCCCTTTAGTATAAGGATTATCTTTAAGAAAGAGCAGAAATTAGAAAACCTCTGAAAACTGAATAGAAGTTACCCTTTTGTAAGAGACATTTACATTTGTGAGGGAAAAAAAATCTCCATTTGTAAGGGTGTCTGCCTCCCTGTACCAGGAAGAAAAGGCTGACTCTAAGTCTCTAGAAATTCTTTTTTTTTTTTAATTAATTAATTTATTTTTGAGAGAGAGAGAGAACACATAACCCGGGGAGGTGCAGAGAGATGGGGACAGAGGATCTGAAGCAGGCTGACAGCAAAGAGCCCGGATGTGGGGCTCTACCACAGGAACCTTGAGATAGTGACCTGAGCTGAAGTCAGACACATAACCAATTGAGCCACCCAGGTGCCCCTAAATCCCTAGAAATTCCTATCAATGGTGAAGCCTTGAACTTAAATCTGCATAAAAACCTTACCTTTTTTACTGTGCTTTTCCTAGTAACATCCCATAACTGGCCTCCTTCCTGATCCCAACCCTCAACATCTTTGTCTTTAGTTGGAGATGTTAAGGTGGTAGCTTGGGCTATTTCTGGAAGTTACTCAGTTTTTCTGGGTACCTCCCATGTATACAGGAGATATGCATCTTATTACACTTCTGTTTATTTTTCTCCTGTTAATCTGTCTTTTATTACAAGGAGGTCTCAGTCAAGAACCTAGACAGGTGGGAGAAAAAAATATTTTTGCTCACTTGGAATTGCAAAGCATTTTCCATTAGACCTCAATACAGATCCCAAATTCCGACTTCTATGTTTGTTTGTTTTCGTCCTTGAAACAAAATTTGAAGCGGATTTTGAGGATCTTCCACTGTATTCCAAATCTGCAAAATGCCTGAGACATGTTCTCCAGGAATCTATGTGTGTGAGTGATAAAAGAAGACGCTCTTCTTGTGAAAAGATGTGTCTGCGCCACATCAGAAGCCTCAATTATCAGAAGGATAGAGTGGCTCTGAGAAAGTCATAGAACAGTCACTGAATCAGCGCTTCATTGGGATTTGTGCCTGAACCCTAAGAGAGTTGGCCACCTCTATCCTTTAAAAAGCATAAGGAAATAAGTAATCGAACATAGTCTTCTCCAAAAAATCTGAAGAGCACTGGACTACAAAATATCATTACTGTTATGAGTTGTAATCCAAGAGAGAATGAGGGCCCTTTTCACTTTTCTGGATGTAACTCAGCAGAGTGGGTCCACACAGAATGTTTTAAAACACTCAACATTTCTAGAGCCTCAGTAGCACATAGGGTGGCAGAGATCAGCTGTGGTACCAAAAGGTAACAAATGGAAGTCTACCTTGCTGAGAACTTGGGGGACAGTGTCAGAATACCTTCAGACAGCTCCTTTGATGGCAAACCTTAATTGAGCTGCGGGTCAGGAGGGAGGAGAGAACAGCAGACTTCCTGGTCACAGACAGCAGTAGTTCTTGAGCAGACATGAAAATCCCTCAAGATTTCCTAAAAATAATGGAGGAGGACTTTTTTTAGGGAATGAAGGCCTTATATTAGTAATTTAGGGTGATAAGTTAATTAATTTCTGTTAATGTTAATTAATTTGTACTCTGAGGGAACACAGATGGCAGAAAAGTGAGTTCTGTATTTTCATTTGCTGCTCATTGACAAATGTTTGTCAAGGCATATTTATTTAGCAGCAACTCTGCTCTGGGAAGTTTGTATGAAGCTATTGATGTTGCAGTAAATGAGAGAGACTCGGTCCTTACAGATGGTAAACAAGTAATAAGAAAATGGGATGGTTACAATTGGAATAAGGGATACAAACGAGAAGTACATAAAAGCATATTTGAGGTGGGTGTCTCAGGAGGTGGGATGTGAGGCAGGCAGGGGAATCTTCACTGTGAAACAACATTCAGTTGAAATGTAAGGACAAACAAAATAAGAGCTAGATAGCTAAAAGCTATATGAGTTGAAAGATCACTCTGGGCAGAAGAAACAGCATGTATTACAATACTAAGTGAGGAATTACATGGCTGGTTCACAAAGAGTTAGACAAGTTGGTGCTAACTGTAGTGATCAATGCAGGTAGGCCCAGGTAACACAGGACATGTTAAGAACTTGAGGATTTTTGCATAATGGTGATGTCTTCATCCCAAATGTGTCCCTCTAGGTGTTCAAACCATTTGCTCCCTGAAATATTTATTTGGAAAATGCCAGGCTACATACTGTGACTACTAAAGCAAACAAGACACATGAAATCTGTGCCTTCATAGAGTTTATATTCCAGTGGGGAGGTTATAGCTAGTCAAGAAATATATAAAGCTATAAAATAACAGCAATGTACTAATGAAGAAAATAAAGTAGGTGATGTGATACAGAGATACTGAGTGGAGGAACTCCTGTAGATAAGATGGTCAGGAAATGTCTCTGAGGAGATATGTGAGCTGAGACACGAAATAGAGAAGAAGCCAACTATTCAAACCAGGTGCAAATCAAACACTCTGATCCTGAGATGGATAAGATCTTGCCCCCTTCAATGGCATCGGGAAGACTAATATGGCCCAAGAACAGTGAATGAGGTGGGGGTGTTATAAAGAGGTAGGACATGGAGAAGATCATGGCTTTTACCCCAATTGCAATGGGAAGTCACTGAAAGATTCTAGTGGAGGAATAATGCTTTTATTGTTATTGTCATTTGATATTTCTCCAGTACTGATACAATATGGATTAAAAAGGGAGAAGAAGAGAAGCAGAGAGACCGATCTAAAGGCTATTGTGTTGTCCAGGAATGTGAAATCGAGCAAAGACGAAGAAAGTGGTAGTGAAGATGGGGAGAGGTAGATGTGTTGTTCTAGCTATATTTTGGGGATCAGAAGTGACCTAACTTGTTGATAAGCTGAGTTATGGGGAAGAAGAGAAATAAGATGATTAAGGTAGATTGCTAAGCTGATGGTGCTTTTCTAGGATAGGAAAATTTGAGGGAAAAATAGTAAGAGCTCTGATTTGGATGTGTTAATGCATGTAGATTTAGGTATTTGATAAAAGATCTCATAGGAGTAGCTGGGTATGAGTCTAGAGCCAAAAAGAAAGAAAAGAGTCAAGAGCCAAGAATAGATTTATAAACTAGTGGTCCACAGCTGGCCCACAGAAATATTTTCTTGACTTACACAGAACTTCATTTTGTTTTTAAATAGTCACCACCATTTAAAATTCAAGAGAATTTGCATAAAATGAGATATGGTAATGCTAGCTCTGTATTCTCTTGTGTCTCCAGGGACCTGAAGCTGAGTAAAGGCTGCACCTCTTCTATACAGCTTTTGTCCTTCCATTTGTCATATTCTCTACTGTTCCCTACTCGTCCTGTCCCTCGCTCTTCCAAAGTGAGTCTGAGTGTCAGTTGCTATTGATGAAACTTTTTCTTAGAGTAGAAAATATTTCTATTTACTCATGTCTGAACCAGATATAAGGGAATAAAAGATAACCTCGAATACCCTGTTGTGTTTGTATCTAGTCTGCATTATTCATCTTACTCATCTAGATTTACTATGAGTTACTTACAGGTATTTGAGGTTGGGATCCCCTTCATATAAATCAGATTCACAGCACAGGAGAGAATGGGAACATAGAAGCAAAAAGGGGTCCCACAACAGGGCTCAAGGTCCTGATAATTTCATATGATGTGAGTCTTCCCCAAGTGTATTTTATTGTACTGAAAGATCAGATCTTATCAGGAAGGGAGTCAACAGAAGATGAAAAAAAAAGCTAGAGATATGGACATCAAGAAGGCAAACTAAGGATCGTTAGCAAAGGAAAATTGATGCTGGAATTTCCCTAGAATGGATGGAAAATGATGAGGTAACACACACACACACACACACACACACACACACACACACATACACACACATACACACAGAGCAAATGGTGCCTCAATGTCTATTTAAGAATAGTGAAGGACGGCCACAGTGAGATTTTGTCATGGTTACTAAACCCATTGTGGAGCTCATGCTATTACATCTGTGAGCATTAATAGGAAAACTCACGACAGTTTTAGAAAAAAAAAAAAAATCCCCTCCGTCCTGACATAATGAAGGATTGTGGTATACTTGTTATTCTAAGGAATAAAGTGGTCATATCTCCCACATTGATATATCATATATACCACAAATGTATTTCCACACTTTCAAACTTATGAAAAAGATGACTAGTCTTATGCAGAGGAGGTAGCTGCTTCCATAGTACCCATGTCTTAAAATATTTTCATCACCCCCTGCCTTCGACATCAAACTTCTATTATTCCTCAGACTGAAAGTAGCTTAGTGAAAATAAAATATAAATATTCCACCTTGTAGTTCTATATACTTTCAACACCTGAGGGTGATTATACAACTATCAGTTGTGAATGTAACAAAAACAAGAGCAAATGTCAAGTGAATGGATATTTCTAGATGTTAAGGTAACAGCTGCCTTTGCATATAATGTTTTGTGTGTATAGTATGTATTTGTGTGTTGTGTAAGAAGCTGTGTTCACTTATTAAATGCATATTTTAAAACATAAACAGAAGACAATGAGTCAGATCTGATTCAAAACCCAGCTCACCCGGCCATTACCCTATGAAGGGATAGAGTCTGTTTTCTTCCCCTTTGCACCTATGCAGTCCTTTTGATGGCTTTGACCAGTGGAATACAGTGGAGATGATGCTGTGCCATTTCTGAGCACAGCCCTTAACTGGGCTTGATAGGCCCTCTTTCTTGGAAGCCAGCCACCATATAAGAAGAGTGACAACTCTGAGATAACCAGGCTGTGAGAAGGCAAAGCCACATGGATATGCCCTAAAGGTGGAAAGAGAGAGAGAAGCTAAGGGGCACCAAGGCACACACCTGAGAGTGAAGAAGCCATATTGGAAGTAGATCCTCTGGTCCTAGGTGTTCTAGTGGATACCACAGTGGATCAGAGACTCACCTCCTAGCCCAGACTTTTCAAAATCCTGATGCACAAAATTGTGTGGAAAGACTTCAGCTACTCATGTGGGATGGTTTGCTTTGTAGTCATTGATAACATGAACACTATTCAATGGAGTTGTTTGGAAAGAAAACAAAGTAAGATATAGGAAGTGCTACATACTTTATACCATGTACATCCTTTATAAATTGTAGTAAAAATTGTAGCAGTTATTTGCATAGTCCATTACAATTACAAAGGATTTTTTAAAAATTTAACCTTTAAAATACCTCTATGAGGCAAATTGTCACCTTCATTTTATAAATCAGCGTTTAGAGAGTCCAAGATGATAAATGATGGGACCAAGACACCACATAGTGCGCCAGAAATAGCACCTGGTCTTCCAATTCTAAGCCAGGTGCTCATCCACAGCTGTCCAATAGAAAAAAATAATTTTCTCTTCTCAGCATTGATTAGACTATGGAAATGTACACACAAGGAGAAAAACAGCTAATCATAACTCTTCCCTTTGGTACAGTATCTGATTTTACATTGTAGGGAAAGGATTTCTCAGGAACAACCATATGATTAATTCATGAAGCTCCTGAGTTAGCATCTATTTCCATGATAAATAGAGGGCAAATCAAAGACAATTTCTTCTTTGGAGTAATACATTTTGTGGCACAACAAATATGATTTAAACCAAGTCAAGTTTCTAATTAGGACCAATGATGCCTAAGGTATAATAAAAGTAAATAGATTTATGAACAGGTATATATTCACATGTATATCTATATCCAGTTAAGTTTTTCAAGAAGAAATCGTACTTTTTTCTCATTGTGTGTTTATTAAACTATAGTATTCAGTCTTGTTCTAAAACTTCTTGAACATGTTGCCTAATAATCGTTAACATGGGCAAGGGCAAAACTAGTCCCCCACTGGGCCCTTCACCCAAAGATGCTCAAATACATATTCATCAGTGGCATCTGCTGGGATTTACTATAGTCATGACATGCCCGATACTATTACTACTAAATAACAGCAACCACTTTAGAGTTCTCCTCTAGTTTCACATCATTCTACCCAGATGCCAGGTAACGGCACTATCATAATAGAGGTTGTATCTATCATCAGTGAAATTCCTCTCGCTCCTTGTGGGAAGACAGAGGTGGGGGGAGCACCGAGAGAGAATCATGCACAAATATACACACAAACTTATAATATACATTATAATATATATATATGAAGCTTTTTAGTTCATGCAGAAAAACTGTATACTTACTAGTCAAAATTCTCTAAAATTATATTTCAATAAGGGACAGTATTGCAAATCATCACAAGTTGTTGTTGAAGGTATTTTTACATGACTGAAAGGAGTAACTATTACACCTTTGGAATACTAAGAGAAAAGTTGACCTCTCTCTAGCATGAAGTACATCCAATTAGGGAAATGAGATGGAGGGTGGAGACATTTACCATTAGTAACAATAATATCAATTTGAAAAGAGTGTAATGCTTTGTTCTAAGGATACATGAGTTACAGTTACTTGATCATTGTGTTTAACTAAACAAAAATATATATAACTCACTGTATTAAATCGGGCTAATACAACCCATATGCTGCCCTCAAAATTATTATACTTCACCCAATACTTTAAAATAATATATTACCTTTTTAACAAAATATTTTCCTTCTCTGGAAAAGCTTTCTTTATTCACCCTTTCCTTCTTTCCAACCCACACACATGCACAGCCAGAATGAGAACTGAGATACTTTACCACATCTTGGCTTTCCCACTGCTTTCCTATCTCCCTTTGGTATCTTTTCCATTATTCCAGTTTCTAATATTCTTTAAATCTGAAAAGTTCTCATTTGTTTCCTCAATTTATGATCTCATTCTCTAGAACTCCAATATAAGAAAAGGGGCTTAAAAAATACTTCGTGGAAAGCATGTCTTTGTTCTCATGCACATTATATATATATATATATATATATATATATATATATACACACACACACACACACATGCACACACACACATATATATAATTAGTATTATAGTAATTATATATAATATATAATCAGTAATATATTAATATATAATAGAAATGCACATTAATATATCATTTGTAATAAATATTAAAATATATTACATATAAAAATTTACATGAACATATATACATATATATATATATAAGTAAAATAAACAAAACTAAGTTCCTTATAGCCAAATAGCCCAAGTTCACATTAGTTAGTAGTAGTCTGATCCTTAAAACAAATGAGGACAGAAAAAAATAGAAATTATTGTATTTATATATTATTATTATATTATATTGTATTATATATTATTATATTTATATTCCTATTCCTGTCTTTGGTATAGAAGAGTGCTTGAGACCAATGGCCACTAAACCCAACCTCATCTGCAGAAAAACAAGCTAAATCCTGGTTAGGTAAATGGAGTGAATACATACTATATTGGGAAATTAAACATAACACAAGAGAAATAATTCTAAGTCAAAGAACTAGCACCAATTGTTTTTCTAACATTTGCAGATATGATTACCTTATCCTCTGTGCACTTTGCTATGGTCTTGTCAAAAGAAAGAGCAAGTTGGTCCTAGCTTAGAGCATCACTTGGCATCTGTCTCCTACCCAGCTGATGTATATCTATCGTTACTGAGACTATATCAGTTTGGGCTGGAATTAATCTTGGCTGGAAATGAGAGTCACCTAAGGATCATTTAACTTTTTCCAATTCCTGAGGCCCATCCTTGATCAGTGAAATCAGAAACTCCGATGGTGAGATTCCTACAGTGAAATGACTTCCCCAAAGATTTAAGGCTAGAACTGCTGAAGCATTTTCATCCCATTATTAAAAGACCAGTTGCTGCCAAGGCCACACACTGACATTCCAATCCTCTGGATTCATTATATAAAACCCAGTGATTCGTCCCTCAGCTGCAATAGTGAGTGGTCTATAGTTTTGTAAGGATTATAAACCTGAAACGAAACCATGGTGCAGAGATAATCCTTTGAGTTTATTAAGCCATGAAACCTAAGTCTAGATTTCATCTGACAGTCTGCTTCAAACCAGGGATGGAGGTACCAAAGGTTAAGTAGCTATGAGGAACTATTCTAGCTCATATATTGGTTCAACACAGCAATCACAATGAATAGAACTGGAGAAGAAAATGTATTCTGTCAATCAATAGATCTGATTTTCAAATAAATCATCATCACATTTGAGGATGATAACTTGGTCTTAACGGAATTTGGAGGTTAGCCAGACCACAGACATAGAGGTCCTCGCATATAAGAATAGCTAGGCAAATAACCAAGGAAATGGAGATGGGAGTTCCATTAAAATAATTTCCCTAC
Source organism: Herpailurus yagouaroundi (assembly GCF_014898765.1). Taxonomy (NCBI): domain Eukaryota; kingdom Metazoa; phylum Chordata; class Mammalia; order Carnivora; family Felidae; genus Herpailurus; species Herpailurus yagouaroundi. The sequence goes on along the minus strand of NW_024412391.1, from coordinate 55,173,255 downwards.
ATGAACAATATTTCTAAACCTATTTTTACATGCTGGAATGACAAATCATTAATTATTGGGAGTTCAGACTAAGAATGTATGATTTGCCAGGTTATGGATACTTAAACTGTTCAGCTTTTGACTTAATTATAGGTCTCTAAAATCAGTGTCTTAGCTCAGGAAGAGAAATGCAACTTTAAATAAAAATGTAGTCAATCAAATTAAAGACCTTAAACTGGGGTGCCTGGGTGGCTCAGTTGGATGAGCGTCCAACTTTGGCTCAGGTCATATATTCGCGGTTCTGAGTTCGAACCCTGCATCGGGCTCTGTGCTGACAGCTCAGAGCCTGGGGCCTGCTTCAGATTCTGTCTCCCTCTCTCTCTGTCCCTCCCCCACACATGCTGTGACTCTCTGTCTCAAAAATAAATAAACATTAAAAAAACGTTTACAAAGATACTTAATTGGTCTACTCAAAGTTCTTTTTAAGCAGGCATAATAAAATTTGGTTCCATTAAGAATCAACTGTGGAAAAAAATTTGCACCTCGTTACAAATGATTTAAATGACATGGAACAACTTATTCTTCTATATTTAGTTCAGTTAATGAGCTTTGTCAAAGGAAATGACTGCAATGAATGAAAAAAAATTGAGTAAAATGTCTTTCCCAAATCAAATTAACTATAATCTGTTGGGGCTTAAATAAATTTGTGATAGCATCAGTAGTTCATATATACTAAAATGCAACAAGCAGTATTCTCCCTGTACTCTTCTATGAATTTCACACCACATACATCTTCTCTGGTAGTAGTTACTAAAGTGTATGTTTTGATGTAGTGGAGAAAGTCCTGCTTTAGAAACCAGGATACCTGGTTCCTAGTTTCACTTATATTATAATCCATTCTATGACTTCTGGTAAATCATTAAACTGCCACCCTTTACATTTATCTGTCTTTTAAAAAGGAGCCATATACTTTATCTCCTTCTGAAAATTTTTGTGAGACTAGTAAACTCCAATGAAACAAAGCACATAAAGCACATTAAAAATTTATAGGACTTCTTATGTTCAACAACTGCCTCATTTTAGTATAGGGTGGACATACAGTTTGTGAAAATAATGTATATGGATAGACAGATGCATTAATTTCTTCACCTGTGAATTTTCAGCCTCTGGATAAATATCTTAACCAAAAGGCAATTATCATGGCTGTGAAGGGAGGAGGAAGTTAAGGGAGAAGACAGACCCTTGTCAAGTGGTAGCATCTGTCTTCACAAAGAGAAAAGAGATCGAGGAATGATAATCATGCCCTCATTGTCGAAGGTAAACACAGTAAAAGACAGAATGAGATAGACCCTCTACCAAGGTCAGGTTCAAAGCAAAAGTGACTCTGGGAAGGGCCTGAAGGCGGTTACTGAAATGGAAGAGCTCTTATGGTTGTTTCTAAAGACAAAATTTTCCTTCCTCCCAATTACTGAGGGCCAACTCGATTCTAATGTTTTCTTCTTTAATTGGTGTTAGTGGATGGCTCATAAACAATGTTGAATACTGTCAAATAATTATGACAGATTTTCTTAACTCAACTGAGAAATTAAATGCATTTTTAGGCTCAGAACAAGGTTTTCCATTTTTGTCTGAAAAGATAAGAAATTAAACTTCATCAAGAGAGGAAAAATACATTTCATATTTTAAAATTATACTTTGCAATAAAATGGCATGTATAATTCAATTTTTATTTAAAAATTCCATTCATACGTATCTGGTTACCTATCCATATAGCCTCTATTAATAAATACAATAGTAAGGCCTGGAGCGGGGTTAATCTGATTTTTAAAAATTTCTTTTTAATGTCTATTTACTTTTGAGAGAAAGACAGAGAGACAGAGCACCAGTGGGGGGGACAGTGGGAGAGAGTGACACACACAGAATCCAAAGCAGGCTCCAGTCTCCGAGCTGTCAGCACAGAGCCCTATGCGGGGCTCGAACTCATGAACCATGAGATCATGACCTCAGCCAAAGTCAGACGCTCAACCGACTGAGCCACACAGGCACCAGGGTTAATCTGATTTATAATAATATTACCTTGTATATAAGAGAGTAAGTAGTCTTTTACTTTTTTTTTTCTTTTGGGTTTCATGTATGTTTTTAGATAATAAGCATTCATTGCTTTTTTTAGAAAATAATAAGTTCATTTTGAAAACACTATTCAAATATTTAAATATAGATTTAACAGTTATAATAGAAATTCCCAAGACCTACTAATGTGTGGTAGTTTTGTTTGTTTCGGTCACAGTGAGAAAAATGTGGGAAATTGGACTTTATCACTGATGATAAAATATGGTGTCTGTCATTGGTTGTCTACACATTTGTAAGTAAATTTATTATCACTGACAGTGCTGGAAACTGAATAAAATGTATTCACAAAAAAGGACGTACTTGGATATCAAATTCAAGATAGTAGAACAAATTCTGTAACTGCTGTTTTGAAGCTGTACTTAACAATTTCAGTTGGCATTACCAATAATTAGTATTATTAGTCACTACACTATCCAATTCTTAAAGGAACTTTTGTCCAATTTTTGCAAGTCACTCTGCCTGTAGATGTTTACATTGCAAAAAAAAAGATCATTTGTAAGGTGACTGAGAGTAGGTGTCACGTCTCATTCAACTTTATGTTTTTTTCCTAATACACAACTGAGACCCTCTAAAGTATGGTAGGGAATCAGTAAATGTTTGAAGAATGAAGGAAGGAAGGAAGGAAGGAAGGAAGGAAGGAAGGAAGGAAGGAA
>NW_024412391.1:54925016-55170483 GCF_014898765.1 Herpailurus yagouaroundi | reverse complement strand
GAAGGAAGGAAGGAAGGAAGGAAGGAAGGAAGGAAGGAAGGAAGGAAGGAAGGAAGCAAGCATGGCTCCCACTTCCTTGAGTTTTTAGTAAGATGAGGAAAGTAATAAAGGATTCTACTGACTCTTTATGTGATATAGAGAGTATGGTCTTTTGTATCAGACAAACTGGACTTGACTTTTCATTTGATCATTTAATAATATTTAATTTCTCTGTGCTAGTGTTTTCCAGTCTACCAAGGGCTCAGTAACTTTTTTGTGTGTGTAGGATTGCTGTGAAGAGAAAATCAAATTGGGATGCAAATCCCAAATAGCTTTTGGCACAAAAATTGGCAGATGGATTTTTTTTTTTCTTTATTTAAGCTAGAGGAATAAAGAATGACAATATGATTTGGCTTGTGAAACTACATAAATGTGGGCTATATGAATAAATACAGGGGATACAGGGGTACCCAGATATGAAGGTAGAGATGGGGAAGGGGAAGAGTGAATTCTCATTAGAATGAATTGACTTTAACTTAATGACCTAGGTTAGGAGAGAAGGCTTTCTTGAAGATATAGATTTGAGGATCATTTGATCTTGATGATTACTGAAGTCTTGGAAGTGATGTGGTTATCCAAGGGAAGACTCAACTTTCTTCACCTTTTCTGTGTTATTCTCCCTTTTGATAGACTGGTAAAGTCTATGAAAGCATTTTTTGGTAAGTCATTTAATTTTTTTTAATGTTTGTTTATTTTTGAGAGAGAGGGAGAGAGAGACAGAACATGGGGGTGGGTGGGGGCAGAGAGAGAAGGAGAAACAGAATCTGAAGGAGGCTCCAGGCTCTGAGCTGTCGGCACAAAGCCCAACGCGGGGCTCAAACTCACAGACCATGAGATAACCTGACGCGAAGTCAGACGCTCAATCAATTGAGCCACCCAGGACCCCCTTGGATAAGTCATTTAAATGTGCAGAAGTGGGGCGCCTGGGTGGCGCAGTCGGTTAAGCGTCCGACTTCAGCCAGGTCACGATCTCGCGGTCCGGGAGTTCGAGCCCCGCGTCGGGCTCTGGGCTGATGGCTCGGAGCCTGGAGCCTGTTTCCGATTCTGTGTCTCCCTCTCTCTCTGCCCCTACCCCATTCATGCTCTGTCTCTCTCTGTCCCAAAAATAAATAAAAAACGTTGAAAAAAAAATTAAAAAAAAAAAAAAATAAAAAATAAATGTGCAGAAGTAAATATATAGGGTCACAAAAAAGACCCATTTATTAAAATAGTTATCAAAATATAAGCATATTTGAGTTATGGTCACACATTTGCTTATTCACCAACAATAATCAACAATCAATAACAAGCTCTAGTGGAAAACCTAATAGCTACTGTAATTTCAAACTAGTGGTGGGTATAAATGATATGCTGTGTATCTGTAATATCTGTCATGTGATATAAAATACTCAATTTCCATTAGTCACAGAGATATAGGTACTATTGCTAATACTTTGGGTTTGCAGCTTACATTCAAAATTTAAGCTAAAGATAAATAAAAATGCAATTTAACTCTTTCTTATCCAAGTTCATAGATTCAATCTGAATTCTATGAACTTTGAAGTCTGAGAATCTAAGTTAAGATTGCCTGACTTGGAGTGACAGGACCCTGGGGAGAACTAATCATTAAGGAGGACACATAGGGCAAAAGGCTGCCAGCTAAAGAATATAGGGGAAAAAAAAAGAGTTAGGAGAGAAAAAAAATTCAAGAGAGAGTGTAGTCAGTCTTGTGAAGTCAAGGAGGAATGCAGTATCTACCAGTAGGTGGTAGTCAATGTAACACAATGCTTGAATAAGATCAAACAGAGCAAAGTTGGAAAGCAAACAATAAGTTTAGCAATTGGGAAGTCAATGAAATTGCAATACTCCAGTCCTTACTAAACATGTGAGAAGAACCCAGTGCTCATTGGGAATACAAAATAGAACAAAATACAAAATATAAAATAGATATTTAATAAAATAATTACTCAGGTAATTTTGACCACATATGTTAGATACTAGATATTTCAGAAAAAAACAGAATTAAAATAACTGAAAATTTAACAGATGGACACTTATAGATTAATGTGGTCGATAATATATCACACCACTTCTCTGAAATGTTCAACTTTTATATTTTTAGCTAAATTAATTAAATACATAATATGTGCACACCAAGAAACTTCCAGGACTGCAAAAGATGTCAAACATAAGGATCTCTCCTGAGGTAGAAATTCTCCTCACAAAGGCTGGGTCTGTTAGCCATTTTTATACTCTTCAACAAACTTTCTATGCATCTAAAACCATATATATATAGATATATATTGATACATATATATAATCATTTTTATAATAAAAGAATTAATTATAAACATTTTTCTACCTTTCACTTTTTAAGAATATAACTTAAATATAAATGATATCCTTTTAAAAAGTTACGGCACAGTAGTATACTAACCAGATATACATAGACTAGATAAATAATTTATTCAACCAATGACCAAAGGTCAATTAGGTCACTTTCAGTGTTTTGTTATTAAGAAAAAATAAATTCTAATATACATCTGTGAAACACATCTAAAATTGTCTCTAAATGTTGAGCAGTGTAATTTCTGTTTAAAAGCTAGATATGAATTTCTAATGTTAAACAATTTTAGAAGTCAAAAGAAAGCTGGGGTAGCCATATTTATATCAGACAAACTAGACTTTAAATTAAAGGCTGTAACAAGACATGAGGAAAGGCATTATATAATAATTACAGGGTTATCCATCAGGAAGAGCTAACAATTATAAATGTCTATGCACCAAATACAGAAGCCCCCAAATATATAAAACATTAATCACAAACATAAGCAACCTTATTGATAAGAATGTGGTAATTGCAGGGGACTTTAATACTCCACTTATAGCAATGGATAGATCATCTAGACACAGGATCAATAAAGAAACAAGGGCCCTGAATGAAACATTGGATCAGATGGACTTGACAGATATATTTAGAACTCTGCATCCCAAAGCAACAGAATATACTTTCTTCTTGAGTGCACATGGAACATTCTCCAAGCTAGATCACATCCTGGGTCATGAAACAGCCCTTAATAAGTATACAAGAATTGAGATCATACCATGCACACTTTCATACCAGAATGCTATGAAACTTGAAATCGACCACAGGAAAAAGTTTGGAAAACCTCCAAAAGCACGGAGGTAAAGGAACACCCTACCGAAGAATGAATGGGTCAACCAGGCAATTAGAGAAGAATTTTAAAAATATATGGAAACAAACAAAAATGAAAATACAACAATCCAAATGCTTTGGGATGCAGCGAAGGCAGTCCTGAGAGGAAAATACATTGCAGTCCAGGCCTATCTCAAGAAATAAGAAAAATCCCAAATACAAAATCTAACAGCACACCTAAAACAACTAGAAGCAGAACAGCAAAGACACCTCCCAACCCAGCAGAAGAAGAGAAATAATAAAGATCAGGCAGAAATAAACAATATAGAATCTAAAAAACTGTAGAGCAGATCAACGAAACCAAGAGTTGTTTTTTATAAAAAAATAAACAAAGTTGATAAAACTCTAGCCAGGCTTCTCAAAAAGAAAAGGGAGAGGACCCAAATAGATAAAATCATGAATGAAAATGGATTCATTGCAACCAATCCTTCAGAAATAAAAGCAATTATCAGGGAATACAGTGAAAAATTATAGGCCAACACACTGGACAACATGGAAGAAATGGACAAATTCCTAACACCCCCCACACTTCCAAAACTCAAACAGGAAGAAATGGAAAATTTGAACAGACCCATAACCAGTGAAGAAATTGAATCAGTTATCAAAAATCTCCCAACAAATAAAGTCCAGGACCAGATGGCTTCCCTGGGGAATTCTACCAGACATTTAAAGCAGAGATAATACCTATCCTTTTCAAGCTGTTCCAAAAAACAGAAAGGGAAGGAAAACTTCCAGACTCATTCTATGAAGCCAGCATTACTTTGATTCCCAAACCAGACAGAGATCCAGCAAAAAAAGAGAACTAGAGGGGAATATCCCTGATGAATATGGATGCAAAAATTCTCAATAAGATACTAGCAAATCGAATTCAACAGCTTATAAAAAGAATTATTCACCATATCAAGTGGGATTCATTCCTGGGATGCAGGGCTGGTTCAACATTCACAAATCAATCAATGTGATACATCACATTAATAAAAGAAAAGATAAGAACCATATGATCCTGTCAATCGATGCAGAAAAAGCATCTGACAAAATTCAGCATCCTTTCTAAATAAAAACCCTCGAGAAAGTCGGGATAGAGGGAACATACTTAAACATCATAAAAGCCATTTATGAAAAGCCCACAGCTAATATCATCTTCAATGGGTAAAAACTGACAACTTTCCCCCTGAGATCAGGAACACGACAGGGATGTCCACTCTCACTGCTGTTGTTTAACATAGTGTTGGAAGTTCTAGCATCAGCGATCAGACAACGAAAGGAAATCAAAGGCATCAAAATTGGCAAAGATGAAGTCAAGCTTTCACTTTTTGCAGATGACATGACATTATACATGGAAAATCCGATAGACTCCACCAAAAGTCTGCTAGAACTGATACAGGAATTCAGCAAAGTCACAGGATACAAAATCAATGTCCAGAAATCAGTTACATTCTTATACACTAATAATGAAGCAACAGAAAGACAAATAAAGAAACTGATCCCATTCACAATTGCACCAAGAATCATAAAATACCTAGGAATAAAACTAACCAAAGATGTAAAAGATCTGTAGGCTGAAAAGTATAGAAAGCTTATGAAGGAAATTGAAGAAGATGCAAAGAAATGGAAAAACATTCCGTGCTCATGGATTGGAAGAATAAATATTGTTAAAATCTCAATACTACCCAAAGCAATCTACACAGTCAATGCAATCCCAAAATTGCACCAGCATTCTTCTTGTAGCTAGAACAAGCAATCCTAAAGTTTGTATGGAACCATAAAAGACCCCGAATACACAAAGTAATTTCGATGAAGAAGGCCAAAGCAGCAGGCATCCCAATCCCAGACTTTAGGCTCTACTACAAAGCTGTTATCAAGACACCATGGTATTGGCACAAAAACAGACACATAGACCAATGGAATAGAATAGAGACTCCAGAATTGGACCCACAAAAGTATGGCCAACTAATCTTTGACAAAGCAGAAAGAATATCCAATGGGAAAAAGACAGTCTTTTTAACAAATGGTGGTGGGAGAACTGGACAGCAACATGCAGAAGAATTAAACTAGACCACTTTCTTACACCACTCACAAAAATAAACTCAAAATAGATGAAGGACCTGAATGTGAGACAGGAAACCATCAAAACCCTAGAGGAGAAAGCAGGAAAAAAACATTTCTGACTTCAGCTGCAGCAATTTCTTACTTGACACATCCCCAAAGGCAAGGGAATTAAAAGCAAAAATGAACTATTGGGACCTCATGAAGATACAAAGCTTCTGCACTGTAAAGGAAACAATCAACAAAACTAAAAGGCAACCAATGGAATGGGAAAAGATATTTGCAAATGACATATCGGACAAAGGGCTAGTATCCAAAATCTATAAAAACTCACCAAACTACACACCCGAAAAACAAATAATCCAGTGAAGAAATGGGCAGAAGATATGAATAGAAACTTCTCTAAAGAAGACATCTAGATGGCCAACAGGCACATGAAACGATCTCAATGTCCCTCCTCATCAGGGAAATACAAATCAAAAACACACTGAGATATCACCTCACGCCAGTCAGAGTGGCTAAAATGAACAAATCAGAAGACTATAGATGCTGGAGAGGATGTGGAGAAATGGGAACCCTCTTTCACTGTGGGTGGGAATGCAAATTGGTGCAGCCAGTCTAGAAAACAGTGTGGAGGTTCCTCAAAAAATTAAAAATAGACCTACCCTATGACCCAGAAATATCACTGCTAGGAATCTACCCAAGAGATACAGGAGTGCTGATGCATAGAGGCACTTGTACCCCAAAGTTTATAGCAGCACTTTCAACAATAGCCAAATTATGGAAAGAGCCTAAATGTCCACGAACTGATGAATGGATAAAGAAGTTGAGGTTTATATATACAATGGAATACTACATAGCAATGAGAAAGAATGAAATATGGCCTTTTGTAGCAATGTAGATGGAACTGGAGAGTGTTATGCTAAGTGAAATAAGTCATACAGACAAAGACAGGTACCATATGTTTTCACTTTTATCTGGATCCTGACAAACTTGACAGAAGACCATGGGGGAGCAGAAGAGGAAAAAAAAAAGTTACAGAGAGGGAAGGAGGCTAACCATAAGAGACTCTTAAAAACAGAATAAACTGAGGGTTGATGCGGGTGAGAGGGAGGGGAAAGTGGGTGATGGGCATTGAGGAGGGCACCTGTTGGGATGAGCACTGGGTGTTGTATGGAAACCAATTTGACAATACATTTCATATTAAAAAAAATTTTAATGTTTATTCACTTTTGAGAGAGAGAGAGAGAGAGAGAGAGAGAGAGAGAGAGAGAAACACAGAGTACAAGGTGGCAGAGTCAGAGAGAGAGGGAGACACAGAATCCAAAGCAGGCTCCAGGCTCTGAGCTGTCAGCACAGATCCCGATGCAGGACGCGAACCCACAGACCGTGAGATCATGACCTGAGCCGAAGTCAGAACCTTAACCGACTGAGCCACCCAGGCACCCCAAATTTCTAATTTTTATGGATACTTCAATATCATACCCTTCATGGTCCTACCAAATTACTCTCCACATTTATAGTATATACGAAAATTCCTGCTTTCCCATGCCCTTCCCACTGTGTGCTATCAAACTTTGTGCTTTTCCAAAACAATGAGAGACAAATATTACTTTAATTGCATTTATTTAACCATAAGTGAGAATGAGCATCCTGTCACTATTTTAGGACACTATTCACCCCACATCTAGATGGCCAAAATAACTCTGACTGAGCGCAGTCAATCTAAGTCTTTACGATATTTCCACAACAGGTTCAGACACACAATCCTATTAAAGGTGGCTCAGGAGAAACTTCAAAGCACACAAAATAACAAGGTGGTAGTCCATCTTGATTTCCATCTTTCTGTCATACTCTACATCCTTTCTATCAGTAGATCTTTATGTAGTATTTAACCTCTTTTCACCACCTCTGTAGCAGTGCTTAATCCAATAATCAACTCCTGCCTGGATTATTATAAATCCTACTGCAAGATTCCACTTACTCCACCCTTTCTACTTTGCTTTCTATTCTCAATACCCTGCAAAAGGATCCTGTGAAAATGTAAACCACATCAAATCCACCCAAGTAAAAGCAAAAATCATTATCATAAGCAAAACCAAAGTAAAAGCAAAACCAAACAAAAAAACCCACAAAAACAAAATAAAAAAGGCCTAAAAACTAAAAACCTTACATAAGCAGGGGTTTTGTCTGCTGCTCTTCTATTTAAAATAAGCTTCAGGTACACCGACTTCCTTGCTGTATAGTGAATATGCCCATTAGTTCAAAGATTTAACATTTCTAAAGTTTCTTTTCAGAGACAACAATAACAACAACAAGACTGTACATGGAAAAGACAGAGAGAGGAGCAGATTATTTTTGGTGGTGGTGATTTCATTCAGATACTTGGTTTTGCAATCATGAGTTTGAAATATCTAAGAATTCATAGTGGCACCATATCTGTAAACTGATAGAAGTGGAAAGCTCATCTTTATTTTATAAAATAGAGTCAAAGAATAAATAAATGAGAGGGTATGTTATTTATAAACATGGTATAGCTTTTCATTAAGGAATTTTAGCTATGTCATCAGATGCTCAGCTCTAGTTTGGGGAATTCTGATAAAAGCAGCACATTCAGATCTAGGAAAGAAGTGTTAACAAAAGACTTTGATAGCTAGTATACAGAGAGAGCCTGTTAGATGCTGTCTATGCCAAAGTTTGTCTTGAGAATCCACAAACAATTAAAATTGTTTTCTTTGATGACCCACTGATCTGCCAACGGCAGAACACCCTGACTGGCTTCTTTGTTGTCTGCTAGCTCATGTGAAAGAAAAAAAAAATCACTTGGACCAAAACCATCTATATATTTTCCTTCTCTTTCTCATCTTTTATATAAATCATGCCCTTTTTCCTTTGTTGAAGGAAAACAATCTATTGATTATTATATCTTATATGCAAGTGAAAGAATTTCTTGAAAATCAACTATATGTTTTGAATTATTCTTTGAAAGTGTTCATAAGAACAAAAATCTAATCTCCAGATGCAAAACTCGGGTTTATTTTTTAAAAGAAGATATCTTTGGGGTGCCTGGGTGGCTCAGTTGGTTAGGCGTCCAACTTCAGCTCAGGTCATGATCTCGCGGTTTGTGGGTTCAAGCCCCGTGTTGGGCTCTGTGCTGACAAGGCTGGAGCCTGGAGCCTGCTTTGGATTCTGTGTCTCCCTCTTTCTCTGCTCCTCCCCCACTTATGCACGCATGCTCTCTCTCTCTCAAAAATAAACATTTAAAAAAATTAAAAATAAATAAAAGAAGATATCTTTGTACTTATTCAAAGTACAATGTACAAATGACATCAGTGTATATGTTAATTTTTTTGTCAACAACATCAAAAATTATTTTAAAAGGGTAACATGAGCACAGAGCTCTGATGGTCATTGTGAAGCATCACACATCCTAGTTTGCTTTCTTTTTTTAATGCTCATTTATTTTTGAGTGTGAGAGAGAGAAAGAGTGAGAGAGACACACAGAACATGAGTGGGGGAGGGCAAAGAGAGAGGGAGACACAGAATCCAAAGCAGGCTCCAGGTTCTGAGCTCTCAGCACAGAGCCCAATGTGGGGCTTGAACACATAAACTGCAAGATCATGACCTGAGCCTCAGTTGGATGCTTAACTGACTGAGCCACCCAAGCACTCCACTAGTTTGCTTTCCTAGAAGAGTTTTAAGTCCAGTGGAAAACAGACACTAAACTGAATCTATATCTAATTTAACTGTAGCTCAATTTCTGCTAGCATTGAGGATAAACCTTCTCTATTCCTCTACTATCCAACTTTGTACATGTTGTTGGGTGGAAAGAGTAGATGAACATGGAGATGATGATGTATACAATTCTTAGACTCTGCTTCTGTAAGAAAGAAGACCAGGAATTCATAGAACTATTTCTTCATGAGATAGCTAGTGAGGTTCTCATTGATGGATCAAAGGCTAGAGGGCACACATGAGTCATCATCTTGAAGATATTCAGCTACAACTGGAAGTTAACATTAACCAACTCTGTGGTGTGATGGCAGTAGTTAACAACTGGCCCTGGGAGGTATTCCTGATGTGGAGCTATTATACACCAAAGATCATGAGTTGTGTTGTTTCTTCATCCAAACTTCAATGTGCTTGAGATTTCGTGTTGAACTTTCAGGAGAACTTACACTGATATAGAAGACTTGACCTTAAAAAAAAAGACACTGTAATATATTAACCAGTAGAATATGACTGTCAATCTAAAAACCTGGATCATTTTTAAATGAACAGGGGGTCTAAATGTCAGTAGAGGCTGTGAGTGTGTGCAGAACAAATAGTAATAAATAAGCAAGAAAGAGAAGAGAGTCTCAGGTGGAAGGACATGGAGGAGACAGAAAATGTGGGAATTAGGAATAGAAGTGGATGACTGGGTGAGAGAAAATAGAAAAACATGAAAGAGAAAAATGTCATGCTCAAAACGTTATTATTAGTACCAACATATTTGGAAGAACAGAATAATGCTGTAATAACTAAATTGGGCAGTATTCTTTCTGTGCATTAAAGTACAGAAAAGCTTGCAAAAAAACAATTCTAAAAACTGTGCGCTCAGGAAATTGATTCTCTTTGGGACAACTAAACTTAAGTCTTTTTTTTTTTAACTTCTAAATTAAGTTGCCATATAACTAACCACCTAAAGTAAGAAAGTAATCATAAGTGGTATTTGAATAATTGCAATTTCTTGAAAGATTAGCTGTTAAATTACAAAATATCTCATTTTTATTTTCAATCCTCATTAGGAAGTAATTATTCTTCCCTTTATATTTCTTTCATGAGAAATGGCTTCAGAATTAAAGCAGTTTAAAAATATTTTATTGAATACATGTAACATATAACATTGTGTAAGTTCAAGGTGTACAGCGTGTTACTTTGATACATTTATATATTTTAATATGATTGCTGGCGTAGCAGTATTTATCACTAGATAAGTCTACATTTGCAGTCTAGCTTAAATCTCCCATTGCCAAACAGCTCTCAGAAAACAAAGAAAAAAGGGATGAAATTTCAAGATATTTTTGAAGGCCTCTCTAATCTTGTTTTTTAAAAAATGCATTCTATTGTTTTTAGCTTCTATCACAAGTCTTTTTAATGTTTAGCATATTCCCACAGCAAGAAATTCTGAAACAAATTATTCACAGTGTGTTTGGAAATGTTCTGTTTACTATCCATTCTCATTTCAATGATTACACATTCCTAAATAGTGTTGGAATATACGTACCATTGAGAGACTTAAGTTATAATATGCGTATGCCTTCCACAATAATATCCTCATAAAAAAATATGTGGTGAGTACTAGAAAGTTATTTCCTACATCACAGGGAAGGACTTTATCTCTTGAATATTTTCACCTATGACTGGCATGGCCAAGGAAACATAGCAAACAAAATGCATAATGCAAAATAATTAAAATCTTATGGACTATTATGTGGTATTCAGTAATACATGCTAAAGAGAAATAGAATATCCAGAGTTTAGAGAAAAGATTCACATGTCCACATTTTCAGTAATTTTCTGCTAATTTTTGTAGATTTTCTCACATGTGTTGAGGGAACTAAACTAAGTTGTAGAGCGAAATCTATAGTGATCAGAATAAATGAGATTAGAATGTCAAATACGTGGTCCAAACACAAAATGTGAGAGGGATATTAGGAATGATAGAGAAGGAAAGAAAATTAAAAAGGAGATTGAGTTTGATACAATGATTCAAGGATAGTTTGGTGATATACAATGAGATTACACTGGAGTAGTTTAGAACTGGTAGGTAAAATCAATAGATAGACAAATATATGCAGAAAACACAAAAGACATCATTTTCCCATGTCAACTTTGCTTTAGAAGGATCAAGGCCAAATTAATGTGAATTTTTTAACCTTCTCCATTTCCTTATATCATCCCTTGTCAACCTGCATATCAAAGTTTTCTATATCTTAAGTTTGCTTATCAGTTTCTGAGAGTAACAGCCAAAGCAATGAGGTTTCTCTTTCTTTAAAACAGTGTAACCAATAAATTATAAAACTGTCATTTCTTCTGTCTATTCAAAAGGCTGTTTGATCCTTTTTCTTTCTATGTATGGTTGAATTTAAAATTTAACTATTAAATTCTAAACTGTATAAAAGCACATTATGGAAAATTCAATAAGCTATGAAAAATCAACAAAAAGTGCAAAAATGTAAGTACATTATAAAACAGTCTAAAAATAGAAGGTTTGAAAAATTCATTCACAATTCTATCTATAGTTAGCAACCCTGTAAAAATATTCTTTTGTTAAATTTTTTAAATTATTAAAACATTTTTAATGTTTATTTTTGAGAGAGGGAGAGACAGAGCGTGAGCAGGGGAGGGGCAGAGAGAGAGAGAGAGAGAAAGAGAGAGAGAAAGAATCCAAAGCAGGCTCCAGGCTCCAAGCTGTCAGCACATAGCTTGATGCCGGGCTCAAACTCATGAGATCATGACCTGAGCCAAAGTCAGAGTCTTAACTGACTGAGCCATCCACGTGCCTGTCCAGTAAAATTATTCTGACTGAATTTTAAAAAACATCAAATGATTAATTTAAAATTAATTTATAAGTTTAATTTTTTCCTTTTTTAAACTACATTAGCCTATTATTGAAGACATAGAACTCACTCTCTGGTGTTAATGAAAGCAATTTTAGAAATAGAGCACTAGGGTCATCTAAAATTGAAAAGTTAAGAGCAAGTCACTGGATGGAATAGAGAGCAAAGCAGGTAGTAGAAGAAAGTGCAACTTCATCCTATTTTAAGAAGGATGGGAGTAGAGAAAGGGTCAGAGAGAACAAAGGAGTTAGTGTGTGCCTTCTCCTCAATGCATGGTAAAACCTATCATCTACCAAGATGAGATTGGAGTTATAACTTTACCACAACTTCTCTCTTAAAGTATGTCTTCTTGGAAAAACTGTACATGTATTACTATTTTCCCAGCCAATATTCTAGAGGTTTTAAAGACACCTCTAAAAGTAACTGTAAAAAAACAGTATCTACAAATCATCAAATCTCAAAACACCATTCTTTGGCTGTACATAAGAACTCTGTACATGAAACAAACTCTGCATGTGTGTAGGCTTTAAAAGTTCCCCCAAAATGTCACAAATTTTAAAGAAACTCTTTAGCTATGAAGAAATTGTAAATAGTCCCTGTTGACTGTGTTTATTTACTTATTTTTGGCATGCATGCTGACACAAAAATTAGTCATGATGTCCGTCTGTTAAGAGATAGATTTGCCTAGATAAAATCAAGTGTACTGATGTTTTAGAACTTAAGCAAGCCCCCACTTTCCTGAAAAGCTGATTTCCAGTATTTAGGCTTTCTGTTTTCAAAACTCTATTGTAAATTTTTAAATAAACTTGTGAAAATGAGATATAATTTACAGACACTGGAAAGTACAGTGGATTATAGAGTTAAGTGAGGTTTAATAAATGCACACACCCAGTGTGTTAGGTTAGCCCATACCCCTTTCAAGATACAGAAAAATTTTATCACCCAGAAAGAGTCCTCATTTGTCTTCCCAGACATCTCTACTCATTCTCCCCCTACTCCCTAAAACCCTATTGTCCCAAGGCAACTGCACTTTTCTCAGTTCCAAAATTTTATGTAGATGGAATCATACTATATGCATATATTGGATCTAATATTCATTCTTATTCAGTATGGGCTCATCTTAACCAACTATATCTACAAAGAACCTATTTCCAAACACAGTCACATTGTGAAGTTCCAGATGACATGAATTTTGGAAGGACACTATTCAAACCAATATACCTTCCATGTTTCATGGTCCAGAAGTGCCTTCAGGCAGGAACCATGGTGGTTATGGAGCATATTATATTTATTTCCCCTCTGTAAGAAACATCCCAGCTTGGCCTATTGTCCAATATTTAAAAGTTTGTTTTTTTCATTTACATATATTCTATATAAATTTTAAGGTTGATATATTTTTTATTTTTTAAATTTATTTTTTAGTATTTATTTTTGGAGAGAGACAGAGAGACAGAGAGAGAGTGTGAGCAAGGGAAGGGCAGAGAGAGGGTGGGACACAGGATCTGAAGCAGGCTCCAGGCTCAGAGCTGTCAGCACACAGCTGGACATGGGGCTCACATTCACGAACCATGAGATCATGACCTGAACTGAAGTCAGAGGCTTAATTGACTAAGCCAACCAGGCGCCCCTAGAATACATTTTTAATTGTTCAGTGCAGAAAGGTGAGTCTGACACTAGTTACTATATCATAGCCAGAATTAGAAATTCCTCTGAGTACATAAAGTTTGAAAAGTTTCAAGTAGAAATTCCAAGTATAATTAATTTTGATGTTTAACTAGAATATATTTTATTTATTTATTTATTTATTTATTTATTTATTTATTTATTTATTTATTTATTTATTTTAGGTTCCAGCTGTAAAACCAACCTAAAACGCAGAAAAACACCAAATCTTGATGTTCCTTCTAAGCAATTTTGGGCACTTTATAAAAAAAAAAATATTTGCATTGGGTCCTCTGTGAAGTACATCCCAAGACAGAGCTAGGAGTGCAACAGTTAACTGGAAAGTAATACCAATGAAAGGTAATAGGTAGAAACAGGAATGGAAAGGGGAAGCCTTAGATAATAACACCGAATTGGCAGATTCCAACCTACATATTCTTCCTAGGAGGAAGGATTAGCCGTTAGAGGAGTTGTACTTTGTATGGAAATGACTGGGCCTTGGCATCACAGTGCTTCTCAGTCAGTGACTGAGGCCACCGAAAGAGTGTGCTCTTAGTACAAAAGTGAAGGTTGACCTGAAGGAGTTAGCAGCTGAGACTGTCACCTAACTACAGTCCTTGCAGTTGGCCAGTGAGTCCTTTCTTGAAGAAAATCAAGCAGCACACCTCCATATCTGTCACCATCCATTCTTTTTACCATGTAAGTCCACTTGACCATACACATTTGGGGATCCCTTCTCCAGAATTTGAGTGTGCCCACCTTAGTGTGGGGACACTTAAAAGAATAATGGTAATGTGGACTAAAAATACTCACTCTAATAGTTTTACCCAAACTGGTATATGTCTCCTCCTTTTTTCACTTTCATATCTAAATCCCCTTTAACTCTCAGTTGTCATGTCCCTAGCCTGGGTCACTTACATGGAAGTAGAAGAAATCTTCCTTTCTAAAGAGTTCTGAACCACTGGTAACACAGTCTTGTCAGTGGCTGACTTTGATTATTCCATGTGAATACAAACTAATTTTCTTTCCTGATTGGGATAGGACATAAGTCATTCACCAAATCAGAATCTACATACTATGTACCTGAGGCCTCTAGCAATGATACCACATGAGCACAGAGATGAAACTTTATTACTTGGAGGAACTTTGGTCATCTATGCATACTTCAGGATCCACCCAATTTGTAAAGGACCCATACTTGCTAATATAATGGGGATGTGATAGAGGCTACCACCGCTGCATATCTTATATCTCTCCTATTAACCTTTACAGAAATAATGGCTGTAGGGGTAATTCAGAGACTTCTCCTTGCCTTTCCCTACTATGACATTGCACAGGCTAAAGACCCATTATAGTGGTAGTTACTCCAACTATCATATACATATATGGCAATTACATATCCCAAAGTTGTGGAAATGGCCAATAATTGGGTTTATGGATCCAGTGGACCCATCATATGCCCAATTTTGATCAGGATCCATTTATTACTTAACCTCTCTGTTTTCTCCACTGTTACAACAGCTTGCAGTTAGGCAGAGTCCTTGCTTGAAGGGAGATATTAGTGGTGCATTTCTATGTCTCCCCTAAGTACCTAAATAACCAACTAACTGAACGTACAAATGAATTTAAAAAAATAAAAATAAATAAATAAATATTCTAGAAGCAAAAATAATTCCACTAGTAAATCAGCATGTCCTGGTCAAATCCACGACACACTGATAATCACAAGTCAATTCAGGCATATCTTCGAGGCCATGCTATGAAAACTTTGCACAAGGATGAGGAACACACCTCCTACTGTTAATTTAAGAACCTTTGGTTGTCCTGTGAATCAGAAACCATTTTCAGAGGGATCCATTAAGGATAAACACATCATTGATTTTGTTGAATATGAATTATGCATAAATAATTCACTATCACACATGCTTTTTCCAATATTGCAGTTTACTGAAAGCACCACCTTTTTACAAATGTCATTGCCTTTTATGGGAATCGTTTATTGTGTTATGTGTATAAACCAGACTCCAACTTTTCACAGAGCCATAGGACAAGGCAAATGAGGAAATCAGTAGAGAAGATAATAAACTCTTCTATAGGGAATGTACTGGGAACATGTAACAACAGTTTTAAAGTAGAGTTGACAGTGAGTGGGATGTTGAGTGTTTTGTGAAATAATAAACTTGTGGTGGGTGGAGAAAAAGTGAGGACTATTATTAAGACTGCACAAAATGCACTTTCAGAGAGTAAACTCAGAAATCAGAGCATCACAGATTGGGAGCTTATCATTAAGAAAAACCCAAAACATCCATTAGATATTACAGGATATGAACTAGATATTTAGAGAAACAAGAGTGAGCTCCCAGGTTGAAATCCTATATTATATTTGCTAAGGCAGGTTGACTAGACAGTAATGAAGATCATGTAACTGAGTAAACTAGAGACCAGCACATTTTCTATATCCTTTTCCATTTCTTTTCCCATGTAAATAGATCTGAGGGAACAACAATGGGAAGACTGAGGTATAATGTACCTCATTAGACAATCAAAGAACTGGTTTTAGAATCAGCCATGGAGAAATGAGCATGTTTCTCTTTGTTTATCTGTATGTATACTTTAGACTGATACCAGAGAAGGCAAAATAATTTGCACAAAAACTTGGAGTTAGACACTTCATAGAAGGCTGACCTTAACAGATTTTTTTTTCAATTTGATATTGCAAACATTTGAAACCTCTTTTTAACTCCCATGTCGTGATTTTATGCTCTGCAAGCAATCCTCTGATTATAGATGGGCTTTCCTGGATTTTGTCCTCAGAGGAAGAATGTATACAGGAGCTTAGTCCCTGTATAGCTGGTTTTGTAGATTTTAATATAGGTCAGTAAATCAGTGCTTTTGTTATAGACACTGGTGTCTGTGAAGTTAACTGAATTCTACCTGTGATAGATGCAGCACTATTTGGTATATACTCAACATCAGTTTTCTTTAGTGAGTGGTTAAGGCTAGCCTATAAAATGAGCTGATTTCTCCAAGATAAAGGACAATCTGTAGAGGCCTGTCTGATGGGCACACCATTCCAGTTCCCTTATTCCTTGTGAGATATCCGAAGTTTTTACATAACTATGAATATAAGTGATTGCTAAAATCTCATAGAACATAAACTCAGTGACTGAAGGCAACTTTGCTTCATTCACCAATATATCTTAAGTGCCAGAGAACAATGCATAGCATGGAGTAAGTGCTCAATAAATATGTGTTGTTAATAACTCACCGTCATCAAATAAAAATGTTGCCATGTGTAATTTAAATTTTAGACAAGCATATAGCTACAGATAATTTGGGTTTATGGATTTATATTCTTTGTACCCTTGAATGATTCATAGGGATCCTGAAGCATAAAGCAAAACATCATTCTCTAGATTCTAGAATTTATTATAAGCAACATAGATTGGCAGCTCTTAAAATAACACAGTTAATATTCTGACTTGTCTAGGGGCGCCTGGGTGGCGCAGTCGGTTAAGCGTCCGACTTCAGCCAGGTCACCATCTCGCGGTCCGTGAGTTTGAGCCCCGCGTCAGGCTCTGGGCTGATGGCTCGGAGCCTGGAGCCTGTTTCTGATTCTGTGTCTCCCTCTCTCTCTGCCCCTCCCCCGTTCATGCTCTGTCTCTCTCTCTCTGTCCCAAAAATAAAATAAAAACGTTGAAAAAAAAATTAAAAAAAAAATATTCTGACTTGTCTAAAATTATCTAGTTTACTATAAACTGTTCATTTTCTTCATTTGTATTTTAATCCATTTTAGATTTTGTCGAGAATGATATTTTCATTTTGATATACTCTTTTCTCAAGGGAGGAATTTGCCAGATATTGAGATATGTCATAAATGACATTATAATTTTCAATATAAATGGAAAAGTTAATACAATCAATTCTTATCTTACTAATGAATCCAGAAAAAAGCTTGGCTTTTATAAAAGCTGGAATGGCTGGTTTCTGATTTCCTGTTTTTCTTGTACATAGAAAATGCTTTTGAATTCTGACATGCAATATAATTTCAGGTATTTCATTGTAACATACTTGAAATTAAGTTTAAAAATGTTTACACTACTCACATTGTAAGTGTGTTCTTAGAATTTTGTTAAAGTGCAAAGTTTTTCTAAATATTTAAATAAGACTGAGCCACATTTCAAAGCAAAATACCCTCAAGGAAGTGAGTAAAAGAATAAAAAGTGGTAGAGGAAACATAGTGTTGGGCAGTCATGGTGATTGCTTCTAATTCTGCAAAATGGTTTTTCCCACATGCCTTCTGGCAATGGACCCCAACTCTGGAACAGAGCGAGCACATCACCCAAGCGTACTGCACAGTAATTCCCAGGCATGTGACCCAGTAGGGCCAATCTGTGTCCTATGAGCATTTTAATGAGTGTAGGGGGAAGAAATTTCTGCTCTAGATGTTAGCCTGCATAAAGTAAGTATGGAACAGCATTTTTCTCAAGCCACAGGTGGAAGATTGTTCTCGGAAGGAGACAACACGAAAAGGAAAACTGAGCTGAAAAATAGAGGAGGAGATCAAGAGAAGGGCAGGCTGCAGTGAAACTAGTTTACAGGGGCACAATCACGTAATCTGTTGTGTCACAAAGGACTTTCATCAGTTGATTAGTCTGTTTGGGCTGCCACAACAAAATACCACAGACCAGTAGCTTAACCAACAGAAATGTGTTTCTCACAGTCCCAGAAGCTGGGAAGCCCAAGATCAAGGTGCTGGCAGAATCAATTTCTGATTGAGATCTCTCTTCCTGGCTTGCAAACAACCAGCTTCTTGCCCATGTTCCTCCTTCTTTCCTCTTCTCCTTCTTATATGACCACCAATCCTATCAGATTAGTATCTGAGCCTCATGACCTCACTTAAGTTTAGCTATCTTTTAAAAGTCCCATGTACAGATACAATCACACTGGGGATTAGGGTTTCCACATACAGTAATACCTTGGATTGTGAGTAACTTCTTCTGCGAGGGTTTCACAAGGCAAGCAAACATTTCTAATAAATTTTAACTTGATAAACAAGCGACATCTTGCAATGTGTGTGGTATGTGATGCTGAATGTCACATGATCACAACTGAGCCAATGGTTCTTAAAATTCTCTTTGATATACGAATGCTTTGGATTA
Source organism: Herpailurus yagouaroundi (assembly GCF_014898765.1). Taxonomy (NCBI): domain Eukaryota; kingdom Metazoa; phylum Chordata; class Mammalia; order Carnivora; family Felidae; genus Herpailurus; species Herpailurus yagouaroundi. The sequence goes on along the minus strand of NW_024412391.1, from coordinate 55,151,776 downwards.
CAAGCAAGTTTCCAGAACAAATTATGCCCACAAACCAAGGTTTTACTGTATACATTTTGGGAGGGCACAGGTCAGTACATAGCAATCAGGGAGTAAAAATCACTTCTTTATTTTTGCTTGATCTCTCCCACATCAATGCCTTTATGCTGCTCCACTTTGCCCAGTTAATTGTTACTCATTCACAGCTCAGCTAATCATCATTCCTAAAAACCTTCTGATCTCTATAATTAGGTGAAATCTCCTTAGTATACTCTTATTATATGCTTTTCTACTGCCACATGCTTTTCTTTCAAAGTACTTTCTTACTTGTCAGGTTATTTGTGGAAGTATTTGCTCCATGTTTATTTTCCTACTTGGAGTCTAATAGCCATGGGGCCAAAGACTGTGTCTAACTTTGCTCACAAGTTTATCTGCAATATTATCACAGTACACTGTAGGTAGATGTTTCTTGAACGAATAGAAGAATAAAATGTAAATATGAGATGAATCTTGTTATAAAACAAAAGACCAAGTATTTTCCAAGCAAGAGGTCATAGCATACACAAAAAGTCTGAATACATCAGAATCTCAACTGCATGAGGAAGCTATTTAAAAGAAAACTACAATGAGTGGAACAGGGAGAGCAAGGAGGGTGGAAAGCTTGGAAGAGATTTGATTCTGCAGCTTGTTGTGTTTTATGTTGGTGAATTTTGTCCTTTTTGCTAAGAGAAATGAGCAAATATTGAAGAACTTTAAGCGGGAAAATGACACGATTTATTTTGCACATTATTAGAATGTCTCCGCTCCTACATGGAAAATGACTGGACAAGAGCAAGGTGGATACAGGTGGAAGAGATGGGAAGCTTTGAAAGAATCTAGCAAGGAGAGAACTGGAGCTGAACTAAGGTGGTGACAGTTGAGACAAGGAACTAAGAAACATTAAAATATTAAAAGATGTTTGAATTAGGACATACAACAGTTTACATTTAACCTACAGTAAAACAGCACAACATTTTTATTATAACTGTCTAATGCTCCCTTTCTGCAAACAATATGTCAATTTTCCACTTACGTCAAAACAACACAATACATGCTGCTATGGTTATGATTATTTAGAACCAAGAAAATAGAAATGAGTAGTATTAGTAGTAAATGAATGGAAAGCCAATGATTCGGTATTAAAATCCTTTAGGCACTCAATTTCGTGGAAGGCTCTGCAACCAGCTAAAAAATAAACCAATTCATAAAAATTCACAAGCATTTCATAATGTTCAGGATTGCCTTGCTTACATTTGACTGTATTAATAATAAAGTCCAGAGATTAAATCTACAGATACACACATTGGAGGCATTTTTTATCAAAGGTCTTGTTTTTATACAATCTTTTCAAAAAGTATGAGATATTTAATTCTGTTAAACATGAAAAAAAATTCAATGTGACGCTTATACAAACTCAACAATCACAAATCATCAGTAAGATTTTTGAAGGACATAGGCTGTTTTGTTCTTTCTTTTGTCCCTCCGTTGACTTTTACTCAAGAGTTGAGTGTCATGAATTTGCTTATGATTCTTTTTTAATTAATTAATTAATTTATTTATTTGGAGAAAGAGCGAGAGAGAGTGTGTGCAAGCATGGGAAGGGCAGAGAGAGGGGGAGAGAAAGAATCCCAAGCAGGCTCTGACCTGGCAGCATGGAGCCCTACATGGGACTTGATCTCATGAATCATGAGATCATGACCTGAGCAGAAACCAAGAGTCAGATGCTTAACTGACTCAGTCACCCAGACCGCCCCCCCCCCTGCTTATTATTCTAAAATTATTTTGAATAGTAGTTAAAGCACGGGTGGAAAACACCTACATAGTAAAGAAACATCCATGGCAAAATGGGTGATTGGACACTCAGGTTTTTCTCTCTACTCCTTTCAAAAAAACCTACTGAAATGCTAAAAATAAACACGGTACTAATTAAGAACACCTGTGATAGTTACCTCAAAAGGTTACAGACACTTAGCAAACAAGAAGACTAAGGAGTCAGTGAATGAAATGGACTATGAACTAAATGGGTCCACTGTAATGGTGAAACTTAAGGTAACTGAGGAGCTGATAATTCTAAGAAACTCAAAACTAGCAACTAGCTTGAAAGGTTAACTTAGGTGTCTCCCAAGAGTGACAAAACAACTATTCTTAGTTTCTTTCTCTAAGAGCTGCTGGCTCTAGGTTTGCCATGGCTTCAGAAAAGGAGTATGGCTCTCCAAATAAAATGTAAATGTTCTGACGTGGGAAACTCCAAAAAAAAGACAAAAAAGAAAAAAAAGTACTGGGATTTGGAAATGAGGTACTGCCATAAAGAAAAAAGACCCCATAGTAAGAGAAGAGACTATAAAATAAAAATTCACCTGGTCTTGGTCCTAACAGTCTCATTTTATATTTCCATTTTAGAAATATTTGGTTAATTTCCACAAAAATAACCTGCCAGGATTTGGATATGGATTGGATAAATATATAGAGAAATTAGGAGAGAAATTACACCTTTTTGGTAAAAGTTTTCTAACCAGAAGTGTAATATGTCCTGCCATCTATTTAGGCTTTCTCTGACTTATCTCTGTAATATTTTGTAGGTTTCCACTGTAAAGTTCTTATACATATTTTTCATATTTATTGCAAAATATTCGCTATTTTTGATATTAATTTAAATATTGTTATTTAAAAATGTTTTCTGTTACTTGCTATTATTTGGAAATGTATATATTGGTTTATCTAGCAATTGCAAATTAACACATTAATTATATAGCCTGTGGATTGTTTTGAATTTTTTATATATACACATTTTCCACATATTATGAGAGTTCTTTCTTTTTATTTACTATTTGTACATATTTTATGGAATTAATGAATGAATTAGGATCTCTAGATCTGTACATTAGGATGTACAGAAAGCTGAGTGACTTTTTTTTTTAGAGAGAGAGTGTTAGTGGTAGAGGGTGAGGGAATTTTAGGAAGGCTCCACTCCCAGTACGGAGCCTGATTCAGGGCTTGATCTCAAGACCCTGAGATCATGACCCTGAGATCATGACCTGAGCCAAAACCAAAAGTCAACTTAAACAACTTAGCCACTAGGTACCCTAAGAGAGAGCATTCTTGTACTCTTCTAGATATGGAGGAAAAAGTTTTCAAAATTTCACCAGTATGTACACATAGGTTGTAGAAATTTGTGGGTATGCTGTATCATACTAAGCTATTTTTTCCTTGGTTAAGAGGATTTTTTTTTAATTATGTTTCACTGTTGAATTTTATCAAGTGCTTGTTCTATTAACAAAACTATATGAAATTTTCTTTTCATCCTACTAAAATGTAAGGTACTTTAACTGATTTTCAACTATTACACATGGCTTTATTCTCGAAATAAATCCAACTCATGCCTTTTATATATTGCTGGGTCAGTTTGTTTATTAGGATTTTAGCATTTATGGTCAGGAGAAATATTAGCTTACAAATTTCCTTTCTTATAAAGTCTTTGTTAGGTTTTGGTATCAATATTATGCTGGCCACATAAAATAAGTTGGGAAAAACACCTCTTTTTCTTTTTTTTTATCTAGTGTCATTTTGATAGAAATCATTTCCTGAATTCACCAATGAAGTCTTTCAGTCTACTGTTTTTTCTATTGTATCTTTAAAAAATAGTAAAATAGCTTTATGGAAACAAAACTCACACACCAAAATTCACTCATTTAAAGTGTACAATTCAACATGTTTGGTATATTCATAGAGCAGAAAAATCATCCCTTCAATCAATTTTAGAGCATATTTACCACCATAAACAGAAACCCTATATCCATTAGCAGTCACTCCCCATTTATTCTCAACCATCCAAACCTAAACAACCACTAATCTACTTTCCAACTATATAGATTATCCTATTCTAGACTTTTCATAGAAATGAAATCATAAAATATATGATCTTTTATAACTGGCTTCTTTTGTTTTAGGTTTATTTATTTTGAGAGAGACAGAGTGGAAGCAGGGAAGGGGCAGAGACAGAGGGAGAATATCAAGGAGGCTCCACACTGTAAGCACAGAGCCCAACGTGGGGTCAAACTCACCAACTGTGAGATCATGACCTGAGCTGAAATCAAGAGTTAGGCACTTAACCAACTGAACCATTCAGGGGCGCCATGACTGGCTTATGTTTAGTGTAATGTTTGTAATGTTCTTGAATGTATTACGCATCAGTACGTCATTTCTCTTTATTGACAGATAATATTTATTATATGGATATATCATATTTTATTTAATCATTCATCAATTGTTAGATATTTGAGTTTTCTCTGATTTTTTATTAACATGAGTAATGTCGCTATTAACATTAACATACAAGTTTTTGTTTGGATGTATGTTTCAAGTTCTTTTGAGTTTATTACCTACAAGTGGACTTGTGGAGTCATATGATGGTTCTATGCTTAACCTTTCAAGTAACTGCCAAAATGTTTTCCAAAACAGCTGCACCATTTTACATCCTCACTAACAGTGCATGAGGCTTCCAACTTCTCAACATCCTCCACAACATTTGTTATTATATGTCGTTTTGATTACAGTCATCTTAGAGTGTCAACTGATACTGAATTTGTGGTTTTGATTTACAATTCCCTAATGAGTAATGGTGGTGAGCATCTTTTCATGTGTTTATTGGCCACTATTTGGAATAATGTCTATTCAATTCCTTTGTTCCTTTTTCAATTTGGTTATGTGTCTTTCTGGTTGAGTTGTAAGGGTTTTTTATATATTCTGGACACAAGTCCCTGATCAAATATATGATTTGCTCATATTATGATAATGGGATCCATGCTAGGAAGAGGCAAGAGAACTAAATGCTAATATACCTTATAACAGAGTTTCAAAATACATTCAGCAAAAACAGAACACATACATAGTGTAACGTCTAAAAATAAATGCCAGTATTATGTGCTGCCTTGATAAGTGGTGAATTCAAAAGGGCTTTGAAAGGCCTAACTACAATTTCCCTTCTAACTGTTCCCATGTAGAAGGTCCCTTGGATAGGGTATCAGCCACAGTTCCTACCTATCTTTGAATAGCTTGTTTCAGTTCCCTCTCTGGCCATGGAATTATTCAAACGAGCCAATTACATCATCCGTCGGAACAAGGAGTCATCCTACCTTCTTGATATACAAAGGTCCCCTCTCTTAATCCCTACTTGTTCCCTCCATCCCCAACTGGAAACTCTGTGTGGTCCCACATGTCATGCAGTGTTCTCCCACAGGCTATGAGTACATGTGACCAAATAAACTGCTGTAAATCCCAACTGTCCTGAGTCAGGCGGTATATATTTGGCCACCCCCCTTACCCTGAGGTAGAACCCCTTTCTCACCAATGGGATGGACGTGAGGCAAACAAAAAGAACTGGCATAAAAAATAGCATGGCTCAGCCACATCCTAGGAGCCCTGGTCAGCTTTCAGTAAGTGCTCCTGGCTCACTGACTGCTCTGGGATAGAGTGCAAGCCACCAGGGACACTGTCGGAGGGTGTGCACTTTTGCCTGTGTACACTTTCCTCTTGTTCTCAAGGGTTGCCCTACTCTTCTAACCCTAAAACACTCATCTCTGAGACAAGAACTGTTGTTCACTGACTGCACCCCAGCATGACGTGCTGTCAGGTCCACGCTGTGTTTGGCAGGTCATCTGTAAGGTTCCCATCATAAAGGCAGTGAAGACATGGTGCCTTAACCTGTTGGTCCTTGAGTCCTCCTTACCAACCAGCAGGCTGGAGCTCTCTGGTCACGGCAGTTACCTACTGACTGTTACTGTCAGCCTAGGGCAGCTATAAGGACTTTTTGTTTTTGTCTTCATGCACCCCTGACATGGGGAGACGGGCCGGGGATGGCTTACTGTGGAGTTTGTGCAAATGAAGAAGATGACCAGCCCAGGGAGAATTAAGCATGGCACTAGGTTGTCCTACAAGAGTCATGTTGTTCAGGCAATACTAGTGGCCCTGCCCATCTTCTGTGTTGCTATTTCTCTTGATTTTGTCATGAGCACTATTAAAAAAAAAAAAAGTGCTAGTAGACCTAAAAGACATATGGGAATTTGATATTTGATAAAGGTGACATTTTAAATAGTTAGAAAGCCTGGATAATCTCATGAGTCCTATGGGAAAACTGCATAGATATTTTGGGGGAAAAATGATGTGAAATTTCTAATCTTTCCTTATGCAAAGCAGAGCAGGTTCAAACATTTAATGTAAAAATCGTGTAACCATAAGATTCAGAGAGAGGAAGAGAAAATTTACATTCAGGAAACTGTTTCCAAGTCAAAAATGAAACCCAGAATCCATAGAAGCAAATTTTATTCTAACTATATAAAATTTAGAAATGTTTTAACAGTAAATGATACGATATCCAAAATACAAATTTATATATCAAAGATTATAAAGAAAAAAAATAAGAAACAAGTGGTTGCCAAATGGTAACTTCCCAAAATTAATCTATGGAATTAGGCCTACACAAAAATACTACTAAGTTTAACTGAGGATGTGGTTGTGTTTGATTTTGTTCTGTTACAGTGTTTTAAGACCAATCATCATTTATTAACGTAAACATCAGATTACTTTTACAGATTTGTCATCACCTCACAGCATGTAGAAATGATTTTCAACATTTCAAATGTCCAACTAGTTAGGTCCAACTACAGTAACAGTTCAAGTACTAGTACACTAATTAAATAAATTAAAATATAATAATTATATTGCCTAATTCTGAAGGCTCCAATGAAATAAAATTATATACTCTTAAAAGTTATGGTAAAACAATATATATTCTGGAAACAATATTTTGGAGTTTACAATTATATAAAACTACAAAAGAGTGAATACTGCATCACTTAGGGTAATAAGTTAAGCCAAAAGGCATCCATCAGAATTAATTTAAGGAGAGAAGACAAATCAGATATCCTGCTGAGGTTGTAGATATTTGGGAGTTGGCTGCTGCAAACCTCAATCAAACTTGTATCTATCACCCAGGATCCTTAAACCTTCCCACCTCACCCTGGATGCCCCGGGGATCTGATGAGAGAGGCATGCTCTGACTCTCTAGGACCCTGCCTTGAGACACTGGAAATAGGAGGCAGAAAGGGGCCAGTTGGAAAAAGTTACAACTCAAAGTCTAATTCAGCCAGTTTTTGCCTGTTGTGACCATGTTCTTTCTTTAGATCATCAAGCTTTCTCTTGATTGCAATCACAACTGGCAAATTTTCTCAAGCTAACTTCTCATAGGAATTGATCCATCTTGGATTGAAGGAAACGGAATATCCAAATGTTTCTCCAGGATTTTGGCCATCTTTCTGTAGAAGTCAAGGTTTTGATATACAAGGCTAATGTTTTCATATACTTTCATATACTTTGTGGAGTGTCTCCTCCATTTCTAAGCAGTAAATTCCCTCCCCCAATGATTTTCTGCAAAATCGCATTTCATGTTCTTGTTTTAGCTCAGGAAGTCTGGAGATTCAGAGGAAGCTTTTGAATCTCGCTTCCAAACTGTGCGTTTTCTCACTGCATAGAAAGATGCCTGCTCTGTTTGGGAACTTTTAAAATACTCTTTGCTTCTCTTTTTTGAGTTTTTTTTTTTTTTTTTAAAGAAAACATTTCAGTTAACGGCATCAATGAGCTTCTTCAAATTGATCTCTGACACTCTTGGTTTCCATATTTTGACATCCTTTTTGTGTGTTGCCAGCTTTTAACTATCTGTGTAATCATCTCTAAAGATAACAGGGAAGTTTATCATCTTCAACACAGAGTCCAGTCAGACATTGTAACTGGTTCTCTGTAAGTGACCTCCTATTTCCTTTGTGTGTTGATATATCCTATCCTTTGTTTTTTTCTCCTGTTCCTACAACTCTTGTACTCTTTTGTTTTTAGCATCTTCTTGGGCAAGCAGCCTTAAGGTTTTCTGAAACTAAATATTTTCATCAAACCTATGAACTGTTTGTCTCTGACTCTGCTCTATATTCTTCTGAAATTAACATTTTTCAGGCCTCAGTCACTTGGGACTACAGGGATTTTGATGCCTCTTTTGAGTGGCCATGTTTGTCTTTCAAGACCTGCCAGTGTCATATCATGAAATGTAAGTTTAGGGGACTCACTCTTCTCATTTTGGTTGAGAAGGTCTACCCTGTTCACCACTGAAAGAGTGGACCTGTTTGTGTCTTTACCAAGTGCTGCCAGACACAGAGTTTGTAACTTAAGCAGCCTGGCCTCTGCTGTGGCTAAGTGGAATGCTTCAAAGGCAGCTATTATGAGTCCAATCTTCACACTGACCATATATGACTCTTCAGTTTAAGCAGCAAGTCCCGTGGCTAGATCTTTTCCCTTTAAAGCGTATTGTCTTTTTACAATAAAAATGAACAAAATACCACATATCAAAATTTCCAAGGGAAAAATCAAGCAGATCTTAGTCTGGTGTCTATAATTCAGAGCTCCATGTGAGCCCTGCACATCTGCCACAGGGTTAGCTGGAAACACATTTTTGTGGTCATTAGTAGATGAGGGACTCTGTGGCTCAAGAGGTCACTGAAGCTCTGCCTCTGGCTAGCATCCTAGAACAGCTTCCCACCTAGAACCCTGTTGAGTTTTCTCCCATTAAAACAAAACAAATCTCTGACTACCAGGAAAGGACATCAGTGGGGGTGTGGGGTGAGGAGGGTAGGCAAGTTTATAAAGTGGTACTCTTTAACTTTGCTCTGGCTATTGCACAAGTAGAAAGGGTTATTGTTTGTAATATGCCAGGGGAAAAAGAAAAGACTTGATTATGGCCGGAGAAAACCAACCAGCCCACAGGCTGTGACCCATAGGAAACTATGGGGATCCAGACAGAACTATGCCAAAAGCAAACCTACAGGACTAAAAGTGGATTCAGATGAGCTTCCAGTTCTCTTTTTATTTCATTAGCTTCATAACCCAGGACTTCAAAAATCACAAACAATATGATAAAAATAATGCAGACCATGAACCATCATCCTACGGAGTGTCTTCTGTAAGCCTGAGTGACCTATGAAGTTGGTCATCCCATGAAGTTAAAAATCCTACCAAGTTATTAAATGTATTTTAATTGATGAGCTTTAGCTTAGACAGGTTAAATGGCTTGTTCAAAGACACTACTGCAACTACTACTAAGGTGCAGGATTAGACTTTGAATCAAAATTGCTTAGTGTTTTGTAAGAAATATGTGTATATTCCTGTGGACAGCCCGATCACCCATCCTCCACTGTAAAAATAAAGGAATTGGTAAACAGTATCTACAGACCATGAAGCTCAAAAGTTCCCTAATTTTATTATTCTTTTTGTCTTTTTAAGGCAATAGTAAAATGTCTATTTTTGTCCCATGTGCTATAACCCAGTTATTTAAAATCAGTGATGAAACAACTATGTGACAAGTACTAGCGTTACAGAAACAGTCTGGCCAGGGACAAGCAAGTTAAAAGGGGACACTTGGAAAGACAACTGCCACATCGTGTGAAAGTGCTTTGGAAAAGGGAGTGCGAGCCTAGGGAAAATACACCATGAACAGAAGTTGAGGAGTGGAGGCGCACCAAAAGCTCAGAACCATGGAGAATTACAATGAAGTGTATTTTGAAAGAAAAGTAGGAGCTAATTCTAATGCTGTGACCAGAGGATAGAGTTTTCCAGGTAAAGGAAATAATACATGTAAAGTCAGACAAAAACAAATGAAACTGGTTTTCAAAATAACAAGTGGCTTGATAGTTAAAGCACCGGGCACAGCAAATGAAGTGACAGGTTATCATCTGAGCACACTGTCAGAGAGAAATCATATTACAAACTGGACAAAGACTTCCGGCTGTGATTCCGACATGTAAGGAGTTGGAAGCTGTCATGTCTATCCTTAAACCTGAAAAAAAGTTGAAAAAATCTGAAAAAGTAAGTTTTGAAATATACCCAGGGCTCTCTGTGTTCCTTAACAAACCTGCCCTAAAGGGAATGTACTTTACAGAAGCCTAACTGACTGCGGTTTTACCAAGCCTCAACTTACCTTGAGGAAGGGAAATACACAAACCTAGTCTTCTCTCGTCTTTGACATGGAGAAAGAGAAATATCCAACTCAGTCTCACTAAAAGACTGAAACCTAGTCAGAGGATTATAGAATGCATGCCCTTCTCCCACACCTTAATATCACATCTACTGGGCTCCCATATAATAACAAGGGATTGCAACATAACAAAAAACCCCTACAAGTTTCATTACTATTTGACTCTCTAGGGACACCCAAAGACATTAAGGGAGATAAGAACAAGGATATTAAAAGACATTTTAGCTTCTGATACCAAAGCCAAAGCAAAGAGAACACAGCTTAACTCCTAGCCTGCTAAACATAAAGCCACGCACTAACAACCTACCTACTGCAGTTCCTTTTACCTGATACAGCACATGCGGCCTTTGACCAAAATTTTACAAGACATGCTAACAGCAAGAAAACAGTCTGAAGAAATAGAACGAGCATCAGATTCAGATTTAGTTATGGCAGAGATGTTGGAATTATCAGACTAGGAATTTAAGATAGCTCTGATTAATATGCTAAAGTATCTAGTGAAAAAAAATGGACAACGCACAAGAAGAGATAGGTAACATAAGCAGATATGAAAACTCAAAGAAGTAAAGGCAAATGCTAGATATCAAAAATACTGTAACAGAAATGAATGAAGAATGCCTTTGATGGCTTCATCAGTAAACTGGACACATGTAAGGAAAGATTCAGTAAGCTTCAATATAGGTCAATGGAAACTGTCAAAAGTGAAATACAAAGAGAAAAACAAAATGAAAAGAATAGAATATCCAAGACCTATGGGAGGATTACAAAAAGTGTAACTTACACATTATGATGTTAACTGGGATTATCTGGGGTGCCAGATAATTGGCCAAATATTATTCTGAGAGTTTCTGTGAAGGTGTTTTGGGATGAGTTTAATATTTAAATAGTTGGACTGAATAAAGCAGATTTTCCTCCCTAATGTGGGTGGGCCTCACCCAATCGTTTGAAGGCCCGAATAAAACAAAAAGTCTGATCCTCCTCCATATAAAAGGGAATTCCTCTTTGCCTGACTATCTTTGTGCCGAAATATTAGTTTTTTCTCGCCTTTCGACTCAAACTGAAACATCACCTCCTCCTGGATTTTGAGCATGCCAATCTTTACAATTCTCAAGAGTATTTTAAAAATTATTTCAAATTAAATGAAATACACTTTATAAAATTTGAACCATACAGCAAAAGCAATGCTATATGGAAATTGATAGTATTGACTACCTATATTAGAAAAGAAAAATAAAAAATCAATAATGTAAGGTTCCATCGCTGGAAACTAGAAAAAGAAAAGCAAACTGAATCCAAAGTAAGCAGAAGAAAGGAAATGTAAAAATTAGATCATAAATCAATGAAGTTGAAAATAGGAATATGATAGAGAAAATCAATAAACCAAAAGCTAGTTCTTTTAAAAGATCAATATGCTTGATAAAACACTAGAGAGGCTAACTTAAAAAAAGAGAGAGAAAGTTAAGACACATACAAATTTGATAACTTAAAGGAAATTGATCTATTTCTTGAAAGATGCGCTCAACCAAAACTCACACAGGAGAATAGATAATCTCAACATGACCTATATAGATTAAAAAAATTAAATCAATAATAACTCTCCAAAATATAAAGTATCATGCCGAGATAGATTTACTGGCGAATTCTACCAACTCTTTAAAGGAGATATTATACTAATTCTTTTCCATCTATTCCAGAATAAAAGAGGTAGAGAGAACATTTCCTAACTTATTCTGTGAGCTGAGAATTACCCTAATAACCAAACTGGGCAAAGACATTATGAGAAAAGAAAACTACAGACCAGTATCTCTCATGAACATGGATACAAAAATCCTCAAGAAAACATTAGCAAATGAAATCCAACAATGTTGAAAACTAATTCTACATCACTACCAAGTAGGGTTTATTCCAAGTATTCAAATTTGACTCAACATTTGAAAATTATTTATGTACTTGAGACTACTTTTCTATGTGCATATACATCCAAAAATATTATGAATTCCATTTTATCATTACGAAGTATTCCACTTATGATCCATAGATGCCTTGAGCAGAAAAACACGGTGTGGTTTTAAGTAATAAAAATATTTTTTCCCATATGTGCATTAGAAATACAGTTGATCTACTTAAAATAAATTACTCATTTTTGCCTATTATTACAAAAGTCTTGATTGTACACATTTATTGACATATTTGAAATCTTCAAGTCATCTTAAAATTAGTGTTTTATGTTTAAAGTTAGAAAAAAGAGACATATGTACCCTTTATGGGAAAAAAGCTAATGTCAAGCCAATTTACCTGTCAAGAAAAATTGACAAAGCTGAAAAAGCTCAAAAATGTTTGAAGACATCAGAGTACTAAGACTATAGGACATAGGGAGCTAACGTTTTATAGAGGAACAAGTTAAGTAGTGAGAAGAACCTTTTTACTTCCTCTTCTGAAAATTTAAAAACTACATTTAAAAAGACTTATTGCTTTATTCTTTAAGATTATAAAAGTATTTAGATATTGTATTTTTTATATTTCTAGAAATAGTCCTCAAATTTCAAACTTGTGTCCTTAAGTAAAGATAAGAGTCTCTAGGTATCTAAAATCTGGTCATAGCAAATCTATCACAAATATATATTCAAACAATAAGAATTATTACAGAGTGAGCATATAATCTGTTCTACATACAGGCTTCACTCAAAATGAAAGTTTCTTTGTTAGATAAATTACAAATATGGGCAAATTGGGGCGCCTGGGTGGCGCAGTCGGTTAAGCGTCTGACTTCAGCCAGGTCACGATCTCGCGGTCCGGGAGTTCGAGCCCTGCGTCAGGCTCTGGGCTGATGGCTCAGAGCCTGGAGCCTGTTTCCGATTCTGTGTCTCCCTCTCTCTCTGCCCCTCCCCCGTTCATGCTCTGTCTCTCTCTGTCCCAAAAATAAATAAACGTTGAAAAAAAAATTAAAAAAAAAAAAAGAAATATGGGCAAATAAATTGTAATCATATCTAAATCTTTCGTGAATGCAAGCTTATACATTTCCTTGTTGGCTTCATATGGAACTGCTCTGCACTGAGGAGGCCATAGAATTAACTTGCTGTCAAACAGGAATGAAAACTAATCCCTGTTGACAATATATACATGTTGTGAATGCAGCTGATGACGCTTTCTTCTAAACACTCAATTTCCCAAATGGTTCTTACCCAAATGTTGTATTTTCTATGAAAAATATATCATATGGACAATTTTTCAGTAAGTGATGATTTTTTTAATCTGATAAAAAATGTTAATATGATGTCTCGATTTATATATGATTTGTGTATATATTTATGGCATATTGGTTTTTTCTGTCTAGTGAAAAAACGCAGATGGGGAAATTTAAGATATGCACATCTATGTTTTTATGAGAGACACTTTTTTTTCTAAGCTTTGGAAGAGTTAAAATGCTGCACCTTTCTAGGCATGTTTTAACTCTATTTGATTTGTCATGTAACACTATGTCAAGGAGAGTCTTTTGAAAAGAAATACTCGTGTCCAAAACACAAGCAATTCAAGACTTTAAAAATATAAACTTTGGAAGATTTGAGGGATTTTTAATCTCAAACTTGTAACAAAAATAATAAAAGTCTGTAATTTTGGCATATTAGCTGTTTACAAATAAATGATTTATCTTGTTTATTGTTTTGGAGATAGTATTTGTACAAAAAGGTCAACAACACTTTTAGGCTAACTACACACATTTCAGGGTATTCTCCAGCATATTTAATTGCTATGATTTTATAAAAGATTTTCTGCTTTGAAACCTCCCATCAAAACTGAATATTTATCATTTTATTAAGTACACCTTAGACATTTATCTGCATAGTAAAATGTGCAGGAATAAAGAGTTAGCCATAATGGACCATGACTAAGAATCTCCCTGCTGACAAGTAAGATCCATCAATTTGCTGCCAAATTCAATTTTATAGTAGAGTAATAAATAATTTGTAGAATAGAATAATCCAGCTGGCATGGAACTGAACAGACAGGTAGTTGAACAATTTTTCATTTTATAGAGTATTGGGACAAGAGACATTGACACTTGTCTAATTCTTAACATCAGTGTGGAAAAAAACCAAATCTGAAATTCGGACTCCCATATGTCTGTATAGTATATACCACACACAGCCCCTCAAGCAGGTCAATGTCTTCTCAACTGGGAACAAAGATGGCAATGATGGTGAAGAAGAGAACTGAGTCCAGGCATACGTCAACAGTTTCATTTTCGGCATAAATAATATAGTGCCAAAAAAGCAACTAAAGTTATTGTGATAAAAGACTTGAATTTGGAGTTGAAAGTCAGAAGCAGGTTCATATGCACTTGTTTTTCTGGTTTAGGTCCGAAATAAATCACTTTACAAACCTAACAATGAGATATCACCTTATTCCTGTCAGAATGCCTAGAATAAATAAGACAAGGAATAACAAGCGTTGGTCAGGATACAGCAAAAAAAGGAACCCTTGTGCACTGTTGGTGAGAATGCAAATTTGTACAGCTACTGTGGAAAACAATACGGAGGTTCCTCAAAAATTAAAAACAGAATTACCATACGATTCAGTAATTACACTACTGGGTATTAACCCAAAGAAAATGGAAACACGAATTTGAAAATTTATATATGTTCCTATGTTAATTGCAGCTTTATTTGTAATAGCCAAGATATGGAAGCAACCGTGTCTAGATGATTGGGTAAAAATGTGATGTGATGTGATGTGATGTGATGTGATGTGATGTGATGTGATGTGATGTGATGTGACGTGTGTGTGTGTGTGTGTGTGTGTGTGTGTGTGTGTGTATTACCCAGCCACATAAAGAATGAGATCTTGCCATTTGCAACAACATGGATGGACCTAGAGGGTATAATACTACATGAAATAAGTCACACAGAAAAAGACAAATATCATATGATTTCATTCATATGTGGAATTCAAGAAACAAAACAGATAAAGAAAAACAGAGATAAACAAACAAAAACCACTCTTAAATACAGAGAGCAGAGGCTGGTGGATAGGAAAATGGGTGAGATAAAGGGGATTAAAAGACATTTATTGTTTGGAATGAGGATGGTGTGAGCTTCAACATGTCTATCAGTTTTAAATAAATGGTGTATTGCGATGCAAATGGGATTATGATCGTGATGAGCACTGAGTAATATATAGAAGTGTTGAATCATTATATTGTAGACCTAAAACTAATATAATACTGTATGTTAATTATACTTCAATTAAAATTTTTCAAAACAATAAAGTGTATTGCTCAAATTTTAAAAATCCATTTTATTATATTTGTCAATGATAAATTGTTGAGTTACTTTGCTTCTGAAATCAATGAGAATATTGATATTCATCAAACATTTAGTAATCAGTTTAGTTTATTTCTCTCTCAATTCTGTTTTGGTTTTGTTTCAGGTTTTTTATGAAGTTTGGTTCTGGTTCTGATTTGTATATGGCCAATAACTCATTCCTGACTGGCTGGCAGTAATGACTGGGATTCTGGTTTCATGACCTGAACATTTGGTAATCTCCATTGAGATAATGAAGATTTTTTTTTTGTCAGCTAAGAGATGATCAAAATCTGGCTATTTAGTTCTTTATTTTGTGTGCCTTTTCTATTTGTGAGCTTAACTCAGTGGAGAAAACATTTCTTGCCCACTGGAAAAAAAATAAAACAACGCTTTAAGATCTACAATACTGATTTCTTTGTTGCTGTTCTGTATTTTTTTTAATGTTTATTTATTGATTTTGAGTGAGAGAGTGAGAGAGAGAGAGAGAGAGAGGGAGAGAGAGCGCACACGTGCAGGGAAGGAGCAGAGAGAGAGAGGGAGAAAGAGAATCCCAAGCAGGCTCGACACTATCAGCACAGAGACAGATGCAGGGCCCGAACTCACGGACCATGAGAGCATGACCTGAAGCCAAATCAAGACTCGGTCACTTAACTGACTGAGCCACCCAGGTGCCCCTTCTGTATTTATTTTAAATTTGTGGCTGCGCCCCAGAGCTAAACCTGCTAGCTGTCTATGCATCTGTGTGGTTTTGATTGGGAAACCAATCAATTAGGGAACCCAACAATTAGGGAAACTAGGAGAACAAAACAACTAAACTTCTGAAACCTTAAATATGCTAGTATATTATGAATTTAGATGTATTAATTATTAAGAATTCATAAGTTTTCTGTGACATTTGGGCATGAGAACTTAAAAAACTGCCAATATCTTTGCTTAACTTAAAGACACAGACTAATATTAAACCAAGTAATTGATAACTAATATTTAGGTGCCTGGTGAAACATTAAGAAACAGTGAATACTAAACTTTAATTAATATATACATGTATATATACATGCATATATATGCATTTCTATTTATATATACATTTATGTATATATCTATATAGATATATATCATATACATATATACATATATATAGATATATATCAAATACATATATATATCTATATAGATATATACCATATATATATTCCTTTACTTATTACTTTAGCATGTTACAGAGTGGCCATACTTTGCATCAAATTAATCAACATCTCTATTTAGTCACTTCAGAAAGGAATAAAAAGAATGTGGGTATTAGTAGGTGGTCACTGTTTTGCTCATGAGACTTTATGGTCTGTCAACTGATTGGCATTGGCAGTCAGCTGCCAATCACTACATCTCAGCTTTCTCCTTGCAATAGAATTTTTATGATTAAAAGTTGTAATTAAGGGGAGCCTAGTGTCTCTTTTGGTTGAGCATCTGAATTGATTTTGCCTCAGGTCATGATCTCACAGTTTGTGAGATGGAGCCCCGTATCAGGCTCTGTGCTGCCAGCAAAGGCAGAGAGCTGTCTCTCTCTTTCCCTCTGCCCCTCTCCTGCTCATGCTCTCTTTCTCTCTCTCTCTCAAAATCAATATGACTTTAAAAAAGTCATAGTTAATATTGGTGTTTGCACTTATAGTAGGAATGTTAATGGCCTGCAAAAACAAGTCTGTACATTAAGCTCCTGATTTTAAGAGAAAATAAGATAGTAGTTTTGCCCTAAAATAAAAGTGTCAGGTCACTGCAGAGTGTACAGAAGTCACATAAAGGGAAATGCTTGAGTGTATTTAGCAAGTTTTAGAGGACTTGAGAGACGTTAACTTTATTTAACTTGGAAATGAACTACCTGCAAATAATTCATGTAAAGAGAAGAAAATAAATATGTTAAAAATTTGGTATTATTTTAGTACTGAGGACCTGATTAATAATATATTTTAAAATAAGCTTATGAATTTTCTAGTGCCATATGTTAATGGAAAACTGAATTTGTTATTCATTAGGGTAATAATCAAGTATTTAGTCAATGTGTTAACAAGAGGTATTAAAACAATGTGTATGCTCAAACAGCTGAGGTTTCATACTTCGTCAGAGGAAATCCGTATTTTCTGTGCTTTGTTTTGACTTCATCATGTGGTTGAGTTTTAAACAATGAAAAGATATTTATTTCTGTATCTAAAGGAGCTGAAGTTTCTTCTCTTTGAATTATTTAAAATATTATATTGCCACATTGATTACTGTTTCTTAAGAACCCAGGATTTGGTTTTAATCAAGTGAACAAATCTTCACTAATCTTTTTTTATTTTGCCTTCCTCTAAATCAGGCTGTGAATTTAGTGGGGGGGGGGGGGGAAACTACATGGCTTTTACACCTAAACTCAAAGATTAGAATTCTTCACAAGGTTTTTGGAAATCATAAGTCCTCTTGTTTTTTCACCTTATCAAAAGAGAAATATGAGAAAATAATAGATTCATTTAACATCCTTCAGATTTCTTATCTAACTTAACACTATTATAAAAGATACATGGGAAGAGATTTCAGACTAAAGGATAATTTTATACAAGTTGACAGTGAATAATATAAATATATCAGAGACTCTACGGTATGCAAAATGGATTTGAAGGTCCTGAAGATTTGTCAATGCCCTTGCTGTCCTTAGTATGTTCTCAGAGACAACACTGAAAAAAATTCTTAGGAACGGGTTATTCACTGTACTCCAATGAAGAACTTCACTCCTCTCCACAGTGATATTGGTTCTGTGATAAACTAAGCACAGCCATTCAGTATCATCAACAGATGTTTTTTGCTGTTCTCTCATGCTTGTTAAAGTCTAATAGGCTATAGAATAAATTTTTGTGTTCAACAAAGAAAGGTAGGCTTATGGAAGGCAATATATCAGGTGCTTTTAACTACTGATAACTCTTGATAACTTCAAAAAGTCGACTTGCAGTTACAGAGTTTGAAGCTTACAGTTGACATCATGTAGACAGCTGCCAGATCGTACCAGGAGACTCAATCAGGTGATCTGTCAGTTTTCTTTCTTTTTTAATTTATTTACATTTTTAAAAAAGTTTATTTATTTTATTTTGAGAGAGAGAGAGAGAGCAGAGGAGGGGCAGAGAGGGGAAAGAGAGAATCTCAAGCAGGCTCCCCACTGCCAGTGCAGAGCCCATGTGGGGCTCTAATTCATGAACTGTGAGATGATGACCTGAACTGAAATGAAGAGTCAGGTCCTTAACTGACTGAGCCACCCAGGTGCCCCTGTTTTTTTTTTTTTTTTTTTTAATCCAGAAGTAGAAAGTTTTATGTAAAAACCGACAAATGACCTAAGACTCAGTAAAAGAATTAATCCCTTGGACAGAACTAATGAGGAAATTTAATTGTGGTTATTTATTTGCAATACTATGGATTTAATCTCATTGTTCTATTTTCTGATGGGTATATAAGTAAACTCATTCTCTTCCTCTTAATCTGTGTCAAAAGTCAATTTACTAGTCTCTTTTACCCCTCATGCTTCAGAAACAAATACTTCTACTGAGTTTCTGCACTTTTAATGAAAATATAGTTATTTGCAGAGGTTAAATAAAAATGCTTTCTTATTAAAATATATTTGGAGATATCAACAGTGAATCCAAGAGCATACCTAAAGGGTCGCAATGAGAATGCTATTAATTTGATCAGAGTATGCCAAGTGGACTCTTAAGGAACGAGTTTCCACACGGTGCCTATGCTAACAGAGGCTTCTCAGGTAAACTGTCCCATGTATTTGTTACACACTTACAGCTTCTTCATTCAGGAAGGCCCTTCCTGACAGACCAGAGACCTTAACAGTTATTACATACCTCATACAGTAGAAATTCCCCAAATTTATAGGAGAGAATTTCTCGGCCTTGGTTTCCTGGACTGAGTATAAAAGAACAAATAATATGAGCTTGTAAAAACCCCAAACTGAGTGTCTGTATGAAAATTTCTAGCGAGGGTTAGTTGGTAGATGCTCAGTAGTTGTTCAAAACTGTGTGCAGACTGTGAATCGATACTTCTTCCTGTAACTATACAAACAAGCAATCCAACCATAATGTGTTCAATCTTTGTGATGAAGAAAGCTTTTTGGAGATTATTTATAAAAATGGGGGGACTGTTAACAAAAATTTCAAAATCTGGAAAAGAGGCAAAAAAAGTACATGATGTTCTTTCAATATGATATTGGAGCACTGTTTTCACAGATAAGGGCTATTAAATTCTCTAGAAGAATATACCTCTATTTGACATTGCTTTTTGCTGTTTGACTAAAGGTCAAGAAACTATAAAGTGGCATAGTAACTTGTAGACTTCTGTCCAGGAGAGAAAATAAGCCCAATTTAATTTTATTGTCCTATAAGACATTAACAAGTTTTATCTCTAAAATGGAATTCTTATTCTAACATTTGCTTTTAAAAATGCTTAAAAACACCTAGTTGCGGGGCGCCTGGGTGGCGCAGTCGGTTGAGCGTCCGACTTCAGCCAGGTCACGATCTCGCAGCCCGTGAGTTCGAGCCCCGCGTCAGGCTCTGGGCTGATGGCTCAGAGCCTGGAGCCTGTTTCCGATTCTGTGTCTCCCTCTCTCTCTGCCCCTCCCCCGTTAATGCTCTGTCTCTCTCTGTCCGAAAAATAAATAAATGTTGAAAAAAAAAAAACCACCTAGTTGCAGTGACAACCATCTTTAACACCGATACTTGTTCCTTCATTGAAGAATTAGGAAATCATTGAAATGTTGATTCCATATATACAATTCAAATATATATATATGTCGTCTTTATATTTAAGAAACTTTTTCGAGAAGGTGAATTTGACATTCTAATTTCTGTATTTTTTTATTTTTTAAAAAGTATACATTGATATTACTTTGTTATCAGAAAAACGTTACAAAGAATTGAAACAGACTATTTTTGTGCCTGATACAGCAAAGCTATTTGAGATTGGTACCTTTAATTATCACTTGTAACATTTTAAGGCAAGGAAATTCATTTTTTTTTTGTTCTTTTCGATCTAAAAACAGCCACAGCTATTTAGTATTGAGCATCAAGTCTATCCAAAATATATCTGAAAAGTTTAAGATACAGAGCCAAGATACAGTGGACAGAAGCAATCTCAGGTATGTGCTCAGAGGCACAACTATTCTCTTGCATTAACTGTAAGTATTTTTACCCTCCCTGATGCTGTTGGCCATGCCCTCTTACTAAGTTATGTGAACTAGGTCTGTCGGATAGTGGCAGTCTAACTTCTAAAAACAGAAACTCAGCACCACTCTTCCCATCTTTTCCTACCCATACCCTGAAATTCTCTTAAAGGAAAGGACTACATGCCCTTGTCCTACGAAATACCATAATATTACCATGGAAGCCTGGTTGCATAAAATCAATCCAAATTTGCCTAGAAAGAAATTTTGCCATTTATTTTGATGCTATTTTGGGTGAGACAGAAAAGAAAGTAAAACTATGGCTAAAACCAGATTTATCAAAATTTTATTTCAGGGAATGGATTTACTAAATGGAAAAGAAACCTTATTCTTTGCCACATTCCTGTTGGGGATGTGAGTGTAAGACTGAAGAGAACTTTTTTTGTATATGAATTTTCTGGGGCAACAAAGTTATTTGTTAGTTAAAATAAAGAGAATACAATTTTTAGACTAAGACACTGTATTGCAGGTTGCTTTGTGTTTTTGAGGAGTTTATAATTCTTTCCAGTGATTCCTTTTTTCCTTGCTGATATTTGTAGTTTGCACAAACTGTATCAAATATTAGAGAAGTTTTAAAGATTTACAAAAAAATGTAGTTTTGGGCCCAGCAGGCTTTTATGGAAGGGTCTTTATGTAGCACTTAAGAATTTGAAGAAAAACAAAATAATTGTGCATCCTATCTTCAAAGGACAGACTTAGGAAAGAAAAGTAGGCTGGATTGAATGATGAGATTGTAATACACTGATGTTGTTTTTGGAAGTATAAATACATTCTGATAATTGAAAGATGTCAGTGTCACCAAGAAGCTTAGTCTATCTCTAAAGGGATACAGTTTCCGAAATACACCTTTAGATGCAGAAAGTCTTGCTTGGAACTTCAAGAAAGAAGGTATTAAACTAAGATTAATTTAAATATGCTGTTCCGTTTACCAAATGAATAAAGCCACCTGTAACCAGATTGAAATGTCCAAAAAATATTTGGGTATAAAAATATCAAGACTGGTATAATCATTTAGACATTTAAACCTTTGCTCTTCTTGGCAGGACACTATTACAGACATTTCTATATCATGGAAATCAGGGAACACCCACCCGCAAAAGCACCATGACCTGACTGAAGCCCAGTTGCAATCTCTTGTAAAAAGAGGAATAGCAAGTCCCCTAACTCACCTCCAGAGGGAGCTCCCTAACAGAATTTCCCATTTGTTGCCATTGCTTTGTTGCATAATGAGTTGTAGCTAATTCTGCCCCCTTCACTTTGCATCCTTTCTCTTGATGATTGTTGGCTCCATTTGGCCATTTGACTTGAATGAATTTGACAATAAAAAGTTGTATATTTTCTGCAATCCATTTACTTCCAGCTATATAAGAGTTTTATTTGAAAGCACTACTTTATTTTAGAGAAGTAGCTGAACGTCAGACAATAATAAAAAAATATAGTATGTCTCCATTCTTTAATGACTTTATCATCTGTATCTAAGAAAATTAAAAAACATAGGGGGAAAATATGATACTAATGCATTAGACAACACATTTGGCTTTAAATTAAAATTTTCCAATTCAAACAATAGAGGAAGAAAAAGAAGGATGTTGTCTCAGAAAAGGATGTTTTCTAAGGAATGAATTGAAACTGAAAATTAATTCAAAGAAATGCTTATGTTTACTCTTAAATCACTTAGTCATTAAAAAAAGAAGTCAAAGGAGAACTACTTCAAAGCAATCTGCAGGAAATCTTAGGCTATTTTGAAATACTGTAGGAATTTTAAGGTTGCAAAATCCTAATAATACAGGTATTACTATTTCCCTTATTCTGTTTTATTCTCACTCCTACTTATGAGTAAATGATTTTGTTTAATAATGGTTATTCTTAAGGCTACTTTAAAAAAGTTGGTGCTTTAAACTATTTAATAACAAATAGCTCTAGTTGGCCCTTCCCACAATTTTCTGGCTTATTTTATCAAGGGGAACATAGTTATATGTGTATGCATAGAAGTAAGAGTGTTAAAATCAATGCCTTTGCTTAGAGGAAATTTAACATCCTTTATATGTTACTCCTACATGCTTGTACAAATCACAGTAATAAATGCTGTCAAACTCACCCCTGAAATTAAATGTTCTTCAGGCCAGAAACATGTGTCTTTTCTTTCAGTAAATAACTATTTAAATTATGTGTATGTTATATGTGTTATTACATGATACGCACATATGTATATGTATTTACCAATAAAAAGAGAATTGACAACTCATCTATTTAAAAATAGTGGGAAGGAACAATTAAAATAATTTGATTACCCCTTGGAAAGACTAAATTTAAGATGTGAAATAATATGCAAAAAGTGTTCACATTTAGAAATTAGTTGGCATCATTAGTGATTACAATATCAACAATATGCAGTTTAATAAAAATGGATACACTTGAACTTTTAACCATTTGGTAAAAAAAGTACTTAGTATTCAAATGATCTTCCTAATGGGAAAAAAGAAAATAAGTCTTCCTTGAGCATAGCAGTCTGGTCTGATAATTGAGATAATGGAAACTTAGTGCTGGAAAAACTTTTTAAAAGAAATTGGTAAAGAGGTGCCCTTGTGGCTCAGTTGGTTAAGCATCCAACTCTTGATTTCGGCTCAGGACATGATCTCACAGTTTGTGAGTTTGAGCCCCCGGGTGGGGCTGTGCACTAACAGTGAGGGGGCTGCTTGGGATTCTCTCTCTCTCTCCCTTTCTCTACCCCTCCCAAGCTCACGTGCTCTTTCTGTCTCTCTCAAAATAAATAAGTAAATAAATAAACCTAAAAAAATTAATTGATAAGAAGTATATGTTCATATCAAGGAATGAAATCAAAACTTTGAGAAAATAAATAAGGGAGGAGGGAGTGCATGTAATTATTATTTTTAGGGCTCCTCTCTTAATCAAACTTTTATTACCATCTTAATATTTGGCAAAATATGCCAATAATAGAGGACAAAAGCAAACCATAGGGTAAATATTGGCAGTATACACATCCAAGAAAGAAATGATATCCAAAATAAAATTATTATAAAAGACAGAAAATGCAAGAGAAGAATATGCAAAAAAATTTGCACAGACATTTCACAGAAGATGCCAGCTATTTAAAAAGCCAATAAATATTTGAAAAGGTATTCAACTCCTTATTGTCGCTTATAAATCACTAGAAGACTGAAATGAAATATCCTTACAATGGGATACTAAATAAAATGAACAAATGATCTGCAATTATATGCAACAGACTGATAAGTTTAAGAAGTAAAATCTGAGACAAAAAAGGCAGATATGAAAGTGTACATAATGTATGATTCTATTTATATTGATAACAAAAGAAGGCAGAGTTAATCTAAGCTCTTAGAAGTCAGATAGCAATTACCCTTATGGGGGTAGTACTAAGTGTATTGAGGTAGCTAGGGGACATTTCTGGTATTCTGGTAATGCTCCATCTCTTGACCTGGGTGCCAATCACATCATTGTGTGTATTTAATTTTGCGAATACTCACTAAGTTCGACACTTGAATATGTTATTTGCTGATGAATATTATACTCGACAAGGGTTTAAAAAAATGAAAGCTTATCTTCTGAACACTTTCAAGAGAATAAACATGAAATGTTTTGAAAAGAATTATACTTACAAAAAATTAATGTATAAAACAATTTGTTTATAACTCTTACTATTTCAGAGATAACTATGTGACAAACTTCTTAAGTCACAGGATTTTTTTCCAAATAACTATCATCCACAATTAAAGTAAAAATCAGTTGTGATGTGCCTGTATTTGGTTTTACTTATAAAATATATCAATATATAACATATCAATTAGTAGTGCACCTGCATAAAAAGAGTGAAGAAAGGGCACCTGGGTGGCTCGGTCGGTTAAGTGTCCAACTCTTGATTTTGGCTCAGGTCATGATCTCACACTTCATGAGTTGGAGCCCCACATCTGGCTCTGTGCTGACAGTGCCTGCTTGGGATTTTCAGTCTCCCTTTCTCTCTGCCCTCTTCTTCTCTCTCTCAAAAATAAATAAATAAACTTTTTTTTTTTTTTTTAACAATTGAAGAATTCAGAGTGATAGTTACCCTTCCATCCCCTTCCATTCACTAACATGGCCTGTGGCTAATACCTTATAAGTCATGTAGATAATGAAGATCTACCGTAATCTTATCAAAATGGTAATGTCACTTGAAAATGCCATACGTGATATGGAATGACTCATATAAGCATAGTCACCAGCAATTAGTACACAGAAATTGAGTTGGCAAAAAAAATTTTTTTGAGAAATATGATGAGGAGGCCAAAAGCAGTTTGCCTTTATACATTAAGGCCAGCAGTAAAGCTTCAATGTAGAATTCAAGTGAATTTTCTTCTGTCATAAGATATCCACACACTGATATTCCTTGATATGACATAAAACATCACACACGGTCTACAGATTATCACACACTGGAACAAAAACATGCCCATCATTATAGAGAAAAGATTTGACTTGGAAAAAAAACATCCCTCAGTACATGACCTTTTCTAGAAGGAGATAATCTGACCATGCAATGAGTAAGTATGAGTCTAAACTGCCATCTATGAGCTGCATGTCATTATGGTACTAAGTCATGGGTGTTTCAGGAATTCATCATGCAACATAAATCATACAATTAGGACAGGATGCAAGGAGGTTCAAAAAGCATAAGACAATTACATGAAGAGCCACTGTTTCATAAAGGCACATGTCCATTAGCTCAGCCAACCTGTAAAGTTCTAAGCAAGCTTTGCAAACACTGTCTTTCAGAAAATTACATTGGGAAGCATGGAAAAGGTATATTTTCTTCTTTGTATTTCTGTCCCCAACTCCTGCTAGTCAAATTTCACAACATGGGAAGCTACTATCCTTGACTTTCAACTTGTATTATGTGGTCCTTTGACAACCATTGGGGAAGTCCATTTCTTGCCAGGTGGTGTGGTATTTTATCTGGAAGTGGTGGGGGAATCATAAGCCTCTCGGTGTCAGCCTCAGACAGGCAGAACGACATGATCCCATGGAGTTAGTTGCCATGGTAGCAGTAGCAGAGCAAGCAGCTAAAAGACCAGGAGTCAAGTGGGTTCTGGCACCCATCATGCATGAGATATGTCCAGATATCTCCATAACAAAATTCAAAAATCTCACACAGGGCTTTTAAAATCTAATTAGTTTTTTGTTTACTGGAAGCAAAATAATAACATCAAGTACTTATTATGTGTTAATTACTTTTTTTTTTTTTTTTTTTTTGAGGGAGAGAGCACACACAAACAAGCAGGGGAGGGGCAGAGAGAGAAGGTGACAGAGGATCTGAAGCAGGTCTGCGCCCACAGCAGAGAGGCTGATGAGGGGCTGGAACTCACAAACCGTGGGATCATGACCTGAGCCAAAGGCAGACCCTTAAGCAACTTAGCCACTCAGGCGCCCCTGTGTTAGTTACTATTTTAAGTGAGTTACAGATATAGATATAGATATAGATATAGATATAGATATAGATATAGATAGATATAATCATTTAATCCTCATCAAACTTTATGAAATAGGTATGCTGATCTAGAAAGCCTAAAAATAAAAGGAGAGAAAAAGCTATATAAGAAAATCATGAAAAATAAAGATGATGAATGATAAATATGAAGCAAAGTAGCATTCAAAGTAAAAAGGAGTAAATGAGAAAAGAAGTCTCATTATACGTAAGCACGTATGTGTATTAAAAAGACATAAGGACTAAAAACACACGCCAACAATGGAACAATAACATGATATACCTAATGAAAATGAGCCCAAATCTAGTCAATGTACCTCTATCTACTAATAAATCACCAAGCAATACAGTAAGAATGGAAAATTACATTCTACACAAATTACACCCTCATTATAATGTGATCACAGAGAATGCTGAGACTTTAACTTTGAGTAAAAGAGAAAAATAACCTACCAACTAGCAATATATGATCTTCCACACTAACATGTCACTGCCACTGCATCAACAAGTTTATGGCAACAAAGGCAAATGACGGAAAACTGTGGGAAGACAGAAGGAAGATCCTATGGTATTGGTGTACACTTCCTTTCTTAAAGGAATTTGAGTGTTCCCTCAGTTTCATTGCTTTAAAATGATTTATGGAACAATGAGACTATTTGTTTATTGAAGGTTTGGTAGAATTCCTCTATGATGTCATATGACACTGGTGCTTCCAGGGCGGTTCCTCCATAATTTTCCTTAATAGGAAATTGGATAAAGCTGTCTAACTCTATTGGGGTTAATTTCAGCAATCTGCCCTTCTCTGGGAAATTATCCATTTCATCTAGGTTTTCAAGTCTGTTTGCATAGACATTTCTGAAGGAGTCTCTTTAAATTTCTTATGTTTCAATGGTTATTCCTCCTTGTTATATTTCTTATTTTGAATATTTATGACCTCTTCTGTTTTCTCTTGATCAATTTAGCCAGTGGGTGGTTGGTTTGTTTTATACTATGAGTGATGTAAAAAGGCATAAAAGCTAATCCTTTGCTGATGCTATATATCATTGATGAAAACATTTTTTATGGTTGCTTTAAGATGACTTTTGTATTTTTTTATCCTAGAAATTTAAGAATGTTTATTGGGAAATCTATGAATATGATTCAGTCTTTACATAGTTCAAAGGAGGAAAAAAGATCATGAATTAGAGAACTGTCAAATTTTTATAATAGAAATCACCATCCATTCCTGATTACAAAACACACAAAACTCTTAGTAAAATATAATACAAGAATGTTACTTAATATAATTTGTAATCATGATAAAATCATGCTAAATAGTGAAAGCCAGAGACATTTCTATTAATTAAAAAATAATGCAATAATTACTACTAACAGTACTTCCATTTACTCAAAAGTGTTAGCTAATATTGACTAGACAGCAAAATAAGCTGTAATATTTAAGCAATATGGACATTACCAAAGTCTCACAAAGTTATTCGGTGATTCTAAAATTTTTCATGAGTCACTCTTCTTTGAGAATCTAATAATTAATATTCTCCCATGGGGGGGAAAAAGGCCATATAAGCTTCTAGGTACCAAAATTTTTCGTGAAATGTTTTGTTCCTTTGAAATTCAGTTATTATTTGTGTATAATATAGAAATAGCATTACAGAGGCTTATTTCTCTTATGCACAATTTAAATCAAACAACTGATTACCATTTAAGAAAAGAAAGGGGAAATTAATACAAGTATACAATAAAGCAAAAGTAAATTTTAATTATACTCAAAAGTGGTTTTCAAAAGGAATATGCTAAAATGTAGTTTACATATGTATTTGTAAATGTGGAAGAGTATGAGAATGACAATGCAATGAAACGCATTGTTTCTATTTAATCAGTTTCCTTTATTCTTATGGCCATATGTGCTGAAAATTCAGAAACAGAAATATACATGGAAACAAAACAAAACAAAACAAAACAAAATCAAGGCTCTCCTAGCTCACTTTGCCAAACATGTCTAAATTGTTGAGGAACATCAGAATTCTCTAAGAGTCTTCAAGGTGAATTTATGCTATAATTGCCTTTGTACTTATGCCAATTAAATAATATCTGTCTGGGTTTGTATCAAAGTGCTATTTATATCTGCAAGGAAACAATTGAGAAACGACCCTCAAGTTTGAGGTAATCGGAGCAGGTAATCTTCAAAAGAGTTTTCCAATGTTTCCAGGTGACTGAATATTTTAACTATCAGAGACAATAAAAACCACTGTCATTCTCAATCTCCAAGTCTTACAACACTTAAAAGAGTATATGGTTGAACATTTCCAACATTATGTAAAGGAGATTCAGAATATCTTAACAAAATACTATGTCTACATACAGGCTAATGAATTTGAAATTGTAATAGGTTAATGATCTTTCTAAACATTTAAAATATAAAATTGATTTAAGAAAGAGTAAATATGAATAAACCAAAAACTATAAAAAATGCTGAAAAATTCAAAACTTATGTCCAAATAAAGCTCTAGGATAAAGTAACTTAAGTGTGATATCTTTCAACGGGAGATCATGACCTGAGTTAAAGTCAGACAATTAACCAACTGAGCCACTCAAATGCCTCTGATCTGTGCATGCATTTTGAAGTTCCTTTGATGGGGCGCCTGGGTGTCTCAGTTGGTTAAGCGTCTGGTTTCGGCTCAGGTCATGATCTCACAGTTCTTGGGTTCAAGCCCCGCATCAGGCTCTATGCTGACAGCTCAGAGCCCGGAACTTGCTCTGGATTCTGTGTCTCCCTCTCTCTCTTCCCCTTCCCTGCTTACACCCTGTCTCTCTCTCTCCCTCTCTCAAAAATAAATAAACATTAAAAAAAAATAATAAAGTTCATTTGAGTTGCCAGGACATCTAAAACCTAATTCAGATAATAGAAAGTTATTATATGAATATATGAGGAAGTTAAAAAAATGAAAGAGCTGAACAATCAAACCTCACAAAGGAATAAGAACTGGTAATCAGTATAAAATTCAGCACTACTGGCCCATTTACCTTGACCTATCCATGGCAGATATTGACTGCTGCCTAATCTAGCACCTCTTATTTATACCAACCACTTATGGCTTTTTCAGTCTACTTTTGTGTTACTGAATTTCACTCTCTTTGTAAACTTTGAATTCAAATGCTTCTTGAGAAGAGCTGACAAAACAAAAAAAGTAATTTGGTAAGCCAATATCCATTATTGGTCATCGAGATTGAATAGAACTAGTATTTTTTTTTCCTACAGGCTCCATATGCACAGGGCACATATTCAGCCTATCAATAATATAAGTTTATATGCACATACCTATATATCTCAAAAATTACACATATAAATACACCAAAGTTTATAAATAAAAAGATTATATAGTAATAAATATAAATCTTAAATCTAAATAAAATTGTAAATAAATTCTAAGCAACTTAAATCAAACATCATGAAGAACGAGATTTAGCCTGTCAATTAAATAATTATTATCATAAAATCACTACATTATGTCCCAGGCAACTGGAAAAACTATTCACAATTACCATTTGGGAATTTCAATCATATTGTCATTAGGGAATTCAATCACACTGTCCCTAATTAAGTTATTTAGAAATAATAAAAAAAAAAAGAAATCCCCTTAAACTACAAGCTAATATGGTAATAGATTTGTTCACATTAAAATCAGAAGGTTTTAGCCAATAGTATTATTTAGTCATTTGAAACATCTGGCAAATAAATAAATGAATAAAAACTGTGTGTTACCAATGGGAAGGAAGAAACTAAATTTTGGGGTTTTTTTGTTGGTGCAAATAATGTATCTGAGTTATTATGTGTAGAAATCCAAAACAATGATTTGGAATACAATAAAAATTAATGACTGATTTCAGTAAAGTGGATGTGGATCACGATTAGGTTTGGCAAACTACCACCTGCTAACCAAATCAGTCCACTATCATTTTTGTAAGTGAAGTTTTAATGGAACACAACCACGCCCATTCATTTAGGTATAATCTATGAAAACTTTTATGAACAGAAATGAGTAGTTGTGTAGAGTAGAGTCAAGTACTCTATGGTCTGCCAAACCCTAAGATATTTAATATCTGGCCCTTTGCAGAAAATGTGCACTGACCCTTGATAAAGATAAATATTTCATAATAAAAATATTTTAGCCAGCAATTAAGAGTTCCAGAAAGAGATAATAAAGAAAGATACTGGGAGAAAAAAATTTCTCAGACCTGAAGGAGATGGTTTTCCAAACTGCACAGGTTCACTGATTACTTTGTATAACACAGGAAGAAACCCATCACAGCAGGCCAGACATGATCACAGTAACACTTGAGACCTACATTCAGATCCTAGAAACTTTCAGAGAAGAAAAAAGGATGCATAAAATATTTTGCATCTTATTCCTCAAGATCAACTTAGGAAACTAAAGAGCTGATAAAATAATTCCACTCTATATATTCAGTATAAAGTCAAGTCATGCTTGACTTTAAATCTTTTACTTCTGAGATCTTTGAGAACATACTCCATCAAAATTAGAGAATAAACACTAAAAAGAGAAGACATGAGATAAAGAGGATCTGACAGAGAGGGGAAGATAATTCCCAGGATGGTGAAAAAAATGGTAATTTTCCAAAGCCGTATGTACAGCAGGCTTTGTGAATAAATGGGCCAGATGGGAGCAGGGGACAAAGAGGTCTAGGCCGGATATATCAAGGGAGAAATAATGAAACTTATAGATGCATATGGAGTATCTGTCCATATCGAAAATAATTGTACAGTTCTGTCAGGACATTTGGGTGCTTGAGTTACTGATAAATAATAGGGGGAAAAAAGCAATTGAAGAGAATGAGGTAACTCCAGGATAAAGAAAAACTCATACAAGCAATGAAGTGTTAGTGTGTTTAGTACAGAAATGAAGTGTGAAAGTTCTGACAATGGCCCAACTGACAGCAATATCTGAAAAACCATAAAAATGTAAACAATGAAGTTTGAGTTAACCAGGAAACTGGGTATTAGTATTTTAGAAGAATGGCTATAGATGTGGAGTCACAAAGGGAGGAAGAACTGTATGAGTGAAATCCTCCTCTTCTAGGAGTCAATAAGTAATGCCCAACAGTGAAATCTCCAGAAATAGCTCTATAAGTTATATTACAGATGCAGAGATAGTTTTCTTTTTAAGAAAGAGGAAGATGGAGGTATAAGCAAAGTAGTAACTAGTGATGGCAAAAAAAAGGCATTTTTATCATCAGCTTTATAGAACCACTGGATATTTAAAAACAAGAAAGAATTGGTCAATTACACCAAAGCAAGTTCGTCCTTCCTTCCTTCCTTCCTTCCTTCCTTCCTTCCTTCCTTCCTTCCCTCCCTCCCTCCCTTTCATCTCTCTCTTTCTCTCTTTCTTTCAAGACAGAGAATTCTTTATTCAAACCCATCAGAGAAATGGAGACAGCTTAGGTCTGTAACAACGGTTGTATTTTAAAGTACAGGTCAGTAATTCTATATGAGACCATACACTGCTACATACAAATTAAATAATCAGATCACAACTTTTCAATGTTTAAAACAGAATAAGCTTCCAGGTAAAAACAGTACCTTTGTGACATTTTTAACTTCAGTTTTCCTCTCTTTCTTCCTCATCCTCTCCTTCAACAGAATCCACACTAGCCTCTTCATATCCTTCTTAAGGGCAGCTACACCCTCATGGGTCTTAGAAAACTTTCCTTCCTCCATGATCTCACCCACATACCAGGGAACAAAGGCATGCTAGGCACACATTTTGTCAAACTTGTGGTCCAGGTGAACCCAGTCCTCTGCAATGACTGTGATTGTTCAGCATCCACAATCTCACTGTACTTTGGCCAGGTCTCTACCAGTACCATAGGGGAAGGGTGGTAATTAATACCAACTTTGAAGCCACTGGAGCTCCAGTCTACAAACTGGATGGTATGTTTGGTCTTAATGATGGCCATGGCAGCACCGACATATTTGGGAACCATGATGCCATGATACAATAGGCAGCAAGCCATGTAATTACCATGGCAAGGGTCATATTTCACCGTTTACTTGGCTGGCCCAAAGCACTCACTGGTGATCTTTGCTACAGAAAGCTGTTCACAGTAGGCTTTCTCAGGAGAGAAGGCAGGGGCATATGTAGCCAGAGAGAAGTGGATATGGGGATAGGGCACCAGATTAGTTTAGAATTCTGTTATATCAACATTCAGAGCCCATCAAATCTGATCTGAGAGAAGCAGTGATGGAGGACACTGTTTGGCTTATCAGCCTATTCAGGTTAACATAAGTTGTTTTCCAGGCAATAAAGCTCCCAGCAGGCATTGCCGATCTGTACATCAGCCTGGCCAATGTGGTTGGAGATGTACTCACACATGGTTGTTGCTTTACGTCTGCTGCTCCATTAAGCAGATGGCGGAGAGGAAGAAGAGAGATTGTTACTTATCCCAGCACAGCTTTTAGGCGGTTGGTGTAGGAGAACCTGCCACAGGTTCTATATTTAAAAGGCCTATGTATAACCAGAACTTACCCATTTACTAACTGTAACTAAATAAACTTCCACGTGTCTGAATTTTTTTTTCTTCTTAAAATAGAGATAATAGAGGTAACTATCTAAAAGAGGCATGAAAGTGGTGCCTGGGTGGCTCAGCCAGTTAAGCATCCCTCTTCAGCTCAGCTCATGATCTCATGGTTCCTGAGTTCAAGCCTCGAAGCAGGCTCTCTGCTAACAGCACAGAGCCTGCCTTGGATCCTCTGTCTCCCTCTCTCTGCCCCTCCCCTGCTCTCTCCCTCTCAAAAATAAAAACATTAAAAAATTAAAAAAAATAAAGAGCTGATAAAAGATGCATGAAAGATGGCGAATGAACTAACAGATGTAAGGCACTTAATTATATATATTACTTTGATAAAATAGCAACTATACGTTCTTTTACAATATTATTAACTATATTCCATGTGCTGTGCTTTTTGTCTCTGTGACTTATTTATTTTATAACTTGAAGTTTGTACTACTTAATCTCCTTCACCTATTTCACCTATCTTCTATACATCTCCCCTCTGGCAACCACCATTTTTTTTCAATTTTATTTTAATTTTTATTATTACTATTTTTTTCTTTCCAAGTTTTTATTTAAATATCAGTTAGTTAATGTACAGTGTAATGTTAGTTTCAGGTGTAGAATTTTGTGATTCATTACTTATATACAACACCTGGTACTCATTACAAGTGCCCTCTTTAATCCTTATCGCCTATTAAACCCATTCCCCCCACTTCCTCTCTGGTAACCATCAGTTTATTCTCTATAGCTGAGTCTGTTTCTTGGTTTCCTCTCTTTCCCCCCTGCTGCTATTTGTTTTGTTCCTTGAGTTCCATATACAATCATATGGTATTTGTCTTCATCAGTCTGACTTATTTCACTTACCAAAATACCCTCTAGTTCAATCTATATAGTCACAAATGGCAAGATCTCATTGTTTTTTTTTATAGCTGAGTAATATTCCATTGTGTGTATGTGTGTGTATGTGTGTGTGTATACACATACACACCACATCTTTATCCATTCATCTCCTGATAGATTGGGTTGCTTCTGTATCTTTGCTATTATAAATAATGCCGCAATAAACATAGAAGTGCATACATCTTTTTGCATTGGTGGTTTTCATTTTCTTTGGGTAAATACCCAGTAGTGGAACTATTGGATCACATGGTATTTCTGTTTTTAAATTTTGAGAAACCTTCATACTGTTTTCCACAGTGATTGCACCAATTGACCTCACCACCAGTACTCAAAGGTTCCCTTTTCTCCACATATTCATCAACACTTATTATTTGATACTAGTCATTCTGATGGATGTGTGGTAATATCTCATTATGGCTTTTATTTGCATTCCCCTGATGATTAGAGACACTGGCCATCTGTATGTCTATGGAAAAACCTATCTGTTCAGGTCCTCTGCCAATACCCATTACGGGAATTATTGCATCATATGATATTTGTTTTGATTTTTTTTAAGGCATCTCCATACTTCTTTCCACACTGGCTTTACCAACTTACATCCCCATCAACAGTGTATGAGGGCTCCTTCTTTTCCATATCCTTGCCCACATTTATTTCTTGTCTTTTTGATACTAGTCATTCTGAATGGTGTGAGATCATATCTAGTTGTGGTTTTGATTTGCATTTCCCTGATGATCAGTGATGTTGAGTAGCTTTATTTTTTTGAGCATCTTTTCATATATCCATTGGCCATCTATAGGTCTTCTTTGGGGAAAAAAAAGGGCTATTCAGGTCCTTTGCCCATTTTTAATTGGATTTTTCAAGTAATGAGTTATATAATTTCTTTATGTATTTTGGAAATTAACACTTTACCATATATATCGTTTGCAAATATCTTCTCCCATTTAGTAGGTTGCCTTTTTGCTTTGTTGTTAGAACATTACAATTTTTAAAAGTAAATATAAGTGAGAAAAGTGTCTCCTCACAATAACATTACAAAGAAGTAATCTGTATTGTAATGTACAAGACATACACAAAGGGTTAGCAAGTTGATTTGAAAAATTCAGAAAATAAAACCAGTCCATTTAAAATTGTTATTATTCTAATAATATAAATTATGTTTTCCATGTTGTTGAAGAAGACTATTTTATTTGGATATAAATTCACACAAGGTATTTATGAAGAGGATTAAAGTAATTTTCATGAAATTTGATAGACTTTTAGAAGACCATTGGCTCTTAGATATTTTCTCTTAGGGCAAAAATGCTAGGCTCATGTATAAAAGAAAGAGGTGTTGACAACATCAGAATTTTGAGTAATTTTAGCAATGTTTCTAAGGACCTACTTTTTCCAATTCAGCCTTTTAAAAAGACTTCATATTTTCTTTCATTGCTGTATCATATATATCATTGTCTATATGCAGCTATAAGATATAATTCCCATTGTTCCATTAATATTTATGAACAACTGGGGCGCCTCGGTGGCGCAGTCGGTTAAGCGTCCGACTTCAGCCAGGTCACGATCTCGCGCTCCGTGAGTTCGAGCCCCACGTCGGGCTCTGGGCTGATGGCTCAGAGCCTGGAGCCTGTTTCCGATTCTGTGTCTCCCTCTCTCTCTGCCCCTCCCCCGTTCATGCTCTGTCTCTCTCTGTCCCCAAAATAAATAAACGTTGAAAAAAAAATTAAAAAAAAATTAAAAAAAATATATTTATGAACAATTATTCTTTTTTCAAACCTTAATATTCGTTTGATGAAATGGGGAGGGGTATATGGAGAAGTGCTTTAAAAATATGTACATGCACCTACAAGCTTGGTCCAGATATAAAAACTTAAATGTGTATGAAATAGTCTGAACTGTAAGGAAAGCAAAATAGTTTGTAAACCTTCCCTTCTTCTCCAAAATGGAATGGTTTTATGAATATAAATTTACCTCAGGGCGCCTTGGTGGCTCAGGCGGTTAAGCGTCTGACTTCAACTTAGTCACGATCTTGTGTTCGTGAGTTCGAGTCCCATATCAGGCTTGCTGCTGCCAGCAGAGAGCCTGCTTCAGATCCTCTGCCCCTTCTCTCTCTGCCCCTCCCCCACTTGCGCTCTCTCTCTTTCTCTCACCCTCTCTCAAAAAATGAAAACATAAAGATTCCTCCAGGCAACAGGGCTCCAAGGAGAGGTGGCTAACCACAGCTGAGCCCTCCACCGACTCACAGGGTTTCTGCTTGGGTGATGGAGTCAGTCAAACCTGAGTTCATGAGCTGTGGCCTCAACCAGGATGTTAGTTAAGAGGGGCTGAGACATGAATATTTTCAGGATATTCTCTGGAGGATGTAGTGTGAAGGCAGCCATCTATCTGCAAGCCAAGAAGAGAAGCCTCATGGGGAACCAAATTGGATAGCACCTTCGTCTTGGGCTTCCCAGCCTCTAGATGGCTCAACCTGAAAGATCCAAGCATCTGGACTGAGAAAGGAAAGGGGTTTCCTCAGAGGAAATTCCACCCCTGTCCCAGACTGTTAGAGAACCAGGCTGGAACGCTGGCAGAAAAACCAAGAAGCACTCGGAGATCTTGGTGGATTGGAGATTTATTTAACACCGGCCGACTCAGAAGAGACTGGTTCTCCAAAAATCTGAGCACCGAATGCAAGTGGGGAGGTCTGACTGCAGCCCTGCCCACCAACACAAGTTACTTCAGAGAGCACAGGGGAAGAGCCCTGCAGTTCCGCGCCACTCCAGGGACTATCCAAAATGATAAAATGGAAGAATTCTCCTCAAAAGAAACTCCAGGAAGTAGCAACAGCTAACAAACTGAACAAAAACGATTTAAGCAATATAAGAGAAAATGAATTTAAAATAATAGTCATAAAATTAATCGCTGGGCTCGAAAAAAGTACAAAGGACAGCAGAGAATCTATTGCTACAGAGATCAAGGGACTAAGAAACAGTCAGGAGGAGCTAAAAAAGGCTATATATGAGCTGCAAAATAAAATGGAGGCGACCACAGCTCGGATTGAAGAGGCAGAGGAGAGAACAGGTAAACTAGAAGATAAAATTATGGAAAAAGAGGAATATGAGAAAAAGATAAATCGAGGAGTATGAGGGGAGAATTAGAGAACTAAGTGATATGATGAAACGCAATAATATACATATAATAGGGATTTCAGAGGAGGAAGAGAGAGAGAACGGTGCTGAAGGGGTACTTGAAGAAATCATAGCTGAGAACTTCCCTGATCTGGGGAAGGAAAAAGGCATTGAAATCCAAGAGGCACAGAGATCTCCCTTCAGACTTAACTTGAATCGATCTTCTGCATGACATATCATAGTCCAACTGGCAAAATACAGGGATAAAGAGAAAATTCTGAAAGCAGCTAGGAATAAACATGCTGTAACATATAAAGGGAGACTGGTAAGATTAGTGATGGATCTATCTCCTGAAACTTGGTAGGCCAGAAAGGAATGGCAGGAAATCTTCAATGTGATGAACAGAAAAAATATGCAGCTGAGAATCCTCTATCCATCAAGTCTGTCATTTAGAATAGAAGGAGAGATAAAGGTCTTCCCAAACAAACAAAAACTGAAGGAATTCGTCACCACTAAACCAACCCTACAAGAGATCTTAAGGGGTAGCCTGTGAGACAAAGTACGAGAGACATCGCTACAAGCATGAAACCTACAGACATCACAATGACTCTAAACCCATATCTTTCTATAATAACACTGAATGTAAATGAACTAAATGCGCCAACCAAAAGGCATAGGGTATCAGAATGGATAAAAAAACAAGACCCACCTATTTGCTGTCTACAGGAGACTCATTTTAGGCCTGAGGACACCTTCAGATTGAAAGTGAGGGCATAGAGAACTATCTATCATGTTACTGGAACTCAAAAGAAAGCTGGAGTAGCCATGCTTATATCAGACAAACTAGACTTTAAGTTAAAGGCTGTAACAAGAGATGAAGAAGGGCATTATATAATAATTACAGGGTCTATCCATCAGAAAGAGCTAACAATTATAAATGTCTATGTACTGAATATGGGAGCCCCCAAATACATAAAACAATTACTCACAAACATAAACAACCTTATTGATAAGAATGTGGTAATTGCAGGGGACTTTAATACTCCACTTACAACAATGGATAGATCATCTAGACACAGGACCAATAAAGAAACAAGGGCCCTGAATGAAAAATTGGAACAGATGGACTTGACAGATATATTTAGAACTCTGCATCCCAAAGCAACAGAATATACTTTCTTCTCGAGTGCACATGGAACATTCTCCAAGATAGATCACATACTGGGCCACAAAACAGCCCTTCATAAGTATACAAGTATACAAGAATTGAGAACATACCATGCATACTTTCAGACCACAATGCTATGAAGCTTGAAATCAACCACAGGAAAAGTCTGGAAAACCTCCAAAAGCATGGAGGTTAAAGAACACCCTACTAAAGAATGAATGGGTCAACCAGGCAATTAGAGAAGAAATTAAAAAATATATGGAAACAAATGAAAATGAAAATACAACAATCCAAATGCTTTGGGTTGCAGCGAAGGCAGTCCTGAGAGGAAAATACATTGCAGTCCAGGCCTATCTCAAGAAACAAGAAAAATCCCAAATACAAAATCTAACAGCACACATAAAACAACTAGAAGCAGAACAGCAAAGACACCTCCCAACCCAGCAGAAGAAGAGAAATAATAAAGATCAGAGCAGAAATAAACAATATAGAATCTAAAAAAACTGTAGAGCAGATCAATGAAACCAAGAGTTTTTTGTTTTGTTTTGTTTTGTTTTTTGTTTTTTTTTTTTAAATAAACAAAGTTGATAAACCTCTAGCCAGGCTTCTCAAAAAAAAAAAAAAGAAAAAAAAAAAAAAAAAAAAAAAGGGAGATGACCCAAATAGATAAAATCATGAATGAAAATGGAATTATTACAACCAATCCCTCAGAAATACAAGCAATTATCAGGGAATACTATGAAAAATTATATGCCAACAAACTGGACAACCTTGAAGTAATGGACAAATTCCTAAATACCCACACACTTCCAAAACAGTGTGTTGAACAGACTCACACCCAGCAAAAAAAATTGAATCAGTTATCAAAAATCTCCAACAAATAAGAGTCCAGGACCAGATGGGCTTCCCAGGGGAATTCTACCAGACATTTAAAGCAGAGATAATACCTATCCTTCTCAAGCTATTCCAAAAAATAGAAAGGGAAGGAAAACTTGCAGACTAATTCTATGAAGCCAGCATTACCTTGATTCCTAAACCAGACAGAGACCCAGTAAAAAAAGAGAACTACAGGCCATATCCCTGATGAATATGGATGCAAACATTCTCAATAAGATACTAGCAAATCTAATTCAACAGCATATAGACAGAATTATTCACCATGATCAAGTGGGATTCATTCCTGGGATGCAGG
The DNA here is from genome assembly GCF_014898765.1 of Herpailurus yagouaroundi. NCBI lineage: Eukaryota > Metazoa > Chordata > Mammalia > Carnivora > Felidae > Herpailurus > Herpailurus yagouaroundi. Next base: position 55,112,710 of record NW_024412391.1, on the reverse strand, counting down.
GCTGGTTCAACATTCACAAATCAATCAATGTGATACATCACATTAATAAAAGAAAAGATAAGAACCATATGATCCTGTCAATCGATGCAGAAAAAGCATCTGACAAAATTCAGCATCCTTTCTAAATAAAAACCCTCGAGAAAGTCAGGATAGAAGGAACATACTTAAACATCATAAAAGCCATTATGAAAAGCCCACAGCTAATATCATCCTCTATGGGAAAAAACTGAGAGCTTTCCCCCCTGAGATCAGGACCACGACAGGGATGTCCACTCTCACCGCTGATGTTTAACATAGTGTTGGAAGTTCTAGCATTAGCAATCAGACAACGAAAGGAAATCAAAGGCATCGAAATTGGCAAAGATGAAGTTAAGCTTTCACTTTTTGCAGATGACATGATATTATACATGGAAAATCCAATAGACTCCACCAAAAGTCTGCTAGAACTGATACATGAATTCAGCAAAGTCACAGGATACAAAATCAATGTCCAGAAATCAGTTGCATTCTTATACAATAATAATGAAGCAACAGAAAGACAAATAAAGAAACTGATCCCATTCACAATTGCACCAAGAACCATAAAATACCTAGGAATAAACCTAACCAAAGATGTAAAAGATCTGTAGGCTGAAAAGTATAGAAAGCTTATGAAGGAAATTGAAGAAGATATAAAGAAATGGAAAACATTCCGTGTTCATGGATTGGAAGAATAAATATTTTTAAGTGTCAATACTACCCAAAGCAATCTACACATTCAATGCAATCCCAATAAAAATTGCACCAGCATTCTTTTCAAAGCTAGAACAAGCAATCCTAAAATTTGTATGGAACCACAAAAGGCCCCGAAGAGCCAAGTAATTTTGAAGAAGACGAAAGCAGGAGGCATCACAATCCCAGACTTTAGCCTCTACTACAAAGCTGTCATCATCAAGACAGCATGGTTTGGCACAAAAACAGACACATAGACCAATGGAATAGAATAGAAACCCCAGAACTAGACCCACAAAAGTATGGCCAACTCATCTTTGACAAAGCAGGAAAGAATATACAATGGGAAAAAGACAGTCTCTTTAACAAATGGTGCTGGGAGAACTGGACAGCAACATGCAGAAGAATTAAACTAGACCACTTTCTTACACCATTCACAAAGACAAACTCAAAATGGATAAAGGGCCTGAATGTGAGACAGGAAACCATCAAAACCCTAGAGGAGAAAGAAGGAAAAAAAAAAAAACATTTTTGACTTCAGTTGCAGCAATTTCTTACTTGACACATCCCCAAAGGCAAGGGGATTAAAAACAAAAATGAACTATTGGGACCTCATGAAGATACAAAGCTTCTGCACTGCAAAGGAAACAATCAACAAAACTAAAAGGCAACCAACGGAATGGGAAAAGATATTTGCAAATGACATATCGGACAAAGGGCTAGTATCCAAAATCTATAAAGAGCTCACCAAACTCCACACCCGAAAAACAAATAACCCAGTGAAGAAATGGGCAGAAAACATGAATAGACACTTCTCTAAAGAAGACATCCGGATGGCCAACAGGCACATGAAACGATGCTCAACATCACTCCTCATCAGGGGAATACAAATCGAAACCACACTCAGATATCACCTCACGCCAGTCAGAGTGACTAAAATGAACAAATCAGGAGACTATAGATGCTGGAGAGGATGTGGAGAAATGGGAACACTCTTGCACTGTTGATGGGAATGCAAACTGGTACAGCCACTCTGGAAAACAGTGTGGAGGTTCCTCAAAAAATTAAAAATAGACCTACCCAATGACCCAGCAATGGCACTGCTAGGAATATACCCAAGGGATACAGGAGTGCTGATGCATAGGGGCACTTGTACCCCAAAGTTTATAGCAGCACTTTCAACAATAGCCAAATTATGGAAAGAGCCTAAATGTCCATCAACTGACGAATGGATAAAGAAATTGTGGTTTATATACACAATGGAATACTATGTACCAATGAGAAAGAATGAAATATGGCCTTTTGTAGCGACGTGGATGGAACTGGAGAATGTTATGCTAAGTGAAATAAGTCATAGAGAGAAAGACAGATACCATATGTTTTCATTCTTATGTGGATCCTGAGAAACTTAACAGAAGTCCATGGGGGAGGGGAAGAAAAAAAAAGAGGTTAGAGAGGGAGACAGCCAAAGTATAAGAGACTCTTAAAAACTGAGAACAAACTAAGGGTTGATGGGGGGGTTGGGAGGGAGAGGAGGGTGGGTGATGGGTATTGAAGAGGGCACCTGTTGGGATGATCACTGGGTGTTGTATGGAAACCAATTCGACAATACATTTAATATTTTAAAAAATAAATATAAATAAATAAATAAATAATAAACATAGAAACATTAAAGAAGAAGAAAAAGAAACTGATCCTCATAGCAACCATCAACTTTCCTTATAAATTGAGGAATTTAACCACTCAGTGTAGTGACATAGATATAATTTACAATCACAAAGTACTTTTCCCAAATACTAGCGCTGTGTTCTCTCCAAAAACCCTACAACATTTGCACTTATGAAAATGTCCTGGCCTAGACAATAAAATGTCTAAAAGAGCATGCGATTTACTTTTCAGTTCAACCTTGCCCTCATTATTACTATCTATAAACAGGTTAGCGGCGAACTCCTCCAGAGTTTTTGCAAAAGCTTCCCACTTTTCTAAGGGGCCTGATAAATTTTACAATCTTGTGGAGAAAACAGTGATAAAAAAAATTCACCACATTTTTTATGCACAGGTGATCCTGTGCAAGGACACAGGGACACAGTATATATCTACTTACAAGGTATTTTAAATTAATCGCCAAAAGTTACCCTTTCAAAATATTTCAGTGATCAAGAAGACACATTATGTAGGGATAATTTAGGGGTTTCTTGCCAGAGAGGGGGAAAACAGTGACTAACAGGACATAAAACAAGTTTTGCTGGAGACACTTGGCAGACATGTTCATTACAGGTAATTGTGGGCAGTAGACATATCAGATGAGATGATGATAATTGGTAGGGCAAAACTGGAGCAGCAGAAGCATCCCAGGGAAACAGAGGAAGCATATCGTATCAGAGTGCTTACAAGTCCTGTGTGGAGCCCTGATGGATTTGAATCCAAGCTGTGTCACTTACTAGCTATGTACTAAACAATTAATTTACCCACTGTATGCTTTAGTTGTGTCATCTGTAAAATAGAGACAATGATAGTCCCCATTTCTTAGAATTATAGTGAAAAACAAACTCACTCCAGCATGTGTTTAGTAAAGTTCCTGATTCAATGAGTAACAGTTATGCTTTTCTTAGAAGCAGCACTAAGAAAGAGCATCCAGGTGGGCAACCAAAGAGATAGATTACTTGCCCCTCAATTTTGTCCAGGTATGTATCTGATGATTATTTCATTACCACCCAACTGCTGCGCAATGGCCTTTTAGAGATTATTTCACATCTGTGTGAAATACTTCGTGTGAAAATTCAAGCAGAGGGCTGACCTCCCTTAAAGGAGGATTAACTGGTAAATGACTGCCAAGCACTAGAACACTTGAAGAGTTCCAAAAATGTTGCTTGCTAATTCTCCTCATCCTGAGAAAGGCCAGCTGATGACAATTCTAGGCTGAAGTGTCTCATGTCATATAAATACTCAATCCAAAGTTGTTGTGAAATTTCCAGTGTGCAAGTGGCCGGAGGGCACACTAACAACACATTTGTAGAAGAGCAGCACATTCCACACCTGGCATAAGATTAGGGACTACTTAAGTAAAATGTTACCTCCGGCATTTGGTTTTCAGTTTGGTTTACTTTTTCACATTTTCACATCTGACTCATTAAAAGAGCTTCACACAGCAATCTTCCTGTCACATGTAAGAAGATCATATGGTGAAAGACCATATTATTGAGAAAAATCTGCTATGTGCAGACTGTGGAAATAAATTAAATTTTTTGTGTGTTTAGTAAGGTCTGCAGATGACATTACATTCACAATTTTTATTGTATCATAATCCTCTAGGAAAGATACTTAATGGTCCCAAAGGCATCTTCAGCAAAAGTACATGATGAATTCTAAAAGGAAACAGTTTTCATGGAATTATGAATTGCACAGGAGTTCCATCTAGAGATAAATATTCATAAGTCATTAACAAATTCCAGATCAGTTCATGATTATTCATCATTAGAGCACATGTACTCGATTTTATATGAATTATTCATTGGCTTTGTTTATGAACATCTTTAACTGATTAATGGCAAATCTTGACGAATATTCCTGAATCGTTCAAACTGAAGCATAGATCATAATGAATGAAGTCATGCATTGCTTTTCAGGAGTGTGAGATGAATAACCGATACAGAAAGAAATATAAGGAATTGCAATGGTTTTTGCAAATATGTCTGGTTTAGAAATCTGAGGGCTTAACTTTTTATTAGTAACACATTGACAATCAACATCCCACTCTTTAAGCTACGAGTCTTGGCTTCAGAGTCCGAAAAGGTGATATAACACAGTGCCAGGAAACATGCCTCAAGCATTTCAGAGTTTCTTTGTCCCAAATTTCTGAAACCAGGCCTGAACTCTTCAATAGATAGATCATGCATTTAAATAGCTCCCTCAAATATAGCACTTAATTCAAATTTACTCAATAATATTCTTTTTCAATTTTTATTTTATTGTGGTAACATTTAACATGAGAACTACCCACTTAGCTTTGAAGTATATACTACAGCATTCATCTTGGATTACTAGAACTTTAAAACAATTTCATTTTTAACTTTTATTTCTATTTTTATTTATTTATTGAAGTATAGTTGACATATATTATATTAATTTTAGGTATACAACATAGTGATTTGACCATTATAAACTTATGATATACTTATCACAAGTGTACTTACCATCTGTTAGCATACAAATTATTACAATATTACTGACTATATTCTTTAGGCTGTACTTTTCATCCCTATAATTTATCTATTTTATAACTGAAAATTTGTACCTCTTAATCCTTTTCACTAATTTAGCTCATCATTACTGGAACTTTATACCCACTGGTGAGCAGCTACCCATTTCCCTTCCCTGCTGCCCCTGGTAACCACCTTTCTGCTCTCTACTTCTAGGAGTTTGACTATTTTAAATACTTCACATAAGTGGAATCAGGCAGTATTTGTCTTTCTGTGGATGTGTTACTTCATTTAACATAATGTACTTAGAGTTCATCTATATTTTCACATATTATAGGATTTACTTATTTTTTAAGGCTGAAAAACAGTCTATTGTGTGTGTGTGTGCACATCTCCTTCATCTAATCTATTCATCTACTGATGGATACTTAGGTTGTTTCCACATCTGGCTATGGCAAACAGTGCTGCAATAAACATGACAGCTAATCTCACTTTGAGTTCTTAATTTCAGTTATTTTAAATAAATATCTAGAATTATAATTACTGGATCACATGGTAGTAAAAATTAATTATTTTTAATTTTTTGAGGAAACTCAATACTGTTTTTCTTAGAGGCTTCACCATTTTTGCATTCCCAATAGTGTACAAGGGTTCCCATTTCTTGACAACAGTATTTTTTTTATAATACCCATCCTAACAGAGGTTAGGTGATACCTCATTATAGTTCTGATTTACATCTTCCTGATGATTAGTCATGTTGAGCATCTTTTCATAAACCTGTCAGCTACTTGTATATCTTTTGAAGAAAGGTCTATTCAAGTCCTTAGCCCATTTTTAAATAGGTTTGTTAGTTTTTGCTCCTATCGAGTTATAAGAGGTCCTTATATATTTTGGGAGGTAATCTCTTATCAGATATATGGTTTGCAAATATTTTCCTCTTTTCTGTGTGTTGCCTTTTCACTTTAATGATTGTTTCCTTTACTGTGGAGAAGGTTTTTGTTTGGTTGGAAGATTTAATATTGTTAAAATGTCTATACTACCCAAAGCAATCTACAGATTGAATGCAATCCCTAACAAAATTCTAATGCCATTTTTTATAGAAGTAGAAAAAATAATTCTAAAATTCATATGGAATAACAAAGGATCTCAAATCACAAAGGATTCTCAAACTTGAAAAGGAAGGATAAAGCTAGAGGCACTGCATTTCCTGATTTCAAAATATACTACAGATACAGCAATAAAACAGTAAGGTAGTGGCATAAACAGACTTCTAGACTAAAAGAACAGAATACAGAGAACCTAGAAATGAATTCAAACATTATACAGTCATCTGATCGTTGACAAGGATGACAAGAACACAATGGGAGAAGAATGGTCTCATCAAAAACTGGCAATAGGAAAAGTGGATATCTTCAGACATAAAGATGAAATTGGACCCTGATCTTACACCATACACAACAATCAACTCAAGAGTGATTACAGACTTAAACTTAACTCCTGAAACTGTAAAGCTTCTAAATGAAAACTCAGGGAAGAAATCTTCCTGCCACGGTCCTTGGCAATGATTTCATAGATATAACATTAAAACCACAGGCAATAAAAGCAAAAACAGACAAATGGGACTACACCAATAATATTCTTGACCACCAAAAATGAACTTATTTTTTCATAAGAATTAAAGTTTCTTGATGAGAAATTATTTTAAAGCCAGTCAATAAAGCACAATGAAAATGGAGTAAAAGAATAAGGCCATATTTCTGCCTGTGTTAAAACTTAGAGCCTTGGTATGCATTTGTGCCTTTCCATGAATCAATTTTCATACATATTTTTCTTTTTTTAATGTTTATTTTTGGAGACAGAGAGACAAAGTGTGTGAATGGGGGAGAGGCAGAGAGAGAGAGGGCGACACAGAATCTAAAACAGGCTCCAGGCTCTGAGCTGTCAGCACAAAGCCTGACATGAGGCTCAAACTCACAAACCATGATATCATGACCTGAGCCAAAGTCAGATGTTTAACCGACTGAGCCATCCAGGTGCCCCGTATACATTTCTCTTATTTCTGTATTTTAACCTGATTTGCAGTAATCCAAGATATTTATACTATAATAAAATCCCATGATGAAACTGGAAAATCATGCTCTCATATTATTAATTAGAATGACACTTAAAGACTAAATACAAAAATGATTTTGTGACACATGCTTCAGTCAGTGTTTATTACTAAGTTATTGTTTGAATGATCCACTGAGTCATGGCAAGTCACAGAATGAAGTTAGATCCTTTGTGAAATCTGGATAAAGGGGAAAAACTGTATTATAAAATGCAGTAGGTAGTAAAACCAAGCGAAAATGTGAAACAGGGAATCTAAGAGGAGCATTTTATTGAAGTTAGATATATTACTGTTCTTTTCTTTTTAATTTTTTATGTTTACTTATTTTGAGAGAGAGAAAGAGAGAGCACACAGGGGAGGGGCAGAGAAACAGTGAGAGAAAGAAACCCAAATAGGTTCCATGCTCTCAGTGCAGAGGCCAACATGGGGCTTGATCTCATCAACTGCAAAATCATGACCTGAGTCAAAATCAAGGGACAGATGCTTAACCGACTAAGCCACCCAGGCACCCTAGATAAATTCGTGTTCACAATTTTTACATTCTGAAAAGTAAGTACAAGGGAGATAAATTACAGGACCTAAGGAATAAAGTTGCCCTTGTATTCATGGCTCATCTCTCCCAAAATTTTTACGGATGCCTTGAACCTGGTAAACATTTTTGACAATTTTTGAAATATAAGCATATTCTGCATAGGACAATTTAAACTGCCATGTCATATCTTTTGGTATTAATTGCATTAGGTTAGTGATTCTTAATCAGGTTATACATTTCAATCATCTGTATGGATTTGAACACATATATACTTTGAATAAGATTTTTTTAAGGGATAGAAGCTCTATATGGAAAGGACAATATGCTCCATAGATGATTATGACATCTTAGAGAAGCATTCAATGTGGTTATATTGATTTGGTAGATAGTACTCTCCCACTCTTAGTGTGGATTTTGGCATGTGACTTGCTCTGGCCAATGAAACACTGGCAAGAATTTTATAAACACAGGCTTAAAAAGTACTTGCAAGCTTTCATCTGTGTCCTTGAATCTCTGCCACCACTATGAGAATATGCACATTCTAGACAATTAAAGATACATGGAGCAAAGAGGAGTGTCTCAGTTTTCTCATAGACAGCCTACATCAGCCTGCAGCTAGGCAAAGCCAAGACTGAAGAGTAAGCTCAGTCAAAAGGAGCAGAATTGCCCAGGCAAAGCCCTGTTTGAGTCACTTAACTGCAGCCTCATAAGGCAAAAATGCTTGTTGTTTTAAGCCATTACATTTTCAGGAGTTCTTTCCCCCCATCTCAGGAGTTTTGTTATGTAGCATTAGTGCAAAAAAAAAAAAAAAAAAAAAAAAAAAAAAAAAAAAAAAAAAAGGGGGAGCTGATACACCATATTAAGTAATAAATTATTTAGATTTGATTTCAATTAAAGTTCCAATTACAATTCTTTGGAAAGGTCAAAAGTAGTGTAAGAGAATTATGAAAAATATAGTTGAATAGATGAAATAGCTTATTTAGTGAGAGGTAAATAATATTTTAAAGTTAGCAATTTTGGTCATTTGAGCTACCCTATATGATAAATACATGATATATATGGTAAATATTTTAATCTCTTATGTTTCCCTCATAAATGCCATAATTATATCCCCAACTCTAATAAAAATCACTTTAAAAAATTAGTAAATATTAATGGATTAAGTTATATGTAATTTAAAAATTACCTTATTCATTAATTTGATATGTTTAAGAAGAACATTTTGCCACTGGGTGTTGTTTGTAAGTGACAAATCACTTTACTCTTGAAACCAATATTGCACTGTAAGTTAGCTAACTAGAATTTAAATAAAAATTTGAAAAGAAAAAATATATTAAAAAGAATAACATTTTGCTGTTCTGCTGTCTATAAATATATATGAATTATGATAAATACTGTATGTTATATACATATATAGTGTAAAATACATAAAACACCACCTCTCAAATGTAAACAATTTTAATATTACAGAACACATTCTTTATTTTACAACATGCTAATTGATCACAACTGTTTTCTAATTTTTTAAAACTCGTCACTAATCCATTTGATATAATTATATATTCCTTTTATCAGGAGCATTTTAATGACTGATACATTATCATGTATATAAGAAGATATGTATGTAGAGATGCATTACATATAAATACATTATATGCAGAGAGAAAATATACTGTCATGTATGCATTATTATGTATATAGAAAAGACAAAGATCCAAAACATTCCAAATACATTCCATATTTAGATTAGAAGGTAAAATGAGGAATAACAACCAGCAAACTCTGAAGTAAAAGAGAAAAGTGCAAGAAAAAGAAAATCAGAAAAGATGTCCTTTAAGGTAGAGAAGTCAATGATGCAAAAAGAGGGAATGGTCAATCATGTCAATCATGAGGGAAAGTCATTAACCTTCATGGGAGCCACACCCAAAAGAAGGTGGTAATTACTTCTCCACTTTGGAAAACAGAATATAGAAGACATGACAGGAGATGAGGAGAAGGTGAAACACTATTCAACATAAAAAAACCTGCCATAGATAAGTGCCTGTCTCCAATATTTCAACCAATTATCTAATGTCTTGGCCTAGGTAAAGTGGCGTTGTTGAAGAACGGGTGAGTTGGTTCGTTGGCAGTCACGTAGAGATTTTAAATGTTGTGAGATTCTAGAAATCCAGGATGAATGCAGACAGTGGAATGTGTAGTCAATATCAAAGAAAAAACAAAAAAAGACCTTGCAGGTAAGTATCATAAATCTTAATCTGCCTTCCAACTTAAAGATGCTAAGTGTCTATATAATGTGTCAAGCTATAGTCATGGAAATCAGGGGAGAGATGATGGTGTGACTGAATAAGATCTTGAAAATTTGCTCAAAAGTTTTTTTTTTTTTTTAATAAAAGTTAAAATGGAATCTAACCTACTTCTACATTTTCTTTCCTTGCACAGCAAAAGCCAATATAATTTGAATTCAGTGAGCTAGCCATGCCCTTCTTTTTTTCCTTTGGGACTACCACAAAACACAAGAGTTCTAATTCTAGTAACTAAGAGTGTGGAGGAAGTGGAGTATTTCGTGGGGAATATATGTGGCAGCAGGGGAAGACAGATGATGGAAGTGAAAAGAACATGCTTTACAAAGAGTAGAGAATTCAAGTACAGTTAGCTAGAATGTACTTTTCTATAGGAATTCTGAACTCCATGCTTGAAATATGATTTCCTGAATTTTTTATTTCAAGTCTTTCCAATATACCACTCAGTTGTATATACCACTTTATCAAGAGTGCTATCTGAAAGCTCTTGTATTTAAGGGCTTAAGTGATCTCAACTTTTTCTCATGGCAAAGTAAAATTTTAAAAAAAAAAAGGAAAAGAGAAGAATAGAAAAATTTGTTTTTTAACCAAGTCTGAACAATATTAAAGAATTTACTAAAATGTCAGTTCTCTTTCAGTAACTATCCCAAGCTCATCTACAGTACTGCAGTATTGCTGGGAGATTCTGGGAATACTGCTCAGTGTTAGCAGGTAAAAAAAAAAAAAAAAATAACTGAAACATCAAATAGCGACAAAACTCTCTTACATCAAAGAGAAGGTCATTTTGCCATCAATGCAAATAAACAGAGAGATCATGATGTCCTAGTGCAAACTTTCAGTATCTCAGAATATTTAAGCTGTTTTCTTCTCTTTTTTTGTCAGTTTAATACAGGTTTTTAAATAAAAAAATAATAAGACAAGCTGCTACCTTCATTACATTTAGACTGAGGCAATTCAAATATTAAGAGTCTGATTTACCTGATGGCATCATTTTCCTACTGTTTTATTTCATTTCAGGATCGTGTCCTTAGGGCCAGACATTTTAGACACCAACTATCACAAACTGCATCAGGAAGGTTAAGAGACAGCAGGAAAATGAAAGAGTCGCATGAAGTGTAAAAACAAATTGTGGCAGGGCAATTATACCCAAGTCATCAGGTTCATGGTCAGAAAACCACTTATTTGGCATATAATTGCTTATTCAATAGACAACATATTAAAGTAGGTGGATAGGTAAAAAACTGTTAACTGTCTCTCAGAGAAAATGATGATGGAATTTAAGAAAATAACACTTAAGTTTTCTTAATTATGATTTTTTTAAATGTTCATTTCAGGATTAGTAAATAACAATGTTTAAAATAACTGTATTGGTGGGCATAGTACCTACTCATAGACTAATGTAAGTCATTTAAATGGTAAAGTTGAGTTATCACATATTAACTTGTCCCATTTTAAAGAAGTCTATTGATTCAATACATCTGGAAGTTTCTAAATTGGCTGGGCTGCTATCACTTTGCTCATGATATAGAGAAATACTCACAAGTTCCCATGTTGCTATGAATCTTTGCTTGAATCCATTGGGGTCATACCCATACATGATCTTCATGTTTTACTTAACTTCACTTTCAGGATTACTAGGATTTCTTGCAACCTACTCTCTTTTTTTTTTTTAATTTTTTTTAATGTTTATTTATTTTTGAGACAGAGAGAGACAGAGCATGAACAGGGGAGGGTCAGAGAGAGAGGGAGACACAGAATCTGAAGCAGGCTCCAGGCTCTGAGCTGTCAGCACAGAGCCTGACCCGGGGCTCGAACTCACAGACCGTGAGATCATGACCTGAGCCGAAGTCAGATGCTTAACCGACTGAGCCACCCAGAAGCCCCATCAACCTACTCTCTTTTAAGTAATTGTCTTGTTCAAATCTTTTATAAGAAAAAGAACCATATCTGAAACTGAGTTAGAGTCCAGGATCAGGGTGAGAGCTGTAATGTTCATGGGAATCAAGAATACTGGCTTAATTTCTACAGATTCTTAGAGATCTGGATGATATAAGTCTACATTTTGGGGAAAGTTATGATTTATTGAATTTTTCATGTAATTGGATAGAGATTCTTGAAAATAACTTACAGGAAAAAAAATTTGAGGCAAAATAATGTAACCTGTCTTTTTTTTTTTTTTTTTTTTTTTTTTTTTTTTTCAACGTTTATTTATTTTTGGGACAGAGAGAGGCAGAGCATGAACGGGGGAGGAGCAGAGAGAGAGGGAGACACAGAATCGGAAACAGGCTCCAGGCTCTGAGCCATCAGCCCAGAGCCTGATGCGGGGCTCGAACTCACGGACCGCGAGATCGTGACCTGGCTGAAGTCGGACGCTCAACCGACTGCGCCACCCAGGCGCCCCTGTAACCTGTCTTTAAATAGCTATAGAAAGCTCTTAGAAAACAAAACCAAAACCCCATAAAGTTGTTGAGGAGAAGGGAAGTTAAATTATTACTTTTATAAATATTGTATATGCAGGGGCGCCTGGGTGGCACAGTCGGTTAAGCGTCCGACTTCAGCCAGGTCACGATCTCGCGGTCCGTGAGTTCGAGCCCCGCGTCGGGCTCTGGGCTGATGGCTCGGAGCCTAGAGCCTGTTTCCAATTCTGTGTCTCCCTCTCTCTCTGCTCCTCCCCCGTTCATGCTCTGTCTCTCTCTGTCCCAAAAATAAAAATAAACGTTGAAAAAAAATTAAAAAAAATAAATATTGTATATGCAGATTGTGATTTTTAAAGACTTGAAAAATATGTTATTTAAAACTATGGATCCTTCCAGTTCTATCACTTGTAAGTCAGGTACCTTTGGAAAGTTACCTGGTTCTTTTCTTCATCTATAATGTGGAGAAAAGATTAGTCTTTAAATCAAGTTGTACAAATGAAAACTATATGTAAATTTCTTAGCACAGTGCATAGGATAAATAAACAACTACAAAGAGCTGTTTTACGCTAACAGGGTCAAAAAAGCTTATGTGCATGTATTATCAATGATATACAAACAACATGGGAGGCTTATGAATAGGATTGATTGGATCTGTTAACATACTTATTATAACTTATTATACTTATTACAACTATAAATTATTATAATGTTGTCAACATTTTTTACCAATTTTATTTGTTGTTGTTGTTTTGCCAGTCAGAGAAAGTGGTATTTTAACCAATACTGGAGGTGAGTGAGTTCATAAATGTCTGGGGGAAAAAGTTGACTAGGGAGGAGAAACAATTTGAGCTAAGACTACGAATTGGAGCATTCTGGATTTATTCCAGGAACAGCAAGAAGGTAACTGTTGCTACAACAAGTAAAAGAGGAGATTAGCAGGACATGAAAGGAGTTAGGGAGCACCAGATAACTTATTAAGGAAAATGCTCTACTTTGAGGAAAGTATCTTTCTTCATTATGACTTAACCTGGATAGTGGTGGTGAGTGATGGCACTATAAGATATCAACATATATATGAAAAAATTTAAGCAAAATATATTAAACCACAAATTCTACACCAGTGTGGGGTCTTCTAATAAAGATCAATCACATAATGACTATATTATCCTGTTATATTTTCAAACTATTCTACTACAGACCATATAGAGTCTAAAAGATTTTCATCTAAACAATTACCAGAATAATATAAAAATAAGGAAAATTTTAGGATCTTAACTTCAAGGCAAATATGATGAATATATTATTTTTAAAATGAGCAACAATTACTATATAAACTTTATTTAAATTACACCATGGTGATATAACTGTCTACTACCAAAAAGTAAGAGTCAAATAATAATTAGAAATGTCTTTTCTTCTTTCTACTGCTATAGCACCATGGACAGTGACTCACCAACACCAATTGTTAGGTATCTGTTGGTTAATCTGGAAATTTCATATATACCACCAGTTTTATAAACAAGGGTCAACTACACAACAAGGCTCTGAAGCAATAATTAAAATTAGATATTTGATTTAGTTTCAATTCTTCTAGGAAAAGCATAGTATAACGGAAAGGAAAATACACGAGGAATCAAATCAAGTGTTTTACATATAGCTTTAAATAAAGCTCTTCAAAATATAGATAGCTAGCCTATCTTTGGTAAGCCAATTAACATTTCTTTTTTTTCCCCCCAATTAACATTTCTGGAGTTCAGTGTGTTCTTTGTAAAATGGTGAGGTAGAAAGAAAATGTGGAAAAGTTACCTAAGGACCTCTCCTGCTCTAAATTTTAGTAGTATTATCTAAAACTAGTCTGACAAATTTAGACAAATGAAATCCTAACTTATATACCTATACCATTGATAGAGACTCTCAATTCTTTCAAATCCACTCAGAAAGATTGTCTTATGCAAATAAGTTCTTCAGTGTATGAAATACTCAAGCATCAACTATAATGCAGGTAAGAGAAGAACCAAATAAAAATAACTTGGCAATACAGAAATTCAATAGTGCATGTAAAAAAGAAGTTCAGAGAGAGAATGATTAGTCAACGGAGTGGATAAATTACGGCATAATGACTTATTCTTTTTATGTTTTGGTTTGTTTCTTCTTCTTCTTCTTCTTTTTTTTTTTTTTTTTTGCCTGCATGTATCTTTACTAATTCTTGTACACTGGCACTACTCAAGTTCCCAAAATGACTGCCAAATTTTCAACTCTCATGAAAGAATCCAGAAGGGAAGACTGTTATTTTGTTTCTGCTTTTCCTTGTTATTAGTGAGAATAATAGTCTTTTCCAGAATCCCCCTTGCAGTTTTTCCCTCATGTCTGTAAAGCCAGAATTCAATCACATGCTTATACTTACACCAGTCATTGGTATAAGTTTGAAAAGCCAATGGCATGAAAACTGAATTACAATCATTGGCTTAGCTGATCAAAATTAGCTACTGGTATGAACATTTTAAAAATATATGACCTTCTCTTAATATATGGCTTTCCAATAACTGAATAGAACTGGGGTTCTCTCAACAACAACAACAAAAAATGAGAAATGGCTGTCAGGTCTACCTTATTTAACTTAAAAAGAAACGTAGGTTCTATCCAGTTGCGTACTCTTCTCTCTATGCAAACTGGCACTGACAGACATGCATCTGCTTTGCAACAAGGTATAATTTAGGAAATTAACCTTCTCCTTAATAGGAAGACTTCAGCCGTGGCTTTTCAAACTCTTTGTTGTTTTATCAGTTATGAGCATCACTGTACATGATATAATTAACAAATATTAATTAATATCTTATTAGTGCAGTGCTTGTAACTCTAGTTCAACTGATAGTGTATTGAAAATGAGTATCCCTGCACATTTACCCCATTAAATTTATCCAAATGCCTATATTCAACCTTGACATTTCCTATCACTATCATCTGCAAATAGATGCTAAACTATATACAAAATTAGCTATAAGTTATCTTTTACAAGGTGTAATGTAACATTATCTTACCTGAAAACAGGTCTTCTCTTAAAAATTCCATCTTATCATTTTTCTCCAATCCTAATATACCCTTAATATCTACATTTTAATTTTTACCCCGTGCTAACAACTCTAAATTCTATTATATAAAGGTGATATGTAATCTACTTAAAATATTAATATAGTTATTCATTTAAAATCCTCTTCAAATCATCATAAAAGAGTATGCCTTAGTTTTCTTTGCTAGGGAGAACCATTAGCATCTGAATAATATAAAAATTTTCAAGTAACAAAATGTGAAATCACTTTCCAAAGCCCTGAGCCAATAAGGATGTATTATGCATTATTATCTTTACTTTGCCAATGACACAATGTGCAGACAGGTCAACAGATTTGCCACACCAAAACAGGAGACTCAGAACGAGGTCATCATGAGTCTAATAACCAACTCTATTCTTAATTCTCTTAGTCACAAAAATATGATTAATGCAGCAAATGCAGGCTTGTTACCTGATTATTATCCCCTCTGGGTATGACATAATTCTGTCTGTCTCTTTACAAATATATTCCATGTGTGATGCTGATCCAGTGCTCTGCAAAACACACCAGGAAGACATTAAAGTCTCTGCTTGAAAGAAAAAAAAATCATCAGACTCATGCAAGCCCTGAAAATAGAGATTTATATTTTTGAATGCCATATGCCATTTTAGAGAGGGGTCTGGTTTTTCCACATGTGACATCTTAATTGTCCCGTGAGGAAGATGAGAAATAGGAAAGTACTTATTAGCTGATCCTTCAAAAGGTAACAGCTCTTGCATTAAAATGGACTACTCAAGTATTAATTTTCTGATGATACATTTGGGTTTATTTAGCTGAACACAAATGATATGAAAGATCATATTTAGTCCACAAGAACTGAATGAAGCTTCATCCTTAGTGTCAAAGTCTAAAGTCAAGAGCAATGGTTGAGAATGCTGCTCATAATCGCTCCACCACAGAAAGCATTTAACATGTTACAGTTATGGAAACTGAGGGAAGAGACAAAGTCAGAGGAAATGAAAAAAGTCTGAAGACATTCTTGATCCGCAGGTATGCATTATCCTTTTGTTTATACCACTTAACACATAATAGTTGCATTTTTGAAAAGCTCAACTGCCCCATGAATAATACACTTGCCAACAGATAACAGCATCCTTATAAAACTCATTGCTTGAAGACAAGTGATATGCATTGGTGGAATATTATCACATGGAATCATTTCTCCGAGACTCAAAGACAGGATGTCTTGCTTTGTGAAATCTGCACTTATGGAAGAACTGCCATTAAAACTTTTCTGTATGTAAACAGTCATTTATAAGAATCTGGGAAAAAGTTCCTCAGTAATATGATGGAATACAATCATACTTTATAACAAATAAAGCCATATGATTGCATAATTAATTAGAAATAAATTAATTTTCCAGGAAAAGTATTTATGAAAAAGTGTAACATAGATGTAAGTGATATTTATGTTTCCACAATGAACTGAAGGCCACAGGCCCACAGCCATTTTAAAAAGGCAGTCTGAGATCAACAAAATCCACCAAAGTTTCATAGCAGTTTTTCTTTCAAATTTGATTTAGCAGATCACTGAGTGGATAGCCTAAGAATATAAAATGGATTTGTTGACATATGCAAGTGGAAAGAAGATCCAAAAAAAAGAGTAACAATTCAAAATGTAGCAATAAATGAATAATGGGCAAACATAATTCCTATGAACATTGACATAATACACTAGATGAACAATATAATCAATGGGTTTATTTATAGAACATTTTTTCCAAGACTCAAAGTTTTGGATAGAAATTTCTCAAGGTCTGTAAATCAAATGTTGTAATTTTTAAGCATTCTTTTCCTGTAGAAATAGCTTTAAATTAGTTTTGCTTTTGTTTTAGAAATATTTTCTATTTATTTTTTTTAAAATGTAGAAGTTATAAATCAATGTGAGAAAGAAAACGTGAACCACCCATAGTCAGTTGATAAAAATGTTTTTTTCCGATTATCCAGAGAGGAAACTAACAAATACAGAAGGAAAAATGTAATGACATTAAAACCACTTTTTTTTGTTTAGGCAAACACTGGTCTGTCAAAATATGTTTCTTTTCAATATTTTCTTGAAGGGTTTTGAAGAGCTTACTGAGTTAATGTAATTTACATGAATTAATTCATGTACTTTACTTCCTCATTTTTTGAAATGCAATGTGAGGTTTCTCTCGCCAAAAAAGATGTAAGAGAATTGATTACGGAAGAAGAAAAGCTGGAATGCATATGTATCCAAAGGACAAACTGTGTTAATGTTTTGGTTTTCTAAGTTAAAATGCATATAAATTTGTTATGAGATTTTTAATTAAATATTACTACTCCAAATGGAAAAGAAACAGAATAAATGAGCATCATTAGGAGATAAACTTCAAAATAACTGAAAATTAAAGAATTGTTGACCCTTTAATGTAAAATGGTATTTACTTGAACTTATCAGATGTATTATACAAAGAAAACATTAAAAAACATTTATGCACTTGTTTTCAAATATTTGTAATTTAAAAACTATTTTTCATGTCATAACTGTATAAGATGCAGCTACAACATTTATATAAATCTATGTATTTTTATGTGTATAGCAAAGCCACAATATAACTGTCACTTTATACCTTAATTAAAATGGAGTAAAGCACTGAAATGTTAATTCATAATAATAATTACTAGCTATTGCGCATATTCTATGATAGACTATACCAGGCACTTCACATACAGTTGACGTCATGACGACCCAAAGATGGAGATAATAAAAGAGGAATTTAGAGCTCAGAGAGGTAAAGTGATACCTCAAAGTCACTCACATAATTAATAAGTAACAAACCCAAGATTGAACCCAAAGCTGTTGGACTCAATTTTCAACTCTCAATAATAGTTACAAATTACCTTGCCAGCTAATATCCTTGCCAGGCAGTGAAAATGCTTATGAAAGAAAAAAATATACTAGAAATCTGTTTTATATGTTTTCTTTAAATTTCATTCAAAATATTTTGTTGGACATAACTGAAACCACATTCTCAAACTATTGATGGAGATTTTATATGGGAGAATCCACTATAGAGAGCTAGCATTTCTATCATTTATTACTTATATGTTACTTCCTTCCCAAATGAGTTGAAGCATTTCAAGAACTGACAATGCTAAAATGTTTATAATACCTTCTAACATCTTGAATGACATTGCAGAATAAAGAATGGTTGACCTTGGCATTTCCTTTCTTAAAAACTAACAAATTAAATTTGAGGCATCAGGGTTGTGTGTCTTCTGGAAGCAAACCGATCCAAAGGTACAATGGAAAAATTCAAAGCTCAAAAATATCTCAAAAAATGGTAACAAAAATTCCAACCAGGTAGTGTAGATTCTGTAACAGAATTACTGACAAATTGCCAGTTTTCAAACTGAATGTATTTCTGACTTAGCACTTTTAATCCTAACCCACTCCCAGATTTCCCCCAAACATATATAAATACAAGCTCTTTCTCAGACTCTTAGAAAACCAAAACGAACATATAATTTATGTTTCTTAAGTAAAATCTTAGATGTGGAGACAAACATGTCTTAGACAATGTAGTCAAATAATTAAGAAAAATTAACCACACTGTCCCAGAAAAACAAAATAGTTCATACTTTTTGAGTTAGAATTGTTTGAGTCAGAAATAAATGGAATGAAGTCAGAATGGCATATATCTATGACACTATAAGAAGGTAAACTAAAAATGTAAAAATCATAAAATGATGAAATTTTCAATTCCAAGATTAAATAAAACTCAAGACACAGAAAAATAACTACACTAGTGTTTGGTTAATTGCATCAAAGAATTCAAAGAGAGCATACTTTTATTTTACATTCCTTCCTTCTTTCCTTCCTTCCTCCCATCCTTCCTTCCTTTCATCCTCCCATCCTCCTCTCGGAGAGAAAGAGTGCATGCACACATGTGAGTGAGCGGTGGAGAGGCGGAGAGAGAGAACCTCAAGCTGGCTCCACACCCAGCTCACAGGCCCACATGGGGCTCAATCTCATAACCCTGAGATCATGACCTGAACCAAAATCAAGAGTCGACTGCTTAACTGACTGAGCCACCCAGGTGCCCCAAAGAGAGCATACTTTTAATGAAATCAAATATTAAATATGAAATGAAAAAAGTACAAAATTGCATGAATAGGAAGACTACAGACTTAGAAGAACAAAATCATGAATTAAGCAACAGTGTTACAAAAGCAGTGAGTTTGAAACAAGGAAGAGAGTAAATATGGGTGAAATAAATCAATGGCATAGAGAAAGGGAATAAGAAATTACTGTGAAAGATGCCTGGGTAGCTCAGTCGGCTGTGTCCCAATCTTGATTTTGGCTCAGGTCATGACATCATAGTTGTACGATTGAGCCCCATGTTGGGGCAGCAGGAGGGGAGGAGGTGCTGAGATTCTCTCTTTCTCGCTGCCCCTCTACCCTGCTCATGTACTCTCTCTCCTAAAGAAAAGAAAAGAAATTACTGTGAAAGCCAAAGGAAAAAGATTAAGACAACTAAAAAGAACATAGCAGATAAGGTAAATAAAGATGATCAAACATCACTATAATTTGTGTCTATTTCAACACATGGAATAGAAAAAAAATATTAAAGGACAATAATGGAAGAAAATGAAGGAAAAATTAAATTACTATATTAAAAAGTCATATCGTATTACTAAAATCTTTATTGGATTATTTTGGGGAAAAAGTGCATATTAAGACATACCCTGGTTAAATACTATATTTTTGAGATGACTTTTCAGGGTACCAAGTACAAAACTACAGTGGAGAGACATTAGGAAGGGGGGTGAGAAAATGAGACGAGCCTCAGATCTTTCACATCAGTAATCAATATAGTAACAAACTACTTGAATACCAAATACTAAGAAAAAAAAAACCCTAATTAATACAACTAAAAAGAATAAAGCAGATAATAACAGATGGTAATCTCCTCCAGAAACACCCTCACAGACACACCCAGAAATAATGTTTAATCTGGGTAGCCTTGGGTGCAATCAAATTGACATAAAATTAGACATCACAATACCTGTGTTGAAAATAGCTAAGATAAAGGATAAAATATTTTAATTTCTCTTTTTAAAATACTTTCATTGATCCAATAATAAGGATAACACAAAGACCCTGAGAGTGAAGTGAGAATAGCATGATTGGCATGGGCACAGTGTCATTCTTTTAGTCACTGTAGTAGCCCAGTTTTCTCCATCAATATAACCTGCAGCAGAGATTATATAACTGTAAATAACTCTATTTTTTAATGTTGTTCTTATCTGTAACTCCCAGCTATAAACTGCAAGTCATTAAGATTTTTAGCCACCTAACCTAAGGGGTAGCACAGTGATAGTTAAATTACATGGTGATGTGTTGGAGAAAATTTGAAGTCCCTGAAACTTTCATCTATTCTGTCATTAGTAATTTTCTACTACAGTGGAATATATATGATGCAGCAAATGTAGTAAATGTTCTCTTGCTGACTAGTTAGGGAGCAATGTAGTGTGTTTAAATGGGTTTGCAAAGGTAATTGTTTTCCTACTATTTTTCTGTCTTTTCATTTTAGAGTGGCGTTAGGGGCATTGTAGTTAACTGAATTTTTTGGAGTGTTTTTGCATGTTTTTGTCTTCATCCTAGCACTTAGTGAAAAATTATATTGAAGATACATGCTTAACTCTCAGTTTTCCTCAATAATACACTCCTCCAGGACCGGGAGTGTGACTTTCATATTTACACCCTTCAGTTTTTCTGACAGTTCCCCCATTTAAAAGACATGTGTGCTGAACTCGACTGATTCCACACTAGGAGTGTTGTTTTCATTTGCCTACTCTAACCTTGATTAGCTCTCTGCTCAAACACAATATTACATATCATATAAATTCATGCTTCAGATTTAACGTGTGTTTTTACTTATAGGAGATGGAAGTGGAGAATCAACATTATTTTTTTTTAATTTTTTCATGTTGATTTTTGAGAGAAAGAGAGAGAGAGAGCAAAGGAGGGGCAGAGAGAGAGGGAGACACAGAATCTATAGAAGGCTCCAGGCTCTGAACTGTCAGCACAGAGCCCGACGCAGGGCTTGAACTCACAGACGACGAGATCATGACCTGAGCCAAAGTCAGACGCTTAACCAACTGAGCCACCCAGGCACTCCATAATTACATTTTTTTTTTCTTTTTCCTTTTTTTTTTTTTTTTTTTTTGAGAGAGAGACAGAGGGCACAAGTGAGTGAGGGGCAGAGAGAGAGAGAGAGAGAGAGAGAATGAGTGTGTCCTGGAAGGGATGGAGAGAGAGAGAGAGAGAGAGAGAGAGAGAGAAGCAGTGCTCACCCAAAGTGGGGCTCAAACTCATGAACTGTGAGATCATGACCTGAGCCCAAGCCAGATGCTTAACACAATGAGCTACCCAGGCACCCAAGAATCAATGGTATTATTGAGAAAAGTTGACAAAAGTATTGTGATTTAGTCTGATTAGTGGAAAATAAATTCCCTCCTTAACTGCCTAATTCTTCATTTGCTTTCTGTGTCTAGACCTAGCTAAATTACATATAAATGAGATGGACAGTCATGGTAACATTAAGGACATGGGGTTTTGTGTTTGTTTCTTCAGGGGAAATTACTGACATTCAGAATTGGCTGCAATGTAAACAACAGTAGAGAAGCAATTACTATTAAATTAATTACTCCTGAAAAAAAAATCAAGCGGGAGACCCTCAAATATTATTGGTGGAGGCTGCTAATTTTGATATTCCCCCAGGAACTTTCACCAAATAAGATGTGTTCAATATGTCTTCAATTTGTATATATCACAACAGCAGTGAAAGCTATTACAAACCTAAGACACCTCCAAAAACAAATCAATGAAATGGAGGCCTCAAACAAATGTGTATAGATCTTGTTACAGTAATACATTTAACTGGATGTGCTTTCAAGTGTCTCATTAGCTATCCATTTAGAGTAAGACACTCTCTTCGCTTCCCCGCCCCACCAGAGAGGTTCACCTGCATGTTCTCTGGTGACAGAATGTCATAATCAAATTTGCAGGGATGTACAGTTCTTTATCTACACTGCCAAAAAGGAGCAATTTCTGAAAATGCAAGAAACCATTCAAGTAAAACTTCAGAGTTATGGGTTTTCCCGTGGAAACTTTTAATATTAAATATCAGTCTCCCGATATTTTTTTTAACATAATGTAAACATTATCTGATAGAGCCCTGTTTCTTTTATAAAATAATCACCATGTTTTAACAATAAAAAAAATCATAATTTACAACTGTGCTGCAGGGAAAGTTGCATGCACTCCAGGTATTTTCAAGGGATATTCTCAGTGTTTTTGTTTTTGTTTTTTAAACATGAAAAGTGGTGCTCATCAAAGAAGCAAAATAGAGTAGTAATTACCAGACCAGATGCTCTCACATGAAAGTTAAAGATGGCACAGTGATTACGTTTCATCAGTATAAGAGTAGGGATGAACATCCAAATTAGATGAGAAGGGTTCTTTTATTTCAAGTGGAATTGTGGAATGAAGAGACATTATTGTTGTTATACTGACAACATTTTTCTTCAGAATATGTGTTCTTTGAAGACACATTTGTCTCTGTGATTCAGATAACATTTTGTTCTTAACTCTGCAGCTCCACGTAAAGCAATGTTGAGTTAAATTAAGATTATTTTAAAAATACGCAAATAGGGGCACCTGGGTGGCTCAGCCGGTTGAGCAGCCGACTTAGGCTCAGGTCATGATCTTACAGTGTGTGAGCTCCAGCCCCAAATAGGGCTCTGAGCTGTCAGCACAGGCCTGGAGCCTGCTTTGAAATCTGTGTCTCCCTCTCTCTGCCCCTTCCCCACTCACACTCTGGCTCTCTCTCAAAAATAAACATTAAGAAAAATAAAAAATAGAATAAATACACCAAGAGAATAAGAAGAATATCATGTTGTATTCAATGCAATAATGGTCTATTTCTGGTCCTATTATGCATATTTGCAAAATACTTTTCTTTATCTTACAATCTCTCTTTACAAAATTTGTAGTGTGGTTATCTCTCTAGGCAGCTATATCCAAAGATGTTTGTAGCTTAGGTCTCACTAGATTATTCTTTGCCCCCAAACTAATACCGTTCCAGAAAATCTGCTCTAGGTAATTCTTTACTAGACTTCTTAGTCTTAATAAATGGGCCTACCATTATCCTATTTACCTAAATGAGCATGTTAGGAGAAATTCTAAATTCTTTTCTAATTCAACTTATCCTCCACAATCCAGCTGACCATTTTAACTCCTAAATATTCACTGAGGCACAAAATAATAAAGTGGACCTAAAACAGGGGCTCTGGATTGCCTGGTTAAAAATTTATCTCCAATTTTTAGTACCTCCACAATCTTGAACAAGTTCCTCAAACTGTTAAAGGATTAATTTTCTCTTTTTTTCAAGTGCAGAGAAAAATAGGTCTAAACTTACAGAGCTATCATAAGGATTATGCAAATAATTTATGTAATACTTTCCACTGTACTTGTCAAATACTAAGTGCTCAAAACTGTTACCTGTAATTATCATCATCAGTAACAGCATCACCATCCTCATCAGCACCATCATCATGATCATAATCATCATTTTGAATCTATTCTTACGTCTTTATTCACACTTCCTCTGACTTAATCAGATTCGCAGCTCATGACCTTTCACTGATATGATACATCCCTAACTGGTCTTCCTGTTTTCAAACTTATCACTCTTTGAAAAGTAGTTATTTTTAAATAAAAACTGATGATGTTTCTCTCCTGCTTAAAATATATCTGCAGCAAAATACATCTCTGTAGTTGAATATATAAATATATAACTTTAGGTCATTTGCCTCACCTAACTCATTAAACAGAATCCATTTACCGGGGGCACCTGGGTGGCTCAGTCGATTAAGCATCCGACTTCGGCTCAAGTCGTGTTCTCATATTTGTGGGTTTGAGCCCTGCATGGGCTCTGTGGTGACAGCTCAGAGCCCAGAGCCTGCTATGAATTCGGTGCCTCCCTCTCTCTCTCTCTCTACCCCTCCCCTGCTCATGCTCTGTCTCTCAAAAATGAATACATGTTAAGAAAGAAAGAAAGAAAGAAAGAGAGAAGGAAAGAAAGAAAACTATACTTCAGGTGTTTCAGAAGTTTAAATATTGCTTAACACAAAATTCCATCTGACCACAACCCCATCTTCACCTGGAAAATGCCTGCTGTCTTGTCCCCTGGGAAACTCTGATTCTCCTAGTCTAGATGTGTGCTTCTGTACTTCCGAAGCACCTCATTCATATTGCTCTCACTCAAGTCACTCTCTTGCAGTTATGTGTGCACCTCTCTAAGATGCTTTACTTTATAACTGCGGAGACTATACATTATACATACCTCTGAATCTCCAGTCCCTGAAGTACCTCACACATAGCTGAACCATAAATGGATGGAAAATGAATGCTACCTTTTTTTTTTCAGCATTCCTTTTGTAAATAAAGACTTCTTATTGTCCTTCATCTTACTGTCTCCAACACACTCCATCAAATTGTTTAAAAAAACTTATAGAGAGTTTCTCAGTGACTTATACATCCAGTCCCAATTCCTCCAACTGCCTGCCACTCACTAATATCCATTAACTTCCAATTTATTTATTCTCTATTTTTTCTTTATCTGGTGCACCTCCATATTACCTTGGATCTTCCAAAGAGAGAGGGGGAAGCACATTTACTCTCAGATCAGATCAGACTCAGACTCATCAGCTCATCAGTGTTTTTCCCTTGCTTTCCTCACATTTGCTTCAATATACATCTATATTTGAATTTCCATTGCCCACCCATACACAATATTTCCAGCTAAACCTCCTTCTTCCTCTCTTTTCTGAACATGTCTCTCTCACAAACCTAGGTTATTATTAACTGTTTCTTCAGATTGCAATGCTCGTATCCCCAATACTTGACTGGTAAAAATATTACCAATAGGATGTACAATTCAAACTCACATGCCGCCTGGTAACAACAGCAGCAACAACCACAACTGTTCTATTCCTATGACAATTACATAATGTATCTTTTTTTTTTTTTTAGAATCCTCATAGGATTTCCGTTTTTCATATATCCTGAATATACCCTATGTTTTTATTAACTTTTTAGCTTAAATGAGCTACATACTTAATGTAGCCTTACCTAAAAAAAAAAAAAGCCAAAAAAATGTTATTGTGCTTTAGACCAAATTCAACCCTGCATGGTTTTTAATTATGTATTTTATTGAAAACAAAGGATAAGCAACTTTGCTTAGTACTGCAAAGCTGATGTAAATACTTCAGGTATTATTAGTGTTGTACTCAGAAGGATAGAATGTTTTCTTGCCTTTTCTCTTGGCATTTTGATGATATTTTTCTAATATCTTTCTAATAATGCGATAATCTTATTTTTCTGTTGTTAGTGGTAGTTTTTCATCAAGTGTATCAGAATGAAATTATTTTGGGGCGCCTGGGTGGCGCAGTTGGTTAAGCGTCCGACTTCAGCCAGGTCACGATCTCGCGGTCCGTGAGTTCGAGCCCCGCGTCGGGCTCTGGGCTGATGGCTCAGAGCCTGGAGCCTGTTTCTGATTCTGTGTCTCCCTCTCTCTCTGCCCCTCCCCCGTTCATGCTCTGTCTCTCTCTGTCCCAAAAAAATAAATAAACGTTAAAAAAAAAAAATGAAATTATTTTGCAATCAAGGTATCATTTACTACTCATAAATCGTGACTAAACTTCACATCTGCTTTGCAACTAGATTATTGATTCTATTTAAAAGTATACATTAAAATAGTTGATGGATCTCTAAGACAAGGGTTCATGCTTCAGTGGAATGAAATTAACTTGATGTCATGTATCTACGATATAAAACAAAAGTATCATACATTGTCAGCATATTAGAATGAATGCTCCTGGATTGGGAGTTAGAAAACCTGAGACCATTTGTAAATATGGGCTCATCAAGATGAAAACTTTATTGATTACAGAATGTTGTAAAGAGAAGTCTTATACATTATTTGAACCAATTCAAACGTACCGGGCCTTCAAGAAGAAAATCATACTACTTCTTAGTGATGTCACTCAATTTAGTATTTCTAATCTTTTGATACTTGTCAAATATACTTTTTGTTTTAAAAAATCACCTCTGTTCTTTTAAGTCATATATTCCTTGAATAGTGATATAACTTTAAATAATGTGATTTGAGAAAATTTTTTTTTTGAGAAAGTAACATTATATCTTAAAACAAGGGCTGGGTTGGGGCGCCTGGGTGGCGCAGTCGGTTAAGCATCCGACTTCAGCCAGGTCACCATCTCGCGGTCTGTGAGTTCGAGCCCCGCGTCAGGCTCTGGGCGGATGGCTCAGAGCCTGGAGCCTGTTTCTGATTCTGTGTCTCCCTCTCTCTCTGCCCCTCCCCCGTTCATGCTCCGTCTCTCTCTGTCCCAAAAATAAATAAAAACGTTGAAAAAAAATTAAAAAAAAAAATAAAATCAAAAAATAAATAAAACAAGGGCTGGGCATCAATATTCTCCAGGTGTAAAAAATTAATTTTCACAGATGTAAACTTACTAAAAATAGTCTGTTTTTCTTTATAAATAACTATTTCTTTCCAAAAAGTATTATGAAGTTACTTGATCACTTTGAGGCCATACATGCAAACTTAACTTGTGTGATAGGTATGTTTTAAAGAAAATTCATTTTAATCTTTCCTTTGGGGTAAATACAATTTTTTAAGTTTATTTATTTTTAGATAGAGAGAGCACAAGTGGGGAAAGGGCAGAGAAAAGAGAGAGAGAGAGAGAGAGAGAGAGGGAGAGAGAGAGAATCCCAAGCAGGCTCTACAGCACAGGGCCCAATGTGGGGCTCAAACTCACAAACAGCAAGATCATGACCTGAGCTGAAACCAAGAGTTAGATGCTTCAATGACTGAGCCACCCAGGTGCCTCAAATAGAGTTTTCCACATCCACTATAGATAGCATGCATTTATATACCATATGCCAGGCGTTTATTAAATGCTGTGTCATTAAATGGCTGAGACCATGAAGTGAGACACAAGCCAAAGGGTATACTCTTTGAAGTGGTTCTTTGGCATGTGGACTACTTTAAGCCAAAGGCAAATGAGACTCTGTAGACTCAAGAGAAAATACTGCCCCTCCCTTAACTACCTAGAAGAATCTAAATTAGGAGTCTTTCTCAGAATTGGAGTTATTAAAAGAAATGTACTGTATCTGAATGACCCATCTGTATGGCAGGCAAACATCTAATAACCAAAGTTCTTTCTCATTGCACTATGACTCAACCTCGTCTCCTTTGAGGGCCTGGGGCTATCGCATTCCTTAGCTCAGGATGGCATATACACCTCATTTTTACCTTTCTACTTTTGAATCTCTCATTTGTGTGCCATTTCCGTATGTATACAAAATTAAATTTGATTTTCTCCTGTCTTGTGTCAATTCAAATCCTAGACCTACGAGAAGCATCTTTGAAGAGGAAAAATTTCCCTCCCCTATATCTTCTATTATACTTTTTATCTAAAGGAACTCTATTATATGGTTCTTTCCTAAAGTGTATTTCCTCTGGAATTTTTAGGAAATTTTCTGAGAACACTTGAGACCACTCCTCGAGTCAGTCAAACCCATATGTGGAACAAACCATTATTTGTATGTTAAAATTTCAGGGATATTGGTGCAGATCTTCTAAAATCCAAAATAAAAACTAGGGGTGCCTAGGTGGCTCAGTCGGTAGGTTAAGTATACAACTCTTGATTTTACTTAGGTCATGATCTCCTGGTCATGAGATAGAGCCCCAGGTAGGACTTCAAGCTGCACTTGGAGCCTGCTTAAGATTCTCTTCTCCCTTTTCCTCTGCCCTTGCCTTGCTAGTGCACAACTGCTCTCTCTCTCTTAAAAAAACAGTCAAACAAGCAAATCTAAACAAGCAGAACTACCCAATTCTCTCGGATAATTCTTCAATTCCCAGTAATAAAGAATGTTTCATTTTGCTTATTTAAGGTTTAGGTCATGTTTAAAAAACGCATTTTATAGGAGATCCTCTGAAATGTGAAGTCGTGCTGGGTTCTGTTACTTTTTGTTCATGTGTATATTATTAGCCAATTTTTATACAAGGTTTTCTCTCCACATGAAGCAAGCATGTTTTAGAGTTCTCCTCAGGGTAAATTTTGAGTGAGGCTATGTTTGGTAAACACATGGCCTCTGGCCCACTGAGGGATTATTATCCTGGTGGGCCAAGGACAAATTAAGGCCATTTCTCACACCTCACAATTTGATTTTGTGAAGATTAATAAAAGGTAATCCCATTTAGAAGTGTTGGAAGGCCAGGATGGGGAGCTCTCAAGCCTAGTAGATCCAGTAGGAAAAGAGGAACCTTGCAAGTACATACTACTCTATTACCTCACCAGGAGGAAGAATGTTTCTCACCCCACCCCCTCCACAGTCTAGCCAACGAGAGATAGTCACAACTCAGCCAATGAATAGCCACTATACTTAGACCTCACTCTCCCAAATTCTCCCTTTTCTTCTATAAAAGAGTGTATCTCTTCTTTGTTTTGCAGACTTGACTATGGTTTTGTTGTACTTTGCTTGTCTCAGACTGCAATTCTTTGCTATTCCTGAATAAACCCATTTTTGCTGGTAAAATAGCTGGCAGTTTTCTTTTAATTTTCTTTAAGTTTATTTATTTATTTTTAGACAGAGAGGGAGGGGGGAGGGGCAGAGAGAGAGGGAGAGAGGAGAGAGGAAATCCCAAGCAGGCCCCATGCCCCACACAGGGCACAATCTCAGGACTGTGAGATCATGACCCGAGCCTGAACCAAGAGCTAAACCTATGGAGCCACCCAGGCACTCTAGCAGGTTTGTTTTGTTTTTTTTTTCTTTTTTTTTTTTAATTTTTTTTTCAACGTTTATTTATTTTTGGGACAGAGAGAGACAGAGCATGAACAGGGGAGGGGCAGAGAGAGAGGGAGACACAGAATCGGAAACAGGCTCCAGGCTCCGAGCCATCAGCCCAGAGCCCGACGCGGGGCTCGAACTCACAGACCGCGAGATCGTGACCTGGCTGAAGTCGGACTCTTAACCGACTGCGCCACCCAGGCGCCCCTGGCAGTTTTGTTTTTAAGGTTAATAACCTAGACCTGTGTTTGGCTTAACAACTTATTTCTACAGATATCTCAGAAATTTCCTTAGAGATACATTCTCTAAATTTAACCAATTAACTTTCCTGATAAGGCCATTGTAAAAGACAGTCTCTCCTTAAGCCTAAGAATGACGTTCAAATGTTTACTGACATTCAAACACAGTCACCACATGAAATGCAAATAAAATTAACAAAAATACCAAATGTTTGCAAAGCTATGTTAAATAGTGACAGTCATCCACATATTTGAATATTCTATTTAAGCCAGAAGTGAAGTCTGTTTCATACCCATGAAAACTGCTATGGTGATAAATGTGAAACAATTCAAGTCCACTTTTAATTAGATTCCCCTCTTTAAATTAGTTTAATACTTTTACTTCATGTGTTTTTGTGTTCACTATGTAATTTCTTTATATCCTATTTTTCTTTTCATTTGTCCTATTTGTAATGTCCTGAGCAGGCTTTCTGTCATTTTTTAGGTTTGTTTATATTCCTCTTTTTGTACTTTATTTTTTTCAAGTTTATTTATTTGAGAGAGTGAGTGGGAGCTGGAGAGGGGCAGAGAGAAAGGGAAAATCTCAAGCAGACTCTGTGCTGTCATGGGGCTCGATCCCACGAACTGTGAGATCATGACCTGATCAAGAGTCAGATGCTCAACTGAGCCACCCAGGTGCCCTGTAGTTTATTTTTAAGTATAAAGAGAGTGATTGGTTTGGAGAGTACTGGATCTTGTAAAATTTGCTGTATTAGGGAAATGTTAAAATTATGAACTTAGTAATTCAATTCTCTTAAAGGGAAATACAATATTTTAACTTTTGTTGTTTTAGCTCTAACTATAAAATTCAAGATAAATTTAAATATAGTCTTTTCTACCAATTTTACTATGTTTTGGAAATATATCAGGGAAACATCACAAATATATTAACATTCATTCTATAATCTTCAAGTCGCTTAGAATTTATTGTTCATTCTGCTTGATACAAGAATTTAGTTCAGGTTTTGACTACATACAAGTTAAATATTCTGGAATATTGAGAGATATGGTATCACTAATGAAAAGGCAATGATTGCAAAGCCACTGTTTCACACACATAGTTACGGGCAATAATAGGCAGACAGAACAAAATGAAAACCAAAACCAACCAATCAACAAACCAACCAACCAACCAACCAACCAACCAACCAGCTAACAGTCCTTTGCCTACTAGTGAATGACCAGCTTTTTCTCCTACCCTGTCTTTTACATGAGCCACTTATCTCTGTGGTAGCCATGGTGTTTCCTTGGTAACACTTTTTGTTTGATACAATATACACAATTCAAACCTTTTCCCATAGCTTCTTTGGGTTGTCCATTATCATGACAACAGAATTTTCCAGCAGTCTACACTGTGTTGTTCTGGGCCTAATGTGATCCAGGATGTAGAAAGATGCTAGTCAAAAACAGGAGCAATTTACAGTTTTCAGTCCAGAGTCACTTAAATGGAATCA
Organism: Herpailurus yagouaroundi; assembly: GCF_014898765.1. Lineage (NCBI taxonomy): Eukaryota > Metazoa > Chordata > Mammalia > Carnivora > Felidae > Herpailurus > Herpailurus yagouaroundi. The sequence goes on along the minus strand of NW_024412391.1, from coordinate 55,081,699 downwards.
GATAAAGTATTTTCCCACTTGTAAAATGTTCAATTCACTGATCTTTAAGAAGGAGCCAGAGATAGCATTCTCTTCCTCTCCATCTCTTCAGAAACCATAGGATTTCTTACATATAACGAATTATAGACATTTTTTTAACATTAGAGTCCTTATCAGATTTTACATTAGGCTCTGAATAATAACCACTCCTGCAGATGTTATGAAAATGCTAGAATTGTTTGTAACTGTATTCAGATTCTGTGAATGTTCTAAGAGAAGTGGCTTTTACAAAGCCTGAAGTCACGGCAACACAAGTCATGAAAGTCAATAGTAGAGTTGCTGTCAGGGAGAACATTATGTAATGGCTAAGGATGAACAGAGAGGGGCAAAGAAATCAATCATGAAAACAGGGTTTGATAAATGTTATGATAAAATTATGAAGTACTATAGAAATCTAAAAAATGGAAAGAGAACTATTTTTTGAATAGGATGGTTTCAGAAAACAATTGACAAATGAGCTGGGAACCATCTACTGGGAATATTTTCATTACACCAAGACCAAGATATTTCCATGCCTAAGCTCAAATCTGTTTTCCAATCTATAAAAACACAACTCTGAAGTTTGCTCATCTTTAAAAACATAAATAATAGCTTTTTCCCTGGTTGGGAAGTTGGGCCTTGGGTCTAGCCCTTGGGGGCCAGACCTTGCCTTCCTTCCACCCTCCTACTGTGCCCTATTCACAGAATAACAAGTGAGTAGGGTGGCAATGAGTGGTTTCTGCAGTTTGGGGCCAGAAACAAGAGGTAAGTTTTTGTTATCAGACTGTCAAGAGACCTAGGACTTAATACTAAGAAGTGATGCTTTTGATATAAAGAACCATACACAGAAGAGGGTCCCTAAATATATGGCTGGTGAAGATCTCTCCCAGCCATATTTTATCTTTTGTCTCGGCCTCAACTCTAGAATGATGTATCTATTATTAATCTCTTCTTTTGGCAAGGCTACCTTTTTAAAACACTCTTGTAATAACGTTTATGTTTACCAGGTGCCATGTGTTTCTCTTCCACACAATACATATATATATATATATATATATATATATATATACATAAAACAAATAATATAAAGAAATCGGCAGGCTATATAAATTAACCAACTGGTAGGCCCTTGGGAAGCCAAGTAAGAAGACTAAACAACAGAGTGACATAAAAATAAAGACGTGTCTTCTTTCTAAGAGAGCAAGAAGTCCTGGAAGAAGCATAAAATTAAATAGACATGGTGTGAATTCTGTCAACTGGGTGACCTCAGATATGTTATTTAATCTCTCTGAAACTCAATTTTCTTATCTACAAATGGAGATAATATCAAGTACTTTTTAAAATTATAAGCATTAAAAAATAAAATTATTGGAAACATGAAAGAGAACATCTGCAAATCACTAAATACAGTATCTGATATTTAATAGGTATTCTATAATATATTAAGTAGCAATGAATGTTCTGCAAATGCTACAATTGCCTGTAACAAGGTTCAAGCACTCACTGAAGTTTTATATTCTATAATAAGAAAGAGCTGGGAACTAGGCCCATGTAAGCCCCCCTTCTATTGAGACATAAATAGTGTAATGGAAATTACAATCAGTTTGAAATTAGAAGCCATGAGTTCTGATTTAGACATTATTTATCTACTAACTATATGTTTCCATAAAAATACTTAAACTCTTAGAGCTTAAGTGTTCCTGATAAGAAACAAATAGTAATAAACTTTAGTAACACTATACCTATAAATGATATTTATAAAACAAAGTGTATGCTATGAAGTGCAACAAAGATATAAGAAAAGCAATATCTAAACTTAAACGATTCACAGAGAATGATGCTTGGCTAATCACATGTACAAAATCTATTAAATTCCTATAATAGCTTCTTATTTTGGCCTGCTGCTGCTTATAATCACGGTAAATAAATGAATGTGTACTCCTGCTAAATACCATATGAAAACAAAATTGAAGTGATCAAATCTAAAAATGAAATAGAAACACACAAATAGATGATTCTAAGACACATTCTTTTCCAAAATACTCTTTTAATTGTGGCACTGTTGTGGCCTTTTGTGCTGAAATGGCATTTTCTCAAACTTGGGAATTATTATGAGTAAAACATGTAAATAAATCCCGCCAAAAACCTATTCTCCAGTATATGTAACAGGGTCTTCAGGATATTTTCACATTAAGAAAAAGTTTATTAAATCATCTCTATTGGGAGATACTGACAGGACTGTCTTGTAAACAAACTAGTGACTGGAAACAATCTCCTTTTAAAAGACTGAGTGGTAAGAATCCACTTTCGCTGGTCTAGAGGCAAAAATAAAAATCGCCCCAAAGTAAAGTTGCTAAAGTAAAACTGAAGGCTTAATTTTTAACTATTCCAAAGGATAGTTTCTTTCAAAATTACAACGAGGTTTGATATTTGTATTTAAGTATTTCTACTTTAAAGTCAATATTTTAATGAAATCACATTTATTTTTTTCCTACAGAATCTTTTAAATCTGATAGTCTGTGGTTTTAAATTTGTCCGCTAAGGATCTTAATTTTCTGGAATTGTAGTCTTGGAAATGTAGTCAAAGTGGTTGATTATAATTCATGTAATTTCTCTTCTTTCTGTTTTATCTTCAAGAATTTACAGTGTTTCGTCCCTCTTCAGTCCTTTCTCCCTTGGAGACACACTCCTGTCTTCAGCCTTCAATTCCTACCAACCATAGTCTTGTCTACCCTTCCCTGTTCTAAACTACTGCTTGTAGTTTAGACATGACACAAGAGTTTAAAATGAATTTCTTGATTATTTATTTTTCCTCTGTGTTTTACAGTAGTACTACGAATCCCAACACTGCCCCCCACCCTGGTCATTTGTCTCTGGTTCACACTGCTTCTTTCCCCAAGCAAACCTTCTTAAAGATTGATGGCATGTGTTATAATAGGTGTGCCCTGGGCAGACAGAGGAGATGCCGTATGTGGCCATATCTCCATGTAGCTGGGGGTTGGGAGAGCATTCCTAAGGGAAAAGGAAAGAAAGAAAAGGAGGGATAAGTTTAGTGAAGTTGAAGAAGCTATTCCGTTATCAAAGTCACCAGGCTAGTAGAGGCTATTCTTGGGTAAACTCTGTTTTTCTTCATTTGTTTTACAAATTTTATTTTGTTATTGGTAGTCAATTAATAATGTCTGTAAAACTATTGTTTATGCATACACCCACTAGGAACTTGATAATTCCTTTTAACATGTGATTTGTCTTAGCCCTTTAAATGAAATAAAATCTAGTTCTCTAATGAAAAAAAAAGTTTTATTCTATTTGAAATGATTTTGTAATCAGTTTGAAATTCTACTCAAGTGCATAAAAATATATAAATATGTGTGCATATTTTTAGTAAAAATGGAAGTTTTTACCTATAACATCTGATCTATTCCCCAGACATAACCACTTAAAACAGTTTAAGGTGTATCTCAAAACCAATATTAACCTAAAATCTTAAAAATTCAGGTACGCATTCTAAGAACATTAACTTGTTATGGAAATAGATGGACACCACCCAAATGAGAACAGTGGTTGTTTATTCAAACTTGCTCTAGCTAGGGAGCCAGTCACTATCACTTGCATTTGGCAGATACTTAAAAGCAATCAAGGGAGTGGAGAACTTTCTAACGAGAAATGAAAAAGTTGAAGTATGCTCCAATCGAAGGTGGTTTGAATGGGAAAGCAGGAGGTGGAATAACTAGAAGTGGGGCGTGTTATGCGGTTAATATGGAGAGCATATTTGGCTTTCTCAGGCTGATTCTGCTTTGGAGGCAGGCAAGGGAAGGGGAAAGGAGAGTGAAGCTGTCATTCTTTGGCTAAGTCATCATTTTACAATGACTGCTACATAGGTGTTGTTTGACTTCCTTGATTGGTTGCTGCAGAGTTTACTGTTTGGCTTCCCAAGCTGGTTACCACAGAGATGTGAGTTAGAGTTCTGTTGGTTTTTGTTTGTTTGTTTGTTTGTTATTTATAATGTCCATTCATTGCTCAGTTGTATCCAGCCTCCCAATTTACATATAGATTCATTTTATTTCTACTACCTAGTTTACCATAGTTTTTATATACGATATAAAGAAATGAATAAAACAGGGAAAGGTGATACATGTTTCATATCACATTTGTGAAAAATGGGGAAAGGCAATCCATTTTGACCAACTTAAGATTTTCTACAGCAGTGACTGAAAATCACTAATGCATTATTAGTGTTTCAAAGGTAAAAGTCTTTACTACTAAAAAAAAGTCCTTTAAAAGTGTATTATTTGAAAAGACCAGTCCTCACAGGAATACAAACAGAGTATGTAGGAGAGGCTCACCACCTGGGACCAAGATGAAGTGTTTTCCCTCAGGGGTATAGAATTACATATCCATCCAATTGCATTATGGGTGGTTTGCCCTTCTTTAGAAGCATCTGGTAGGAGTTGCTTCCTAGACAGGATATTGAACAAGAGTTCTGTTCTGGTATGACAATAACCACAGGCAGGTCTTGCAAATATTCATTTAGTGATAGTGTCTGTGCTTAACTCAATACAGCCTTGTTGTCACTTGTCAGGTAAATCAAAGGCACATAGTGTGTATTGAATGCCTGATAGGATCCACGTGTATCAGTCATGCTTGAGTAATCCCAAAAGTTTAATTTAATGAGAGAATTGGAAAATCTGAATTGTAGAAAGGTTGGGGGTCTAGGACAACATTCTAGAAACAGGACATCATAAAATGGTACATACAATTACTCTCCCTTTTGCAATTTTAATATATTATTGTATTTAGTGCATGAATTAAACTAGAACTACATATATTTTTAAATAGCATACATACAATATTTAATGTGGTCTATGAGCACTTGAGATTGTTTGGGCAATGATTCCCAAATTTATTACCGTAACTATTCTTTAGAAATTCTTCAATTAATACTTATTTTCTTTTTCTTTTCTCATGTTTAAACTGAGATTGCTTTTTTTTTTTTTTCAACGTTTATTTATTTTTGGGACAGAGAGAGACAGAGCATGAACAGGGGAGGGGCAGAGAGAGAGGGAGACACAGAATCGGAAACAGGCTCCAGGCTCTGAGCCATCAGCCCAGAGCCTGACACGGGGCTCGAACTCACGGACCGCGAGATCGTGACCTGGCTGAAGTCGGACGTTTAACCGACTGCGCCACCCAGGCGCCCCTGAGATTGCTTTTATACTCACAAATGATCTGTAATTTTTTTCTGTGTATGGTCAAATCTTTTTGTTGTTTTTGTTATAGTTGTTATTGTTTGTTTTCTCTCCTATGACTAAAAATCATACTCTAGAAAAATGGAACATTTTCATTAATATTGTACCACATTTTCAATGTCATTTCTCCATTTCTTCTTCATCTTTGAAGAAAATTATTAGGCCTGAAATTAAAAAAAATGCTCTAATATAAAAAAAAGATTATCTAATTGCTATTAAGTGTAATACAGGAGATGATAGCAAAAGGTTTGAACAAGCAAAGGAATACTTGAAGGCAAAGGAACAGATCATGATGTTAATATTCCAGCTATATAATAAATATAATTATTAGAATTAGTACACTTGGTCATTGGTTTTATAGTGAAGGGAATTTTGTGTTTGTTTGAAATATTACTTGGAGGAATAGAGAAATGAAAACAAAGGAGTCTAAATGATGACATCCTTTAACTTCAATGATATGACTTCTGGCTTTTGTGTAGGAGTTTTAAATACATACGTATATTTCTCAGGAGTGAGCAATGTTTTCCATTCCTGAGTATCACATCCATTGTATTAATATGTTTAACTTCCTTGAACACAGAACCTTGGTTCATGAAAAATAATTTTAAAAGATCAAAATCATTTATTAAGCTTCAAAAGCTCTTAAGCTTCTCAGTGCCATTAGTTATATCATTTTGTTTCAATTCCTTTTGCTTGAATTTTTTTTTTTTTTTTTTTTTTTTTTTTGTAAAAGAGGAGGCAACTTTGGAAAGATGTATCAGAAGGCGAAGTTTCTTTCCACAGCCTCCCAAGAGTCTTAGCTTAAACAGTGGTTCCCTCAACAAATGGAGACTTGTTTATCTGTGGAACAGTCTCTATCACTGGTCAACAGAACAATGTTTTCGGGAGCAGAAGATTGTTTAACTATTTGCAAAATAGAGTCAGAGACCGGCAACTTATTGGTTATCAGGTCATGATGGTAGGCATTTCCTCGCTCCAGGATTAGGTTAGGCTGTAATAAATTATGATTGGGAATGATTCAATGATCCATATCCCTCAAAAGGTTGATACCTTTCTAGGTCTTGAATCCTAGGCTGAACATTATTTTCTCTTAAAACTTGGAGGCCTTCTTCCACAGCCTGCAGGTATGCAGCATTTTTTTTATCACTTTTGCCCATTTGTCGAGTGACTTAGATCTCTAGAAAATTTGAGAATATACTTTTTATGCATGCTGTTCAGAAATTTCAGAATTATGTATACTGGAGCAATTACTTTTTTATACATTTTACTTGGAAAGTGGTACATCGTTTTGATCTGACATGACACTCAGCCCTGAAGATTTCTCTTTTATTTTTGTGACTTTTTTCCCTTCTTATATTCTCCATTTTCTATCATTTAAATTAATAACTTTGTGTTATAGGGTTTGGACTATAAGTAAACTGGAGTAGAAAATAATTCTTCAGGGATTTAGGGAATATTTTGGAGGGAGGAGGACTTGCCATGTACCTTGAAACAGGTGGCAAGAGGTGTGACGTACAGGAGTAGATAGACACATAAGGGTAGAAATGTATTGGTGCTAGACATGTAAAATCAAGTGCAGTCCAGCATGCAAATAAAAGAATACTGTAGATAGTAGACAGATCCACGTGATGAAACAGTTTTATAGCAGATTAGTAGGAACAATGGTTCAAAGAACTATTATGGTCATGTTGAGCAGATCGTTGAATTCAAACATCAGAAAATACTTTTACCATGAAGAGGGGCAAGGTCAGTGAATATTTTTACTGGGGAGTGAGTGATATGATTGAAAGTATTTTTACAAGACCAATCTGACTATTTTGAGGAGAAGAGGTAGTAGAAAGATGAGGTAAGAGGCAATGAAATAATACAGAAGGCTTTACTCAGAAAAGTGCTTTTCTTGCTTGATTTCTAAGAACTACAGTCTTCTCATCACTTCTGAGTCCCCCACACTCTCCTGCTTTTTGCTCAGGTTGTAGCCTGCTGTCTAAGGTTCTTGTCCTCTTTATTCACCAGGTATTATTTTACACCCTCTTGTATTCCAGCTGAACTCTCAAATTCTCCATTTGCTACCACACCAGTCCCCCAAATCTAGTTACAATGACCTTTGATCGTATGTCTCTTTTGTATATATCTATTACTGGTACCTTTATTTTACATAAATTTACTTATTTCTGACCCTCTTCCCCTAGACAGTCCTGGAGAGAGGGCACTCTGTTTCATTCACTCATGCGCTTTTTGAAATCCAAGTTAAGCAGTAATAGCAAGGTATATGTTGCATATAGGATGACTTCACTTACTCATGTATGATTTATGCAAAGAGTAAAAGACACAACATGTCATTGGATTCCACTGCATCAACCGGGCAAGATAAGTTGTAATCGTGGCATCCTAAATACTCTATACATTCTGAGGCAATGAGCAGTTGAATCAGTATTCATTAAGCTTAGCCATACAATATAAAATTTCATTTACCTGTGTAAGAAATATATTGTATGCAAAAAAGCAGATATGCAAATTAATCTGAAAGCATTTAAAACAACTTGGTTGTCTGGGTGATACATTATAGCACATACGACTGAGAGTTAGTTAAGCAGAGAGGAGGACAAGACTGCGGTAACCCAAATACCAATGTTTTAGTACTTCACTTCGCAAACAGCATACAGCCTGGGATGGTAAAAAAACAATTGGCCAGTTAACTTTAATGAAGTTCATCAACAGAAAATGAAACCACTTTTAATAAATACCAAATGTCCGTGAAGCCGTAATTTAAAAATTGAATTTAGTACAAAGGCTTATTCTATAAATAAAATCTTAAAAATTATAAATTGACTTTTTGATTAAATCCTAAAAATTTTATTAGGTAATATTTGACACAGGAAAATATTATATATTTATCACATATGTAAATTATAAAGTTTGCTAAAAAAATAAAATCTCTCCCTGAACTCACCACCGGATCTAGAGCATTTCCAACACCCCACGCTTCTATCTGTGTCTTGCTATCTGCTCCTTTGCATACCATCAATCAAGGAGCCACCATCTAGAATTTTATATTTATCATTCCCTTGCCATATTTTTTATTATGTTTAACACATATAACATGTAACTCTAGGCAACATGTACTTTTCATTTTGTGTGTTGGTTTTCTAAAATGTTATTATACTGTATGCTGGTATCTTTGACTTGCTTTTTCCATTCACACCTTTTTCTAAATTTAATACAAATTGGTATCTACAGCTTTGCTCATTTATTTTCATTGCTTATAATATTCATTGTCCTGAAAATGGTCATTTTAATTGCTTCCAACTTTTAAAAATTTTTGTTAGCACTGTTACGAGTATTCTTGTCTACTGATGGTCATGTACAGGAATCTTTTTGGTGTGGGGAATGGGTGCCAATTAGAAAGAGAATTGTTGAATCATTTGGTATATGAAAATTTTCAAGTGTATTCCAACAACGTATAAGAGTTGCCTTTGATTCACATCCTTGCCATTGGTTAATTTAACATTTTACCAAAATACACTTAAATATTATTTCACTAACTACATTAGACTCTGGATATGGCAGGGAATGATAGGGAACAGAAGAAAAGTAGGGACTTAGAGTAAAAAGAACTAAAAATGAACAAAAAGTGATTCACTCAGTGCTTGAAACTGAGGTAGAAGGAATTAAGTAATAATGAATAAATTGATTTGGTTAATAAAAAAAATTAGATTTATATGTATTTTAACAGCATTTTGAGATATTTTCTATTAACAGTCACATCCATTATTGCTGTTGGAAAACAACTGTCAGTGAAAGTCATATCTTTTTGAGGATATTTGTCTTTTGTGTCTACTATTGAATGTTTTTTCATTTTGTGTTTCCCTAGTTTGAAGTATTAGTTACCTTTTATTTCATCTTTCAGCAATAACAGAAACTATTCAGTCATCATTTCCTGAGATATTTCCTCTCTTTCATTTCATTTATTCTTTCCTTATGGGTTCAAATTAGATGTATGCCAGGCCTTCTATTCTCAAAATAGCTTGATCTTGCTTTCATTTTTTCACTTTTCTTGCTCCCCTGTACAATATTGTAATTTCTTCAGATCTATTTTTTAGTTCACCAGTCTCTCTTCAGTCTTTTTAATGATTATTTACTTATTTTGAGAGAGATAGAGCACACAAACTGCAGAGGAGCAAAGGAAGATAGAGAATCCTAAGTAGGCTGTGTGCTGTCAGTGCAGAGCCCAACGTGGGGCTCGAGCTCAAGAACCAGGAGATCATGACCTCAGCTGAAATAAAAAATTGAGCCACCCAGACCCATGCATCCCTGTCTTCAGTGTTGTCTAATCAATAGTTCAACCTATACATTGATTAAAAATATATTATTTTGGGGGCGCCTGGGTGGCGCAGTCGGTTGAGCGTCCGACTTCAGCCAGGTCACGATCTCGCGGTCTGTGAGTTCGAGCCCCGCGTCAGGCTCTGGGCTGATGGCTCAGAGCCTGGAGCCTGTTTCCGATTCTGTGTCTCCCTCTCTCTCTGCCCCTCCCTCGTTCATGCTCTGTCTCTCTCTGTCCCAAAAATAAATAAATGTTGAAAAAAAATTAAAAAAAATATATATATATATTATTTTGATAATTTTATTTTTGTTCCTAAAAGCTTATTTTAGTTCTTCCAAATTTCTGATCATTTTGAATAGTTTCTTGTTAATTTTTACTTTTATATGATTTTATTAATTTATTCAAACAATTCATGTATGATTATTTTATATCTTATATAAGATGATTCTGAATAATGGCAGAATATGCCACCCCAAGACATGCTATCCTGGCATAAGGATTATTTCAAGTTAAAAGTACTTAAAAAACACAGCACCTGGGTGGGCTCAGTTGGTTGAGCATGTGACTCTTGATTTTAGCTTAGGTCATGATCCCAGGATCCCAGGATTGTGGGATCAAGACCCATGTAAGGCTCCAAGCTCAACATGGAATCTGCTTAAGATTCTTTCTCTTTCCCTCTGCCCCTCTTCCCTGCTTGTGCTCTCTCTAAAATAATTTAAGTACTAAAAAATTGCAAATGCAGGAAATACATTCTCTCCTTTTCTTTTTAGAATAGTAGATCAAACTCTCATGTGAACAATGCCTCCTTCAATGAGGGGAAAAAATGGGAAGTCCAAAGCCTAGAGAATTCTGTATAATCAGATCTTGTTAAAATAATTCTTATCTTCCATAGCCTCTCCATATATTTTAGTAACTTTTCCACAATTGCTTCTCTTTGTTCAAGCTACATATCTTCCTTTACCTAGAGTGGAGTTATATCTTAATAAAGCTATCACATGGTGAAAATATTCTAAGTCACAAATGCATTTAATACACCTAATGTACCAAACATCACAGCTTAACCTCGCCTATCTTAAATGTGCTTAGTACACTTACATTAGTCTACAGTTGGGCAAAATCACCTAACACAGGGCTATTTGACAATGAAATGTTGAATATATGATATAGTTTATTGAATACTGCACTGAAAGTGAAAAGCAGAATGGTTGTATGGGCTCAAAATTGTTCTAAGTTCATCAGGTGTTTACCCCTGTGATCACAAGGTTGACTGGGGCTGTGGCTGCCACTGCTCAGCATCACAAGAGAGTACTATACAGCTCATTGCTAGCCCGGGAAAAGAACAAAATTCAAAATTCAAAATATAGTTTGTACTGAATGCCTATCACTTTCATACCTCTGTAAAGTTGAAGAATCATAGCCCAAACAATCATATGTCAAGGACTGTCTATACTATAAAAGGTTTTAGGTTTTGTGTCAATTCTCTCGGTCTTCCTTTCCTTATGTTATGTAAAACTTTTATTTGTATACTTTTCCATTAATCTGTCTTATGTCAACTAAATTCTCAGGCCGAGATGAAAACCCCAAGAAGGAAAAGGTTAAGTTTTGCCTCTCCTACAATTCTAGTAGCTGAAGTTCTTGGAGCTCCTAAACTAATACCTTTTTCCTGCTAACTCTCATTCATGGTCATTGGTGTCCTTGTGTGTTGGATGCTCTTTGATGACAGGCCTATAGTTAGTTGAACGTTGTTAGTGATCTTCTGGAGTAGATGCGTATTTCCTGCTCCTGGGAATCAGGGGAGCTACCAAATGACACCAATTTATCTGCCTTCCAGAGTCCTGGCCTTAATTAAAGAGCCTAAGAATTTTGGGGTGCCTGGGTGGCTCAGTCAGTTGGGTGTCCGACTTTGGCTTGGGTCATGATCTCGCAGTTTGTGGGCTCAAGCCCCACATTGGGCTCTGTGCTGACAGCTTGGAGCCTGAAGCCTGCTTCAGATTCTGTGTCTCCCCTTCTCTCTACCCCTCTGAAGCTCATGCTCTGTCTCTATTTCTCAAAAATAAACAATTTAAAAAAATTAAAAAAAAAAAAAAGAGCCCTACGGGTTTCAATCTTGCAAATAGCTCATGGTCCAGTCTCAGGACTACAGCACTGATGGCATTTAACCTTAGGGGAACCCACTCTTTGGGTGTTAAAGGCAGGCTCTAGTTCTACTTACTATCTCCTTTTTTGTGTCTTTTTGTGTTTATCTCCTTGGAGATGTCCCCAACTTCTGAGTAATCCAGTAATATAATAAAACTATGAGTTATTCAAGATCTAGTTTAGTTTTGTGTTCCCAAATGCCATTCAAAGCCATTCTAATGGTAATGAAAATTCAAAAAATGTGCCTTTTATGGAGGTTAGAACATCTCATATGTATTTCCAAGTAAACATGGTAGTTACATTATTTGGGTTAATTTCAATATTGATAACTACAGTACAAAATCATCCTTGAAAATTAAACTGATATTGGTGCCAAGTAATTTTTACATTTTTTGTTTTTTGTTTTTTTAAAGTCTTAGAACTATGAAAGGACTCTCACTCTGTAAAGTAACAGAGCTCCTTAAAGGACATGTTAAAAGCTCTTAAGAAAAATCACATCAGGCAGCATTTGTCTTCTTCCCATAAGGTTGGTTGGTGTCTTTGCCTGTGTTCTTTGCCTTATACTAATCCCCATAGTCAGATATTACCTGACCCATGAAGGATTCATTTAGCTCCGCTCTAGATAGTGGAGTTTAGTATAAAGGTTCAGAATCCTTATAATATTCCGAATCTCTGAGTCCTTACTCACACAGGGGCACTAATGATTATAACGGAGAACATGTGAATCACAATCCACAAACTCAAGTATATAGGAAATAGCTGTTTTTAATCTTTTTTTAAAAAATAAATGAAAATAGATTCTAAGCTTTCACCCATGGTTGGTGGGAAATTCTCATTTAGTCATAACTAGGGCCCCATTCTCTTTCCAGTTCTCAGTGAAATATGGCCTGGAAAAGGAAGCCAGACCCACTAACATTTGAGCTATAGTAGTCACAGCCAAAAATTTACTGTATATGTGTAAAGAGGTTTTTAAGATCTAGAAACTGTTTTCATGGATTGCTTGGAGTAAGAATGCTGCCTCAGAGTAGGAATTCTGATGGTTAGCATCCCTAGTCTCTCCTTATAACCTTTACCTTTGGTGCCTTCTCACCTATTACTAAGTAAGAGGAAATCTCTTTTTTTTTTTTTAATTTTTTTTTTCAACGTTTATTTATTTTTGGGACAGAGAGAGACAGAGCATGAACGGGGGAGGGGCAGAGAGAGAGGGAGACACAGAATCGGAAACAGGCTCCAGGCTCTGAGCCCTCAGCCCAGAGCCCGACGCGGGGCTCACGGACCGCGAGATCGTGACCTGGCTGAAGTCGGACGCTCAACCGACTGCGCCACCCAGGCGCCCCTCTCTCTCTCTTTTCTCTTGATCTTTCAAATTTTCCTTCTCTTCTCTACTTACACTCATCAGCATTTTTCCTAATTACTCTATCCCAAGGCTTTTAGGACATCAAATGGCAAGAAATAATGTGTCTTCCAAACTGCTTTTACTCTTGGCCCAGCAATGCAACTTTCCCTGAGGCTGTGAAATCATAAAGATCTTGGCTCCCTCGATGGAGTAGAGGGAGAGGGGAATTACAGAGAAAAAAGAAAAAAGCGATTATCTTGCCAAGATAATTAGTGCAAATATTTAATATTTTCTTGAATGCTGGGAACATTCCCGATACTAAACTAAAAAACTTACTTTATAGTAATTATCTCATTTAATTCTCACAACAACTTTACGAAATAGCTACTATTATTTTATTTTATGAAAGGCTAAAAAGAGTTTAAATCACAGCCCGTGATCTGAAACTAAAGAGCCAGGATTTAAACCTCAATGCTCCCCATGTAAATTGTACTGCCTTTGATCACTGATTAGGCTCCTACATCCACTTCTAGTAAAATTACCTAAATTACCCATGTAGGAATCCCAATTAGTATTAGATGCCTATATTTTTTTCTGACAGTTTTCTCTAAGGATATGGAATCCTCCTAATATTGAACTTCATTCAGACTGAGGAATGGAAATCACACTACCTTCTTGTTGACAGATTTCTCTAGGGCCAACTCCTAATCAGAGATAGCCATTCCCCAGAATACCTTAACCTCATGTTCTGCAAACTGCTGGAACAACTTGCTGCTATTGCCCTACGCTCACATGTGACAAGCTGAGGTAGAAGCCTGTGGCAGCAGCATGTGGGGTTTGTGAGTGCCATCAATATGGCTATGTTCTGTACCTGTCTCTTCCCCATTCCTCCCCCTTACAAGACACCTAGCACAACCCACTGGATGTCAAGGTATGACTAACTGAATGTGTAGTCTATAATCGACTGAGAGGTACTTTAACAGTAAAAATCATTTTGGTCAATGAGTAAATATTTATACTATATAAGTATTTGGTCTTTGGTGCCATATGTATAATTAAAGTAACTTAAAAATACAATTCTATTTAGTGAAGCAAAGCTTAAAAAGGGAATTGGCATGAATTTTTCTTTAACTTAAAAATGTGTAAAACATACACAGTGATAGTTCTGATGGTATAGAACAGCTTGCTCATTAAAATTTCATGGTTTCTTAGAATGGAAGGAGCGATAAGAAGATTTTCAGAATGTCTAATCATCCTGGAGAACACTATCCCAGTACTATTCACTTTGTAAATGCTTAAATAGGGTAGATTATGTAGGAATTAAAAAGCAAGAACATTCTATATTTAAAAAATTGACAAGTAGTGTCACTATAAATTATATGTTACAATAGGAAAGTTTATGGTATAAATAATGATAAAATATGTATTTGCTATATCACTGACCTATTGAACAATCATGTTTATATTGCTTGGCCTGTATAAAAAAAATATTGTTAAATCAATATCAGAGTTAAAAGGAATAATTCTCTTTCATATGCATAAACTGTTGTCAGATGAAGAAAGGCAAATGTATACTGCTTTCTTTTTTTTTTTTTTATTTTTTAATTTTTTTTTCAACGTTTTTAATTTATTTTGGGACAGAGAGAGACAGAGCATGAACGGGGGAGGGGCAGAGAGAGAGGGACACAGAATCGGAAACAGGCTCCAGGCTCTGAGCCATCAGCCCAGAGCCTGAGGCAGGGCTCGAACTCCCGGACCGCGAGATCGTGACCTGGCTGAAGTCGGACACTTAACCGACTGCGCCACCCAGGCGCCCCATATACTGCTTTCTTAAAGTCTGGAAACTTGGGCTAAAATTGGTGTTATTAGGTAGATGACTATGTCACAAATATGTAGTCAAGTATTTTGTAAGATAATCCAAAGGGATTTGCATATATGTGACTTCATTTTTTGAGGGGAGGGGGAGAAAGTGCAAGTGAAATAGAGGGGTAAAGGGAGAATTCTAAGCAGGCTTCACGCTTAGCATGGAGCCCAACACAGGGCTTGATCTCATGATTATGAGATCATGACCTGAGCTAAAATCAAGAGTCAGACGTTCAATGCACTGAGCCACCCAATGCCCCTATTTGACTTTTTCAACAGTGGTCTACACTAATCCTTAATTTATAAAAAACAATTATATTTTAATTAGTTAAATGACATTAGAGTATAATGCTTCCTCCTAATCTATTTCACAGAAAAACTAAAGATTTTAAAAATTAAATACCTTAAAATATTATTTACCTGTTACCCACAAAAGCATAAGAAAATGCAAACAAAAAAACCCCAAAAAACAAAAGTACCTAATTCTTACAAATCCCTAATGTTCTAATTGGTATATATGTGCATGGGGAGTGGTAATGCATATTTTTAGTAAGGAATAATAAGTACTTACCTACACTAGCATCAATGCCTCAGGTGTAATGGTATGTTTACATTCCTGTCTGCACCTGCTTCTTTAAAGCAGGCTAAAAAGTTTTGGATATCATCACAATTTAAGTGCCAAGATGTTCTATATAAAGTCACTGGTGTTTGGAGTCAGTTTTATATATTATTTTCAGGAGAATGCGACACATGGCACAACTATTTTTATCAACAGGGTCAAAATATCACATGACTATTGCCGTATACTTTTGAAAAAAGATGAGGTAAGATAAATACTGTTTTAACTGAGATCTTCAATTTGCTTCATATTAATAGCATTTGAAATATAATTGTTTCCTAAATGCCTCCAAAATAATGCTTGCAAAAATCCTATGAAATAAAATATATGAAATTAAAAACTCTATTTAAAATATATGAAAGTGCTCAGTCTATCAAAGTATGAATACAATGTAAGTTTACTACTATAATTATATGGTAGATATATTATACATATCTAAGCTTATATGTTCAGAATAAATAAGAGAATAGAAATATATCAAAATATTAGTGATAGTATCTCTAAATAGTGATATTTTGAGTAATTGCCTTTCTTGTATTTTCCATATTCTTAAACCAATAAACTGTGGTGTTTAAAAGGAAAACTACATTACGTGTTATTTTTACCATATTTTAGATTAAACTATTCTTTTTTTAAATACTTTTTTTAATGTTTATTTGTATTTGAGAGAGAGAGAGAGAGCGTGTGCATGCATGCAAGCTAGAGAGGCACAGAGAGAGGGAGACACAGAATCTGAAATAGGCTCCAGGCTCTGAGCTGTCAGCACTGAGACAGCTCAGACTCACAGAATGCGAGATTATGACCTGAGCCAAAGTCGGATCCTTAACCGACTGAGCCGCTCAGACACCCCCAGATTAAACTATTCTTACTGTTCATGTTTTTCCATGTACTTCACGATATTATTCTCACAAAAGAATATGCTCTGATTATTATCCTTTGTTGGTTTAGGATATTCTGTAACAGAGAAATTTAATGATTATTTCATGATTACACTATATAGCAAATGCCATGGCTTATATCCACTTTCTTCCAAAGTAGAACAAATTATAAAATTTACATTTCATCTCACAATATGGTCTAAAGTACTACTCATTACATGATTTCAGAGGAAAATTTATGTTAGAAAAGAAGCATAAAGTATTTTTGTTAAAATATCTGTACACCCACATTTTTATGAAAATCAACATATTAAAATTTATATATTTTTCATGTAGAGTTGACTTATTATATATGAAATACTGAAAACTAACATAAAGCACAAATCTAATCCTTCACTCAGGACATAACTAACAAATAGGCCACTGGGAAGATGGTGGAGAAGGAGGTCTCTAAGCTGGTCTCCTCCCATGGATACAACTAGATTAACACTGGGATCAGCTTCAGTATCTCAGAAAAAGACCCAAAGACTGGCAGAATGAACTCCACAAACAAAAGGAGAGAAGAGACCACATTGACTAAGTTAAGAAACATAGAGTAGTGATTTGAGACATAAAGGGATTGTAGCCATTGTAGGAGGGAGCCAGGACTGCAGTGAAAGGCTACAAACAGACAGTCACAGTGGTGACCCCACACAGGAAAGTCAAGCCCCCATAACATTGGCTTTGAAAGCAGAAGGGGTTGAATGTCGGGAATTCTATAAACAGCAGGACCTAAAGCCTGAAATTCTTAAAATGGGAGTGTTTGGCTCTGGGAGAGCCCTAAGGGCATTAGGAAGCTGAGTCTCTGCCCTTAAGGAGGCAGCACTACAAGCAGCCGGAGGAGATAACCTCATAACATCAGCAGTTTGAAAAGCCCGGTGGGACAGGAGGGAGAGTAATTTACTCATCACAGAGCATGGCTTGTACACACAAGGATCATGGAGAGACCTCCAGGAACAAAGGAACTGGCCAGCACCATTTCCTTCCCTGCCCCTCAACATAAACACAGAACCACCTGTGGGAACCAGCATTGGACCCAGGCTCACTACCTACTTTGCCTGCACAACCATCCCCCTCCACCATCTGAGCAGATCAACCCTCCCCAGTCATGACTGCATCAGTACCAGTGCTGCAGAGCCCCTCCTGCAGACCAACACAAACCTTACCACCACTGTATCTCCCAACCAGTGCCTTTACAGGGCCTATGTCTTGGCAGCTGTCACAGCAATGGTGAGTTCTGCAAAAGCCTGAGAAGTACCTTGTTAAAAACATAGGATCCATCGAAGCACCCTTTGCATATCTGCTTAGGCTGGCCAGTTCTGATAGCAGCAGTTTCAGCTCTCAATTAACAAGAAGACCAGAGTGTACCTACTTAAAATGCACCCTAAACCTGCGGGGGACCAAACACTTCCAACAACAGGCAAAAAGAGCCACTGTGGACAACTGAACTGAAGGGAAAACAGGCAAGAACACAAGGCCACATATAGGAGATACTCCCTGAAGCACCAAGTCCTGGGGAATAGGGACACTGCACTGCAGGGAATTTCAGGATCTCTTCTTCATAAGGCCATTACCTTTAATAGAAGGAGACATAACAAACTTTCCTAACATGTAGAAGTAGAGAGAGTTAGAAAAAATGAGAAAACAGACATATATATCCCAAAGAAAAGAACAAAACCAAACTACAGCAAGGGACCTAAGCAAAAGGGATATAAGTAATATGCCTAATAGAAAATTTAGAGTAATGTTCATAAAGATATTACTGGGACTGAGAAGAGAGTGAAGGGCATCCGCGAAATCCTTAATAAAAAGATTTAAAAAAAAAGAACCAATCAGAGATGAAGAACATAATAAATAAAATTAAGAATACACATGATGGAAAGCAGGCTAAAAAGCAGGCTAGATGAGCAGAGGAATGAATTAATGACCTGGAAGACAGAGTAATGGAAACTGACGAAGCTGGGCAAATGAAAGAAAATAGTCTTAGCGAACTCAGTGATTCCATCAAGCATAATAACATTTGGATTATTGGGATGCCAGATGAAGAAGAAAAAAGGGAGCAGAAATTTTATTTGAAGAAATAATAGCTAAAAACTTCCCTAATCTGGAGAAGGAAATTTATATCCAGATCCAGGAGGCATAGAGATCCCCCAAAAAATTCAACCCAAGGAGGTCCACACCAAGATACATAGTATTAAAATGGCAAAAAATAGTGATAAAGAATCTTTAAAAACAGCAAGAAGAAAGAAGATAGCTAGACAGAAGGGAAACCCCATAAGACTATCAGTGGATTTTTCAGCAGAAATTTTGCAGGCCAGAAGGGAGTAGTATGATACCTTTGAAGTGCTAAAGGAGAAAAATCTGCAGCCAAGAATAATCTACCCAGCAAGGCTATCATTCAGAAGAGAAGGAGAGATAACAAGTTTCTCAGACAAACAAAAACTAAAGGAGTCCATGACCATTAAACAAGCCCTCTAAGAAATATTAAAGGGGACTCTTTGAGTGGAAAGGAAAGACAATAATGAGAGTATGAAAAACAAGTACATCTGTAAAAATCAGTCAAGGAATTCACAAAATAAAAGGATGTAAAATATGACACCATATACCCAAAATGTGTATGGGGGGGGGGCAGATAAGTAAAGAATAAGGTCAAACTTAAGCAACCATCAACTTAATAGAGACTTCTGTATGCAGAAGATGTTATGTACAAACCAAATGGTATCCATCAACCAAAGCCAGTAATATTAAGAATAAAGAGAAAAGAATTCAAGTATATCACTAAACAAAACCAGGAAACCATGAAAGAGAGTGAGAGAAGAAAGGATCCGAGACAAACTATAGAAACAACCACAAAACAAGTAATAAAATGGCAATAAATACCTATCAATAGTTACTTTGATGTTTTATTTATTTTTGAGACAGAGAGAGAGACAGAACATGAGCAGGGGAGGGGCAGAGAGAGAGGGAGACACAGAATGAGAAGCAGACTCCACACTCTGAGCTGTCAACACAGAGTCCAATGCAGGGCTCGAACTCACGAACGGTGAGATCATGACCTGAGCCAAAGTCTGACGCTCAACCGACTGAGCCACCCAGGCGCCCCTAGTTACTTTGAATATAAATGGACTAACTGCTCCAATCAAAAGACATGGGGTGACAGAGTGGATAAAAAAACAAGACTCATCTATACACTGCTATAAAAGTCTCATTTCAGACCTAAAGACACCAGGAGATTAAAAGTGAGGGAATGGAGAAACATTTATCATGTAAATGGGTACCAAAAGAAAGCTGGAGTGCCAATACATTTATTGGACAGACTAGACTTTAAAACAAAGACTGTAACAAGAGACAAAAAAGGATACAATATAAAAATGAAGAGGGCAATCCAACAACAAGATATAACAATCATAAATAGTTATGCACCCGGTATGGAAGCACCCACATGCATAAAACAGTTAAAAATAAACATAAAGGAAATAATCAATAGTAATATCATAATGGTAGGGGATTTTAACACCTCACTGACATCAATGGACAGTTCATCCAAACAGAAAATCAACAAAGAAACAGTGGCTTTGAACAACATAGTGGACCAGATATATTCAGAATATTTCATTCTAAAACAGCAGAATACACTTTCTTTTCAAGTGTACATGGAATGTTCCCTAGAATAATCAGATACTAGGCCACAAGACAAACCTCAACAAATTAAAAAAGTTCAAAGACATAGCAAGCATCTTTTCTGACTACAATGCTATAAAATTAGAAATCAACCAAAAGAAAAAATCTGAAAACACCACAAACCCATGTTGAATACATGCTACTAAAAATAAATGGGTCAACCAATAAATCAATGAAAAAATTAAAAAAATTACATTGAAACTGAATATGAAAACACAATGATCCAAAATCTGTAAGATGCATTTCTAAGAGGAAAATTTGTATCAATACAGAACTACCTTAAGAAGCAAGACAAATCTCAAGTAAACAACATAACCTCACACATAAAGGAGCTAAAAAAGAACAACAAACAAAACCCAACACAGCAGAAGGAAAAAATAAAAAGTAGAGCAGAAACAAATGGTATAGAAACTAAAAAAACAAGAGAACAGATCAAAGAAACCAGGAGATATCCTGAAAATGTTATCAAAATTATAAACCTCTACCTAGAGTCACCAAACAAAAAAAGGGCAAGGACTCAAATAAACAAAATCACAAACGAGAGAGGAGAAATAACCAACCAACACCAGAGAAGTACAAGCATTTATAAGAAAATATTATGACAAATGATATGCCAACATATTGGACAACCTAGAAGAAAGAGATAAATTCCTAGAAATATATTACCTATCAAAACTGAAGTAGGAAGAAACAGAAAATTTGAACAGACTAATTACTAGCATGGAAATTGAATCATTAATCAAAAAAACCCCAACAAACAAAAGCCCAGGACCAGACGATTTCATAGGGGAATTCAACCAAACATATAAAGTAGAATTAATACCTATTCTTCTCAAACTATTCCCAAAAAAATAGAAGAAGAAAGAAAGCTTCCCAATTCATTCTATGAGGACAGCATTACCCTGATAACAAAACCAGATAAAGACCCCACCAAAAAGAGAACTATAGGCCATTATCTCTGATGAACATAGATACAACAATCCTCAACAAAACAGATGCAAAAATTCTCAACAAAATACTACCACACCAAAGTAACAATATACAAAAAAAATCATTCACTATGTCAAGTGGGATTTAGCCACAGGATGCAAGGGTGGTTCAATATTTGCAAATTACATCAAATGCAAATTATATCACATCAATAAGAGAAATGGTAATAACTGTATGATCAATTCAAGAGATGCAAGTAAAGCATTTGACAAAGTATACATCAATTCATGATAAAAAAGCTCAACAAACTAGGTTTAGAGGCAACATACCTCAACATAATAAAGTTTTTGAAAATTCTTTTGAATTTTTTGAAAAAAACTTTTTGAAAATTCCACAGTGAATATCATACTCAATGAGGAAAACTGAGAATTTTTCCTCTAAGGTCAAGAACAAGAAAAGTATGTCTACTCTCACCATCTTTATTCGACATAGTACTGAAAGTCCTAGGCACAGCAATCAGACAACAAAAAGAAATAAAGGGCATCCAAACTGGTAAGGAAGAAGTAAGTTCACTATATGCAAATGACATAATGATATATATAGAAAACCCTAAAGACTCCACCAAAAAGTTACCATAATTGATAAATGTATTCAGTAAAGTCTCAGGATACAAAATCAATGTACAGAAATCTGTTCCATTGCTATATACTAATCATGAAGGAGTAGAAAGAGAAATTAAGAAAACAATCCTAATTACAATACACCAATTATAATAAAATGCCTCGGAATAAACTTAATCAAATAGGTGAAAGACTTTTACTCTGAAAACTATAAAACACTGATGAAAAAAATTGAAGATGACATAAACAAATGGAAAGACTCATGGATTGAAAGAATATTGTTCAAATGTCTACATTATCCAAAGCAATCTCTATATTTAAAGCAATCCCTATCAAAATACTACAAGCATTTTTCACAGTGCTAGAACAAATAATTGTAAAATTTTCATGGAACCACAAAAGACCCCAAATAGCCAAAGCAATTTTGAAAAAAACAAAAGCAAACCTGGAATCACAATTCCAGAATTCAAGTTATATTACAAAGCTGTAGTGATCAAAACAGTATGATACTGGTACAAAAGTAGACACAGACCAATAGAACAGAATAGAAAACCCAAAAAGAAACCCACAATTACATGGTCAGTTAATCTTCAACAAAGCAGGAAAGAATATCTAATGGGAAAAAGGCAATCTCCACAATAAATAGTATTGGGAAAACCGGATACCTACATCCAAAAGCATGAAACCAGACCACTCTCTTACACCATACATCAAAATAAATTCAAAATGTATTAAAGACCTAAACATACGACCTGAAACATAAAAATCCTAGAAGAAAGCACAGCCAATAATGTCTCTGATACCAGTTGTAACAACATTGTTCTAGGTAAGTCTCCTGAGGCAAGAGAAACAAAACCAAAGTAAACTATTGGGACCACATCAAAATAAAAAGCTTCTGCACAGCAAAGGAAACAATCAACAAAACTAACAGGCACTCAACAGAATGGAAGAAGATATTTGCAAATGGCATATCCTGTAAAAGGTTAGAGTCAAAATATATAAAGAACTGATTCAACTCAACACCGTAAAACAAATAACCCAATGAAAAAATGGGCAGAAGACATGAACACACATTTCTCCAAAGAAGACACACACATGTCCAACAGACACATGAAAAGATGCTCCACATCACTCATTATCAGGGAAATGCAAATCAAAAATACAATGACATATCACCTCACACCTGTCAGAATGCCTAAAATCAAAAACACAGGAAACAACTGTTGGTGAGGATGTGGAGAAAAAGAAACCCTCCTGCACTGATGGTGGGAAGACAAACTGGTTCAGCCAGCTTGGAGGCTACTCAAAAAATTACATAGAGAACTACCCTATGATCCAGTAATTGCATTAGTGGGTATTTACCTAAAAAAAAATATAAAAACATTAATTCAAAGAGATACATACAACCCATGTTTATAGCAGCATTATTTACAATAGCCAAAGTATGGAAGCAGCCCAAGAATCTATCAAAAAATGAATAAGGAAGAAGCATATATAAATATGCTAAGAATATAATGCTAAGCGAAATAAGTCAGAGAAAGACAAATACCATATGATTTCACTCATATGCAGTTTTTAAGAAACAAAACAAATGGGCAAAGGCGAAAAAGAAAAAGAGGGGGGGAGAGAAAAACCAAGAAACAGACTCTGAACTATAGAAAACAAACTGATGGTTACCAGAGGGGAGATGGGTGGCAGGATGGGTGAAAAATGTGATGGGGATTAAGGGGATTAAGGAATATACTTGTGATGAGCACTGGGTGTTGTACATAATTGGTGAATCCCTACATTATACAAGTGAAACTAATATAACACTGCATGTTAACTACACTTCAACTGAAATAAAAACTTAAGAAAAAACATAACAAAAGTGTAATATAAATAGTTAATACAAACACATTGTTAATTCTGATATATAATTTTTAAAATATAAGCATTTCTTGTCGAGTTAAACAAATAAAAATAGGTATTTTCAGGCTTTTGGTGACTGATTCTTTAAATCTCAATGTTCAGTATTTTTTATTATAAATCTGTCTTAATCACCACTTTCTTTAAGAGAAAAATGTCAACAATTTATATATGAAACATGAAACAGCATATGTGGCTCAAATATTGTAATCCCAAAGCAATTACTAAAGAAAGATGTGACAGAATTATTCAGAGTTGCATGAAAGCTATGCTTAAATACTATGTAACTAAATCGTTTCCGCATATTTTGAGAAGCTTAACTTTATACATTCTACAAAGTAATTTTGTCTAGACAAAGCAAACAGCTACTGTGACAAAATTTTCTTCATTAAAACAAAGTTATTAATATGTTAGTTGTCTTGGTTCAGAGACTCCATTACAGTTTCATTAAAATTAAAGCCAAAAAAGACCATTCTCTATTCTTCTTGCTATTACTTGACATTACCTATATATTTGTATGGAATGTATACAGTATACAGAAATCACAGTGTGCAAAATTTAGTAGGAGATACAAAATGACAGTGGCTTAAACAAGTATAAAAGTCCAGGCTGTGCTCTGCAGTGTCAGACACTGAGATTCTTTCCCTCTGTTGCTCTGCCATCCCCAGGCAGGGCAGGGGGGGGGGGGGGGTTCCTTCTTCTAGGTGCAAAATGACTCACCCCCACCTCCATAGCCTAGCCTTAAAACAGTGGGTGCGGCAGGCAGTCCAGAGTATGGTCCTTCCGTACATCCTGGAAATTGCTCCCGTTACCTTGTAATGTATTTCCTTGGCCATAATTTAATCTCAGAGCTACAGCTAGGTACCAGGGAGACTAGAAAATGTAGTCTCTATTCTGAGTGGCCATGGGACCAATTAAAAATAAGGAACTCTGTCTCTACCAAAGAAGGGAAGAATATACACTAGAAGAAACCTAGTAGCCTCTGCTATAGTCATATTTCCACAAATTCTAAAAGTCTACCCCTTGAAAAAAATTAATGGTTAAAAAAACTGAAACTTAGAATCTTTTCTTAATTTAGACACTTTATTTGTGCTAGATTGAGCATTATTATTTTGACTTTTATTCAATATAGAATGCTTCTCATAGCATCAAATTCACGAGCTAATTTTGGAAACTTTTCCAAATTTAAGATTTCTAAATTTCCAAATTTTCCAATGTAAGAAGAAGGAACCAACTAAAATAAGGCAGGTAAATTTTGTTTGCTACAGCAAAGACACCAAATACAAAATCGCTTCTGAGTCCTGTTCAGTGGGAAAGTGTAAGAGAAGGAAATCAGTTACGAAAAGTATGTTTTAATATTATTTTAACAGAGTTAATATTTAGATTTAGATCCATTTTACATCTTTGGTTACAGCTCCTTTTTATATTTCAATTCTTCTTTATAGAATTATTTCTTTCCACTTAAAATACATATTTCAGAATTTCCATTAAATAATTTCTTCATGGTAAGACCTCTTATGTGTGAAATGTTTCTTGCCTTTATTCTTGATAGTTTTGTGAATACACAGTGCTAGGTTAACAGTTATTTTCTCTCAGCACATTTTAAAGATATTATTCCTTCAATGTCTATTGGCTTTCAAAGTTGCTGTTACAAACAAGTCCAGGAAACAAGCTGACCATTGCCAGAGGGGAGGGGGGTAGGGGAAAGGACAAATTGGGTGAAGGGGATTGGGAGATAGACTTCCAGTTATTGAATGCATAGATCATGAGAATCAAAGGTACAGCTAGGGAATATAGTCAGTGGTATTGTAACAGTCTTGCATGATGACAGATGGTAGCTATACTTGTGAGCATAGCATAATCTATAGATGTCGAATCACTATGTTGTACACCTGAAACCAATGTAACATTGTATGTCAACTATACTCAAATTTTTAATTTTTTTAAGTAAAAAAAAAAAAAACCTGCTGTTACAAAATCAACCATCTAATGATCATTCATTTTAAGTAGTATGAATTTTCTCCCTGGGTTATTAAATTCCTTTTTTTTAATTTTATTTTTTTAACATTTATTTATTTTGAGAGGTAGAGCATGAGCAGGGGAGGGGGAGAGAGAGAGACATACAGAATCTGAAGCAGGCTCCAGGCTCTGAGCTGTTTGTTAGCACAGTGCCTGACGAGGGCTCGAACTCACGAACTGCAAGACCATGACCTGAGCTGAAGTCGGACGTTCAACGGACTGAGCCACCCAGGCGCCCCTTAAATTCTTAATACCGCAGATAACACTGTTATTTGATGCAGATTTGAGATAATTTTTAGTTCTGTTACACTCACTTGAACTGTGACTTATAGTATAATTAATAATAACACTAGCATACTTCCAAGATATTGCAAATCGAATTCCAGACCATCACTTTAAACAAAACGAGTCAAATGAATTTTTTTAGTTTCCCAGTACATACAGAAGTTGTGTTTATACTATCCTGTAGTCCATTAAGTGTGCAATAGGATTATGACTCAAAAAAAAAAAAATACTGAAAACGAAAAAAGTTTAAAAGATTGTGAGAATTAACAAATTGTGACACGGCGACACAAATGCTTTTGGGAAAAAAAAAAAAAAAAGGTTCAGAGAGACCTGCTAGAGGCGGGCTGCCACAAACCTTGAATTTGTAAAACATGCAATACCTGCAAAGTGCACTTAAAGCAAAGGGCAGTAAAACCAGGTCCGCCTGCAGTAACTAGCATTTATTTAGCACTTACCTTGTGCCTGACACTGGTAAAAACACTCCACCTTATCTCATTCAGTTATCTTTCACTGGTAGGTACTCTTCCTATCTCTGTTTTGTGCGAGGAACGAGACTGGAACGAGACTGGGGAAGTCGGACAACCCCTGCCAGGTCACACTGCTGGGAGTGAGAGGGGAGGCGAGAAGAGCCTGGGGTCAGCGGAAGTAACACCACTCTGGCTCAGGTGAAACTTATTTACAAATGTAGACGTTGCGTGATTTGCAGCCCACTGGGCTAAGCTGGAACTACATTTCCCAGAATCCCTCTCCCACATGCTTCCCAGGAGACTGCCAGCAGAGGGAGAGATTTGCTGGAGATTTGGCAGGTGGGAGTGAGGAAGAAGTCATTACTCCCTGAAAGTCATCCATTTAGTTGTGGTGGGAATACGACACAGAGGTGCCTGCCAGTGCATTCGGGCTTGCCTCGTCCTTTGCTAGATGTCCCACTCTCCCGTACTAGTGGCAAACAGTAACTCCCGCCTCAACTCCCCACCGCACCGAATGCAGAGGCAACAGCCCAGCAGAGATATTTTTTTTCCGCTCCTTTCACCATCCTTGTCCTATTCCCTCGGCTGGACAATCCCACCTTCCTGGCTTCCCTTGCCAGTGTCTACCCTTCCATCTACACTCAAACTCAGAGGAACTGGCCTCCAAATCCTCTTTCCAGACCTTATTTCTTCCACAATTATGTATGGTCTCACTCCATAATGCCTGCAGTGATTCCATATCCTTAACTGAACCCTGACTGAACCCAGAGGTGATACAAAGTATACTGCGGGGGCACCTGGGTGGCTCGGCCGGTTAAGCTCCCTCTTGGTTTTCGCTGGGGTCATGATCTCATCGTTTCTGGGCGGTACTCTGCATTGACGACAGGGAGCCTGCTTGCGATTCTCTCTCCCCATCTGTTTGCCTCTCCCCACGCCCTCAAAATAAATAAATAAACTTAAAAAAAATACTGCACAAGAGCAGTGTTTCAAAAACTCCCTGTTCATGCTTCTTAAAATGCAGATTCTGGGATCCTATCTTAGATATATATTCTGATTGCTAGGCAGGCCAAATCCTGACTTCCATCTGACCTAGGCACTTTTGACTTCATTGTACCCCTTTATCCATATAAATCATTAAACATGTTTTACAACTGTGTTGGTATAAAGACAAATACAATCTAAGCTGAATTATATCTGTTTTCTAACTTTAAAGGAAGGTAAACACTATCTTGGATCCTAAAAGTATGCGGACCCTAGGCACCGTGTCTACTGTGGCTAATGTCGAAGCTAACCCTGATACTAGGTTTGGAGAGGGGCCAGGAATATGAATTTTAGGACCCTCTCTTGGTGATTCTTGTCATTAGGCAAGTTCGAAAAGGACTGCTGGAGAATATGCGTACTTCAGGACTTCTAGGAAGCTCTGTAATCACACCATTAAAGGGTAAATAACATAAGATAACTTTCAAATGGAAGGGAACACATGTGTGGGGAAACACTTTTTAAAAAGTGTAATAACAACAAAACCTAGCCCTGCAAAACAGCAACAGATATCTCACCCTATGCCTTATGCTTATGACCCATCCGATTTTTCAAGTTTTGTTACATTTCCATGAATTGGTCTTACAGTAGAATCACAATACCATTGTTTCTGTAGGAAATAGTTCTAGCCCAATGAATTGCTGAATCTCTGTTACAAGTCCCTCTGAGAATTAAGGTCCAAAAGCAAAGGAAAGTTACGACAAACCAGGTCCATTCATAAGGCAGAATTTCCCAGGCTGCTGTGCTTATAAAGCTCTAGCATAAAATTGATTTGCTTTTATTTGTTTCCTGTGTCTGAATTAAATTTTAATCTCCTTCCTGGAGGGAAATAAATTGTATAATATATCTCAGCATTTAGAATGGTGCTCTAATCAATGTGGACTCTGAAGAAACACTACAGATAAAAGTCAAGAATATAAGTAAATAGGCATTTTTTTTTTTTTGGCCCTGACAATAAATACAAAATGCTGAGCAAAGGCAAATATTCAGAATTGCATGTTGCTTTTTTTTGTCAAAACTATATTCTCTTAATAACTTCTATGTGCATGTCTTATCTCTATTATTAGACGGTTTCTTGACTATATTTTCTCTGTTGGTCTGATTCCCAATGGCACCTGTGTATTTCTATGAAAGTAGTTATCCCTCAAAAATAACTTTTTGTACTTAATGAAATAATAAAAATCTTGAGATAGATTTTTAAAATATATTTCTGGTTATTTTTTGTGGGAGCTAGGAAATGGGATAAACTAAGATATCAAAGTTTGAAGACTTTGGCTGAAATAAACTTTTCAAAATATCTAAAGGTTGAACTCTGGGAAAAAATGTTTAAGGTCTAAAGAAGGACTAGGAGAAACATTTGAGATTGATTGCTTTGTTTTTCCATTCTTCTGTGGAGATTCTACTTCTTCTGTTTCTTCTCACTACACGCTCCCAGGGCACGTTTCCAGTATTTGAAAAGAACAGAGGTTTAGTGCATTCTCCCTATGCTCATCTGCAGCTAGAATGCAGGTTAAAAAAAAAAAAATCCCATCTCTGCTTTTCCTGGGAAAAACAGGAACCAGACAGGAAGCAAAAGAGCTGTAAAGGAGTAAGCACAATACATATAAAAATGGTCCCGGACACCAATCTGAGAGCTGTCACTTTCCATCTGTCCTAACAGGTATAGAATATTGACATGCTACACAAGGGGGCAGGGCAGGGCAGTGCTTTTAGAGATTTTTCCGTTACCTCAACTGTAAGTTTTTCATGGTACAGTTACATTACTTTGTTAATTTGTGACTTCTCAGAGAAAAAAAAAACTGCAAAGTACACTGTAAATCAGATTTACTGCATAGAATTTTCAGAATACATAAAAAATAAAGCAATACAGGAAAGGAGACTGTCTAAGTGTCATTTAATTGGTTATTCTGGTGGGATGATGCAGAGAACTTTGGAGCTCTAAGAAGCTTAGCTGTTGATGGCTTGCTAGAGCATGTCCATTAAAAACAGCCCCAATGCATCAGTTCTTGAGGCCAGCTTTCCTCCTAGAATGTGGTTACCATCTCATAAGGGTGGTAAAAGTATTGAAAAAAGTATTATATACTTTAAGACACATTCTTTGATTTTTTTAATGTTTTTTTTAACATTTATTTATTATTGAGAGACAAAGAGAGACACAGCATGAGCAGGGGAGGGGCCGAGAGACAGGGAGACACAGAATCTGAAGCAGGCTCCAGGCTCCAAGCTGTCTGCACAGAGCCCGACGCGGGGATCGAACTCAGAAAACCGCAAGATCATGACCTGAGCTGAAGTCGGACGCTTAACCGAGGGAGCCACCTAGGCGACCCATATTCTTTGATTTTTAGAGTAATAAATGCTTATTGACTATTGTCAACATCACAACATACTTCCCATTAATCTAGCGTGTTTAAACCAAGAACATTTTTCATAGAAACCTGAAATGATAGAGACAGAGGACAGTTGGATGTTTTCCTGATTCCTGGGGAAATGACAATAAAACTTTTCTAATATTTGAACGAAGCAAACATTGATCCCTGACTTCCTCCGCACCACTACTTTCCAAGATGTTCCTGAATGGAAGATTAAAGTGTAAACGAAGTCAGTAAAGTAAAAAAGTGTAGCACAAGTTGACAATTGTATGTTAAATGCAATTTCTATGTTTATTTCATAAGCGTTGTGAATTACAAGAGTAATTTTGCCTTCAAAAATTTTAAATTTTAAAATCCCAACTGATAGAACAAAATGGAATGTCTTTTACCTTTCTCAAAGAGAAAAAGCTTTTATTACCTGTAGAAGACAATCTTTGACATAGCCCCCAACTTCACAGTGACTGTCTTCCTGACATCTACATTCCCCAAAACAACGATCTCATGAGGAAGGGTCCATGGAAGCTGTTCATGCATGGGACTGCACTCTCTGTGCCACAGTTGCTTATGATAGACATTTGATTCAATTTTGACCAAATTCCCTCCAGTAAAATGGAAAGTGAGATCAGCAGGTATTTTGCACCAGGTGTCTGTATGTAGTTGGTACTGAGGAGATAAGAGTTCCATAGCTGGGGAGCTTGTGTATAGAGACACAAGGAAAGCTGAACTTGAGATATAACATTGTAACAAATGTAAAGGAATAGCTGTAATAAGATCTATTGTCCCAAAGGAAAAGAGAGCGCAGGCGCGAGAGTGAGAGAGCGAGAGCGAGAGCGAGAGAGAGAGAGAGAGAGAGAGAAAGAGAGAGAGAGAGACAAAAGAATGATGACCAGGATTCTCTAGTTCCCTCACTTGCGTTATAAATCTCCAGTGTACTTTTTTTTTTTAATGTTTATTTATTTTTGAGAAAGAGAGTGCAAGTGGAGGAGGGGAAGAGAGAGAGGGTGAGGGAGCACAGAGGATCTGCAGCAGGCTCCTGCTATCAGCACAGAACCTGACACAGGGCTTGAGCCCACAAACCATGAGATCGTGACCTGAGCTGAAATCAAGAGTCTGACACTTAACTGATTAAGCCACCCTGGCGCCCCTCCAGTGTATTTTTTTTATTCTTAGCTTTCATAAGATACTTTTGTACCCTCAAAATAGATCTCTCACTTTTTCCATAAGCTTGTTCTAAGCATCTTCTACAATATAAAGTCAAAATATCTCTAAGACATTATCCCATCATTATCAATTGCCAGTGCTGCCCCTAAAGAAGTTACCTAAATTTCTTAAACATTTTAATACCCATTTCATAGCAAATGTTCTATTTTATTTCTATTTAATGATTCTAATATACCAAACTGAGAGGCATTTACCAGTGTGAATAACAGACTACATGTTCACAGGTATGATGGTGATTTTCTGATCATGCTGCCTGCTCACATTTCCAAAACAATCAATCAAATAATAAATTAATAATGAAAAGTTAATTTGGTACAAAATGTTTTTTTTTTTTTAATATTGGACTTGGTGCTGTGGGGTATACAAAAAGAAAATAATGCAATTCATGAAAGAACATATCATTGGGGTGCCTGGGTGACTCAGTCGGTTAAGCATCCAACTTTAGCTCAGGTCATGATCTCATGGTTCGTGAATTCAAGCCCCGCATTAGGCTCTGTACTGACAGCACAGTGTCTGCTTCAGATTCCCTGTCTCCTTCTCTCTTTGCCCCTCTCCAGCTTGTGTTCCCTCTCTCTCAAAATAAAAAAGATAAAAATATCTCAAAAAGATAAAAATAAAAAAAAGAGCACATCATTTTCAATAACAGATTATTTCTGAGATGTGAAAACTGGTGATCTATTCAGTAAAATTTGTTTAAATGTTCAGAGGGGGATAAGTTTAAATATACAAATGGTTTCATCTAATTTTCTGAAGGCATCACATCATAATGTAATCATCCTTCTAGTATTCTGACTTGGAAGTAATTCCAAAGGGTTTGAATGGACTTTCAAAGTTATTTCTCCTTATATAAGGCAGGGTAATTGCTTGTTGTGTCAGTCAGTATTTTTAGTTGTAAGTAACAGAAATCAGCTCTGGCCAAATTAAACAGAAAATGAATTTATCACAGAATATTGAGTGATACAAAGCATCATGAGAAGGGATGAAGAACTAAGGTCAGAAAGATAGCAATGAATAATGCTCAGAACTATGCTGGAGAACTGATCTAGTGAGGACACTGCCTGCCCCCACAGGGATGACAAGCTTTACCCCCACAGCTGAAAATGGCTGCCATAGATGTTTTACATGGTTGTCAATACAACCATGTCAATACAGTCAGCACTCTATCTCAGGAAATGCTTCCCTGCACCCACCACTCTTTCTTCTTTTAATGTTTTTAAATGTTTATTTATTTTTGACAGAAAGAGAGAGAGAGAGAGAGAGAGAGACAGAGCATGAGCGGGGGAGGGGCAGAGAGAGAGGGAGACACAGAATCCGAAGCAGGCCCACCACTCTTGCAGAGAGAATTCTATAGCTCTTGTTTCTTTGCATCAGTAGCACCCAAATCATAGTTTGGCAGAGCATAGCACCTATAGCTGTGCCCTACATGCAAGGAAGGCTGGGAAATAATGTATATGGCGCTTCCAGCTTCACAGGGAGAGGTAGGCAGTCACAGGGTTTAAGAAGTTGAGAATGCTCTTAACATGGCAAGGTGGTCCCTATCCTGACCAGTCAAAAAGTGTAAGAACTGTCTAGGATATCAGTGGGCCAAGGGCTAGTACAATTAACATCAGTTATTTTCCTCTTTTTTTTTTTTTATGCTTGTTAGTACTTTTTCTCCTTCCAAGTTGTTTTCTGCAGCATTGGTTTAGGGCAAGTGTAGCCAGAAAAGTTCTTATCCCAATATAAGGTCATAATTGAATGTATTTTTATGTTTCCTATGTTTTACTGCTTTTCAGCAGAACAAAAATATGAGTAGATGAAGTAAAATTCATATATAGGAAACACTGAGGCTTAACTAAAGTTTTCTTCAAGGTGATCAAGCATGCATCGTTCAGTAATGGCAAGGATTTCTAGAATCTCTTTGGCAAGTGTTTAAGCTATCGAATAGGCTGTTCATCAACAAAAGAAAGATATTTGCCAACATTTTCTTGATTTTTAGGAAGAAAAAAATACAAAGAAGAAAAAACCTCTCCCAAAGTCTACAATTTTGGAGTTGTAGGAAATAGCAATTTTGTCTGACATATACATGCAATGGTGACTATAATTCGTGATTAAGAAGAAACAATAACTCATGGGAATCTGGGATCATCACTAGAAGCATGTACAGAGATGTCATATTCATATGAAGGAATGAAATAACATGCCCTTTGAGTTCTGCATCATACTCCCAAAATGGAGAAGTGAAGAAAAATACAGTGCCATAAGTTGCCCTAGAAATCTTTAATTCTGTGGGACAGAAGTATTCTTTCATTCCTGATTCATGATTATGCTAATGTTGGTTGTTTTTGGGGTGAGGAAAACTTTCTCCTTCTTCTCTTCTAGGTTCTTTGGCTGGCCTAATAATTAAACTGACATAAGATAGATTAACATGAGAAAAACAAATTTAATTAGGTATGGATGAGAGCCCCACAAAGACAGGAGAGGCTCTCTGAAAATCAGACAATTGAGGTTTATATGCCATCCTGAGCTAAGGCGAAGGGGGAAGTATCTAGAACTTCAAAGGGGAAGAAGACAATCCACAGGAAGATGGAAAGAATCAATGTTTGCCATGTCTCCCTGATATAGAAATTTCTCTCTGGTGTAGCTTTCTTCCTGAATCAGACTCTCTATCTAAGTGATTTTAGGCAATTAGGGGCACCTGGGTAGCTCAGTTGGTTAAGCATTGCACTCCTGATTTTGGTTCAGGTCATGATCTCACAGATTATGGGTTCCAGCCCCACATTGGGCTCTGCACTGACAGTGTGGAGCTTGCTTGGGATTCTCTGTCTCCCTCTCTCTCTGTCCCTCCCCCCTCTCAAAATAAATAAACTTAATTACAAATTTAATTAAATTTTTTTTTTAATCCTTTAGGCAGTTAAAGGGGAGGCAAAGAGTTCCTTCTGAGTCCCTTGGGCCCTGATTGCCTTCAGCTCACAATAATCCACATGCAAAAATGGCACGCTCTGAGGTGAACTGCCTCAAACTCCAACATTTTAATATATATTCTCTGTAAATTTTATACTTTGTCCTTGCAAAGGAGTTTGCGTTTCCTCCAATGATGGAAAGAGTCAACACAAGTGGGTCATGAAATCCACATTTTCTCCTTCTTATTCACCTCTCTCCTTAACCCATTCCCTGACACATACTCACAAAGTGACCATAGCCCTTTAAGCCAACAAAACCTTTATGAGAGGAGTTACATATATACAGATGTCATGGTGTGAATTAATTTTGAACTGATTCCTGGTTTATGTAATGTTTTACTCCTAATTCTTATTGAAGTTATTTCTTACAGAAAAATACAAATAACCAGAAATTTCCTGAAATGTATTGGAATACACTCTAACTTCACAAACCAAGATTAAGGATTTAATTTTGAATCAGTTACGTCCTTGTTGTGGCTCACCATGTGACTACAGACATAGTAAGTCACTGATTACCTCAGCTTCTATGCCTCATCCTAGAAAAAGAATGACATTTTCCTGTGAAGGGGAGCAGTATTTGCCACCCCAAAAATGTGTCTTTGGCATAGGAATATCTTGAGCTGATTACTTTTGAGAAACAGCAGGCATAGGGGAAACTTTGGAAATTAAGTAGTGGTTTCCCTTTTATTAGAGATATTTACATTGACAAGAGTGACAGATGTAACTATACTTACTGTGGGGATCATTTTGCAATGTACAAAAATATTAAATCTCTACAATATATACCTGAAACTAATAGGATATTGTATGTCAAATGTAATTTAATAAATAAAAAGAGGGACACCTGAGTGGCTCAGTCAGTTAAGCATCTGACTTCAGCCCTGGTCATGATCTGGCAGTCTGTGGGTTCAAGCCTGCGTCGGGCTCTGTGCTGACAGTTCGAAGCCTGGAACTGCTTTGGATTCTGTGACTCCCTCTCCCTCTGCCCCTTTCCAGGTTGTACTCTCTCTCTCTTTCCAAAATGAATAAAAAAACATTAAAAAAAAGAGTTACTTCACCTTCACTGAAATATATGAAAGAATATTCTCAGGAGAGTTGGAAAACACTATTTAGAAATAGTGATTGATAACTCTTGGTTACATTCAGTGTTGAAGGTGAACAACTCATATAAGACGTTGTCTTAAAACATTGCTCTATTAATAAAGCCAGTTATTAAATATAATGTCTATTAAAAATTAAGGAGTAAAAATTTTCCTTCAGATGTTTTATTCAAAAGATTTATCAAGGAAGATAGTAGGTGTATTGCAACTGACATTCTGCAGGAGCTAAAAAGAAAATTCTGACAAAAGAAACTGTAACTACATTACTTTTTTACATAAGCTGCCCAGTCTTGAAGGGTACAATTAAAAAAAAAAAAAACCACATGCTTTAAAGTTTGTGTATTTACAAGGCCTTTACAACCTTAAATACTAAGAAGGGAAGAAAGAAATCACAGGGCTTTTAAAAGCAATTATGATACATTTTAGCCATTCACTGGGTTCTCAGAACAGACTAAAACCTCAAAGTTCATGGCTATCTAAAATTACTCAGCTAAGATCACTTTGTGAGAGCTTTTCAACCACAGTGGAAGCTTCTCTAAGGCCAACCGAAGCAGGAAATTCAAATCTACCATGCATTATCAATGTTTTGGCACCATGAACCGATGTACTTTTTCATAGGATAACAGGCATTCAAAATTCCAAATCCTATAGTTTTTCAAGATGTTCCAGAAATGTAAGTATAACTGATGTTTAAATGCTGTGTCCTGGGGGAACAGTTCTAAATCTTAATAGATTTTAGAGGTGGACATCATCATTCATTGCAGCATAAGATGATCTTGTCCACAGGCAGCTGGCTGTCTCTATAGAAATGTAGGGAGCATACTGAATCAAAACAGGTCTCAATAATGGTGCGGCCACCAAACATATCTCAGCAAACATACATATGTGAGACAGAGATGTTCACAGCAGATCTCATTGCATGGGGATTAGCAAGCAATGCCAGCTGCACTGGTGTCAGTAAGGGTACAGGCTATTGGCTAGCTTTGGCAACCTCAGGGTGCATATGCGCAGTTTGCCTTTACCTTTAAACTCCACCCAGCATATCTACTGCAGGGGGAGGAGATGGTCAGCATATGCTAGCAGGTCTCAAGGGCCATAATAAGCATGCACAACAGAAGTAAGGATTTAAGAGAAGCAAAGAAAAAATTAAAAAAGGGGCCTCCTTAGGCCTTTTATACATTGATGGTTAGATCATTTTTTCCTGTTTTTAAACTGCAATGCAATTATCGACGCCTTAAGCTTCAATTCAATTAGGACATCACCTGATTCGTCAGCATATATTGCCCAAATGTTAATATGCATACAAAGGCAAGAAGGGAATGGCGGAGGGTTAATTTTGGATTCCAGGGCTTGTCCTCAGGCATTAGTATCACCGCCACCTTGTAGTCTTCATTTGGCTCTTCACTGGTTAATTTCCTAAGACAAATTATCTTTCTCAAGGAGACAGACTATTTTTAGGCCTAAGTGTTTTCGTAGCAAGAGGCAGTGGAAACAGTTCCTCTGACACAGGACTGAAAATACTCATAGGAGACTATGCATGCTCTGTCACTAGATGGAGCCCACACTCAATTCAGTTTTGGGGTGTTCGAAACCTATGACTCGAAAGCAACAGGAGGATTAAAATGCTTTAAATATGTTGGATGTGAAAGAAAGGCACCTAAAATAAACGCAGGGATTGAGAATATCTTCAAGCCAATTTCCAATCTTGTAAGAGGATGCTTATATCTTTTTTTTTTTAATGTTTATTTATTTTTGAGAGAGAAAGAGAGTGTGAGTAGGGGAGGGGCAGAGAGAGAGAGGGACACACAGAATCCGAAGCAGGATCCAGACTCTCAGCTGTCAGCACAGAGCCTGACATAAGGCTCAAACTCGTGAACCATGAGATCATGACCTGATCTGAAGTTGGACGCTTAACCAACTGAGCCACCCAGGCACCCCAAGGGTGCTTATGTTTTAATGCCACTCTCTGCAGAAATTCTGATAGGCTGTATGCAACAACATAGTTGAAAACTATTTGGACTAGACGACGGGAAAAAAGACCACTTTCAGTGGTCTTGGAGTTGGATTAACACATATACTGTTCTGACTTAATTTAGAACCCCCCCTAGGGGAGTTGTGTTAGGGTCAAAGTCCATCTGCTTGTCAGTGATTATAGGAGGATAACCAGAAGAGCAGTGGTTGATACTGGGAGAGAAGCCTCATGGAGGAGGGCACAGACCTGGCTGGAGAGACTATTGATCACCTCCACTAAAGAAGGTAGCAAAGTCCCTGATGGACTACAGGTCAGAGGCAGGCTCTTTTCCTGTGAAGAGCCACAAAGTAAATACTTCCTGCTCTGCAGGCCAGATGGTCTTTGTCACAATTGCCCAACTCTTCTAACATGTAATGTAAAAGTAGCCATACGCAAGCTGTAAATAAATGAGTGTAGCTGTGGCCAATGAAACTTTATGGACACTGAAATTTGCATTCCATTTATTTTTCATGTGTTATAAAATATTATTCATTAAAATTTTTTTTTTCTATAATTTAAAACACTGAAGCCCATTCTTATATCCTGGACTGTACAAAAACATTACAAGAGGCTGGAATGGCCCGTAGGCTACCATCTATTGCTGACCCCAGTATTGGTTAAAATGTAAGCCTAGTGTGTTAAGGTGGGAGCTTCTTTTGCGCGCTTGTGATGTTTTCTTTTTTGATGAGTGACATCTGTCAGAACTGCACTTCTGACCTCTGGCTCCACCCCTTATTATTATTTTTTTTTTTCATGGACATGGATTTACCAGATTGGTGGATCATACCATCAGGTAGATGGGACTAAGCTATTGAAGATCCCAATTGCAGGTAGATTGTGAATAGTTGGTGTCTGTTCTTTTATTTTTGAGAGAGAAAGAGAGTGTGAGTAGGGGAGGGGCAGAGAGAGAGAGGGACACACAGAATCCGAAGCAGGATCCAGACTCTCAGCTGTCAGCACAGAGCCTGACATAAGGCTTAAACTCGTGAACCATGAGATCATGACCTGATCTGAAGTTGGACGCTTAACCAACTGAGCCACCCAGGCACCCCAGGGGTGCGCCTGGGTGGCGCAGTTGGTTAAGCGTCCGACTTTAGCCAGGTCACGATCTTGCGGTCCGTGAGTTCGAGCCCCGCGTCAGGCTCTGGGCTGATGGCTCAGAGCCTGGAGCCTGCTTCCGATTCTGTGTCTCCCTCTCTCTCTGCCCCTCCCCCGTTCATGCTCTGTCTCTCTCTGTCCCAAAAATAAATAAACTTTGAAAAAAAAAATAGAAAGCCCAGAAATAACCCCCTACAAATGCAGTCAATTAATTTAATTTATCACAAAAGAGCCAAGAATATACAATGGAGAAAGGACAGTCTCTTCAATAAATGGTGTTGAAAAACTGGACAGCC
Organism: Herpailurus yagouaroundi; assembly: GCF_014898765.1. Taxonomy (NCBI): domain Eukaryota; kingdom Metazoa; phylum Chordata; class Mammalia; order Carnivora; family Felidae; genus Herpailurus; species Herpailurus yagouaroundi. The sequence goes on along the minus strand of NW_024412391.1, from coordinate 55,043,258 downwards.
ACATAGAAAAGAATGACATTGGACCACTATCTTACAACACATACAAAAATTAACTCAAAATGGGTGTCAGACGTGATATATCATTATTAACTAAAGCCCTTAACTGCATGCTATTTTGTTTAGTTTTCACCTTATGTCGCTTTTCTGTTTCAGGATCCCATCCAGGATATCACATTTTCTGCAGCTGTCATGTGCTCTTGGCTATGACAATTTCTTAGACTTTCCTTGTTTTTGAGGATCTTGATGGTCTTGCAGAGTACTGGTCAGGTATTTTGTATAATGTCACTGTATGGTTTGGCTAACTTTTTTTTTTTTTCCTCATGGTTAGACTGGGGATTTTGGAGGAAGATCACACAGGCAAAGTGCCATCATCACAGCATATCAAGGGTATATACTATTAACTTGACTTATCATTGTTGATGTTGACCTTGTTCACTTGATGAAGTAGTGTTTGTATTCTTTTCCCCTTCCCTCTTTGGAAGGAAGTCACTATCCTATATTTATGTTGTGGGGAGCTACGCTCCATCTCTTTGAGGGCAGAATATCTATTATAAATTTTTTGGCATTCTTCTGCATGGGGGATTTGTCAATTTTTAAGCTTTCTGTTATAAACCCTGAAATAAATATTAAGAAACTTGAGAAATTCATGGAAAGTGTCATGCCACATTTGTGAATTGGATTTAAAGAATGTCAGAAATAGTGAAGAGATTCACTATCTCAGAAATGGGGGTACACCCAGATATCTAAGTAATCATCTCTATGGCCAAGCACAAGAGGCCACATATGGAACAAGTATTGAAAGCCTGGTGATCTCAAATTTATAACACATCTCACAAGGCAGTAAAGAGCGCTCTTCTTTTTGGTTCCAACACAAAGACATACCAGAGAGTTCTATTTACCACATTAAGACTTGGAGACACAGATGTTGCAGATTAAATTTGTTAGTTAATTGTTTGTAGCTATGAAATCCTAAACTAAACTATAATCTCCATTGTAGCCCTGAGGATATTCAAGTCTCAGAAATGAGGAGGTAGGAGGTGTCTGTGGCTACCCTTTGAGCACAGGATTGCCAACATCTGACAGAGGTACAGAGCTGTCCACAGTGGATATATGCCAAACGTCAAGCAAATCTCACTAAGTGAATATCAGTGGGTAAGGAGCCATTCTAATTCAAGTTTTTTCCAGAGGTATTTCAGGGTCAGGTTGAACACTGTACTCGGTTACTTATAGTCCTACAGAGAGTGCCAGAAGTCAGACTACAATAGACATTCTTAGGTCTTGGAAAAAATAAGGTAAATATACTGATTGTGCTTTCATTGACTGAAATATCAAGACCTAAAGAAAATCATACATTTGACTTAGTTGGAGTGAAGAGCAACATTTGTTAACAGGCTGCAACCCTAAAAGTTTCATTGGTTGTTAGACACATTTTATTTTAAAGTGTGAGAGATCCAGGAAAATTCCACAATTCCTTGTCCCAGTATGGTAGGAGTGTACTTTGAGGGCTCAGCTAGCTAAGCATCTCACTGCCCGCACAAACCAGAGAGAAGAATGATACTTATCCAGAATCCAGAATGGGTGCAGTGGAACAGATTAGTGACATACTGGGAAAGAGGGTTGGTGCTCTGTTGCCTCCCTCTCCTTTGCATTCAGATACAAACACTATCTTCAAAGATTTTAGATCTGAAACATCTTACCATCACAATTGATAGACATGCATAACTTAGATGAGTGGCAAATCACAAAGACAAGGACTTCTGAAATAATTATGTCCCATTGCATCAGCTTAAGAGGTAAAATATTTCTTTATAGCTTCTCTTTGGCTATTTATTTATTTTTTTACTGACTATGATTTTTTTCAGCTTAGTTCTATTGAATAAAATTCTTTGTATGTCTCCAGAAAGGCCAAGCGCATGCAAAGGAGCTCACTGTGAGGATACCCCTGTATAGAATTTTTTTAAAGAAAAATCATGGCATGTATCATTTTCTTATTTTATTTTATTTTGAGAGAGAGAGAGAGAGAGAGAGAGAGTGAGTGGGGTAGGGGGCAGAGGGAGTGAGAGAGAGAATCTTAAGAAGGCTCCACGCTCAGCGCAGAGACTGAGGTAGGGCTCAATCCCACAACCCTGGGGTCTTGACCTGAGCCGAAATCAGGAATCAGACGCTTAACCCATTGAGCCACCCAGGTGCCCCTGGCATATCTCATTTTATAGGAAGACCAAAAGTGTCATCTCTTTTTATGGCATAAATGTTCCATCTCTTCGTCTTTTATAGTAATAACTCTAAAATTTTTTAAAGTCATATTGATTTCTTACATCAATACGAGTAATATCTCTTCCCTGTAACACAAGTTGAAATTACGCTATATATCTGGCCTATAGATCATCACTCTCTGAGATTCAAAAGGAAATTATGAATGCGATGGGCAAAGAAATATGAATATAACATAATAAAAATATATAAATTAAATACAAAATAGATAAATGTAAAACAGCTAAATTGTAGTACTTACAATTATAGAAACATGGTCATGTACAACTAATAAGGCTGAAAAAATGGGATAAGTGTTGGAAAGGGAGTTGGGAGTTTAAGTTTACAAAATTCTTTATCTTGCACAGCAAAGAGTCAATAGACACTGTATGAACTTAAAAATGTAGTTTAAGGAAAAGTTACCTTTTTATTTATATTTATATTATATTATCTTCTTATTTATCCCGGCATGGTTAGTGGGATCTATCTTTACAAATTAATTTTTTTTTTACTGTAAAGAAACCTTTATTTAAAGTTCAATGACTCTTTTGGCTTTATTTCAATTTATTTTAATTCTGTAAATTTCATGTTCATGTTAACACATTTAAAACTTTGAAATAATGTGAAGAGTATGACCATATTTTATCTTTCTTATCTGTATCTGTCTTTATAAATGTGAGAAGTCTGAAATGATATTCATATTGAGGACAAGTGTTCCTCGATAGTAGCAGTGAAGGGACTGTTGCTTCCTTTTTAAATCTTTTAAGGTTTTTTAAAGTTAACAGATGTTACCTAGGAGGAGGACAGAGTTGTACACGAGGGCAAAGAGGAATCATCACTTTTTACTCTATATACTATTTGCATTTGCACAACAATCATATACTTCATGATTTTTATAAAACAAAAATTTATATTTTGGAAGTTAAATTTTAAGAAAAGTACTTTTCCCCATCACATTCTTGATGTTTTTTTATATTGGTACAAGCTCAAAGAAAAATAATGGGATATTTGGCAAAGTCCTCAACCCAACTCAATGTAGAGAAAATGTATATTTTATAGCCTGTTTTAGCCAACAGGTTTTGTGTTTTGTAACTCCATGGAGATACATGAGAGTTCCTTTAGACATGAAACATTCCATGTAGGTCTAGTAAGTAGATCAATCTAATTTGAAGGGAGATTTAGGTACTAGTTACACAGTGAGCATACACGCTTTTTTGGCATACATATTTTTGCCAAAGTGCTGAACAGATTTGGAAAAACTTAGGTAAATCATTTCTCAAGGATATGGGATGCCCACAAACTAAATCAAAGTATTTCAGATAACTGTCTTTTTTTTATGCGTTATCAATTCATAATGGTAGAAAGAAAAATCTTCAGAGAGCCTGATAGAGAACATTTGAACTTAAATTAAACTTTACTCTTTAAAGCTAATGTTCAATTACTAGTTTGAGTCATGAGCACATTATCTACGCAGAGTGCATGAGTATTAAAGGATATGTAATTATATTTTCAATAACAATTACTGGTTTAAAAGAGGTTTGTGTGATTGAAAACACATATAATTGTGTTTGGGGGAAGTTAGAGAATGGTATCATTAAGATGATTAATCTATTTTACAATCAATTTTTAATTTAAGTTGGGGCCTTAAATTTAATTGGTTTTATTTGATTTCAGAAAACAACATACACATATTCTCCTGTTTTCCAATAGATGTCAGTATCAAAAAAGAAAAGAGATAGTTGTTTACTCTGTCTTGCAGCACAAAGGAGAATATTCTTACCCCCTCTTCCCAGCTTCATGTACTTAGAATTGCTATAGCCAGTCTAAGCAGTGCAACACAGGACCGTAGTTTTTAAATACAGAATAGTTATATTTTTGGGTGGGGTAAGTTCAATGACAAGTATATGTAGGGATTATGGTGCTTGAAGTGGAAGGGAATAATAAGGAAATATTTGACTGATTTCAAAACAGTCCCTAGTTTCTTTATTTCTTTGTGGCTCTATTATTCCTTCTCTTCTCTCTATAAAATCTAACCTCCATCTTGAGTTTCCATTTCCCAGTGTTAGTTCATAAATGACTTTATGTTAAAAAAAAAAGACTTTAGTTATGTTCCTATGGCATTTTGATCTTTGAAATTCACAATATATTTTTAAAGTAATAATAACATGAGTATTCCTTATCATCCATTCCATTGTCACTATTGTAGAACTTTAAACAAATCATCATATGTAGAAGAAATAGTGGTTAACATGGTTTTCAATTTAATTCATCCAACAATATGCAGAATTCAAGGCTGCGGAGAATTGGGAATTTGGAATTTTGTTAAAAACAGGAAGGATTCCCCCTGAAATGTATATTTAATCCTATACTGTCAGTATGCATGGGGTCCTAACTGATGTAATGACATCAAGAGAAAAGACTAAAAAAATTCATGACATGCCTGCCATTTTCTTTCATCACATTATAGTCACCTAAATTTACCTTTGTCTAATTGCCTACTACATTATTTATATCTACTTTAGGGATCAAGAGAGAAATGAAAAAAGAATCTCATACATTCTATTATTTACATCTCCTTTTTCTGTGGCTGAAGCATCAAAAAGAAGTCCATCGTCTTGTTCCTTCAGGCTTTGCTGTCCTGCATGAGGACAAGGACTGAAACACAGATGGGTGAAGAGACAAACCAAGCGCAAGTTTCTCATCTGCCCCAGATTCAGTTTTGCTCGTAAGCATATAAATGTGTGAATTTTTCAGCTTTAGAACTGAACATGTGAGAGACCATTTCTTGCTTATGATCAGAAATGACACTTTGCACAATATAGGAGTGTAGAGAGCACACGTTGCTATTCATATTCTCCTGCAACGAGAATGCACAATAGGAGAACAGTTTTTGTATTAAATGACAGGTTTCTGACAGAATCTACAGGCTCCTATGCATTCATACACAAATGTATAGGCACTTTTGTTTGTCTTTTTGCCTGAGTCAAAGAGATATGGGCTCTTATTACTTGTCACTCGTTAACGATATGACTTAGACATGTCATTTAATTTTTCACAACTGGACATCGCATACTTGCCTAGCAGGTTAGATTTATTGTAAAGGTATTGATAAAGTGTTTCATAAACACTAAGAGATAATGCAGATGTGATGGGAAAAAAAAACCAATGATTTTAAACCATTTTTTGTTGACTCTAGGTTACTTTTGCACTTATGGAATCCATTAACTCCCTCCAAAATCTTAGAGGCTAATGGGCATAAGGGTATTGCTTTTAATGAGGGAGGTCTATGAATGTGAAACATGTCAAAAAATAAATAAAGGGGCGCCTGGGTGGCGCAGTCGGTTAGGCGTCCGACTTCAGCCAGGTCACGATCTCGCGGTCCGTGAGTTGGAGCCCAGCGTCGGGCTCTGGGCTGATGGCTCAGAGCCTGGAGCCTGTTTCCCATTCTGTGTCTCCCTCTCTCTCTGCCCCTCCCCCGTTCATGCTCTGTCTCTCTCTGTCCCAAAAATAAATAAAAAAAACGTTGAAAAAAAAATAAAAAATAAAATAAAAAAATAAAATAATATCTGAGTTAATAGAAAAAAAGATGTTATTTGTAGTTTGCACAAATCTCTTTACACTGGTATTTATTTTCCTTTAAATACACTGGTATTTATATATAACTACACTGGTACTTCTATATAATAAAAAATATTCACGTCGTTTTTTAAACAAAGTCAAAGAGTAGGGTGCCTGAGTAGCTCAGTCAGTTAAGTGTCTGACTCTTGATTTCGGCTCCGGTCGTGATCTCACAGTCATGAGATCGAGCTCCTCCGTGAGCCCCAAGTCAGGCTCTGCACTTGGCATGGAGCCTGCTTACAATTCTCTCTCTCCCTTTCCCTCTGTCACTTCCCTGCTCAAGCTCTTTCTCTCTCCCTCTCTCTCCCTCTCTCTGAAAACAAAACAAAAAAACAAAGTGAAAGAATGTAAGAAGTATTATATAATAACAAAAGCAAAATACAAAATCATGAAAAAACAAACAGTCCCCTACCAACCCAACAACAGGTCTATTCCTTCTGAAGCAAATCTTTCTGTATTCTGCTTTTTGATTCCACTGATGGTTACCTTGACATGTAAATGTTTTTTTACAACCCTTTATTGGTTCACAAAACATAGACATTATCTACTGATTTCTTATGATCAATAGACACTTACTTTCTAGTAATTGGCTCACATCTATCCCCTGCTACATCTCTTTCCCCCTGTTTCAGAGGACTTTCTTTTAAAAAAATATTTTTTAATGTTTTTATCTACTTTTGAGACAAAGAAAGACAGAGCATGAGCAGGGGAGGGTCAGAGAGAGAGGGAGACACAGATTCCAAAGCAGGCTCCAGGCTCTGAGCTGTCAGCACAGAGCCTGACATGGGACTCGAACTCACGGACTGTGATATCATGACCTGAGCTGAAGTCGGAAGCTCAACTGACTGAGCCACCCAGGTGCCCCAAGAGGACTTTCTTAAATCTCTATTTTTTATACATTTTCCATTAACAGCATCTCTTGACCCCTCTCTGTAAAACACAAGATATTAGAGCTTTCACCAATCTCTCCACTTTTCTTTATCCCTTTCCACCTCCCTACATGTCTTCTGAACCACTAGTTCTATAATTTAAAGATGATGGCATACAAATTTTATTCAACACCCATGGTTATATTGTCCACCATTTCTAAGAACCATTCTTAGAAGTAAAACCCCATAAAGACATTTTTTAATGCTTATTTATTTATTTTGAGAGACAGAGAGCAACCACAAGGGGTGGAGCGGGGTGGGGGGAGGGACAGAGATAGAGAATCCTAAGCAGGCTCTGCAGGGGGCTCAAACTCATGACTGTGAAATCATGACCTGAGCTGAATTCAAGAGTCAGAGGCTTAACTGAGCCACTCAGATACCCCCAGCCTCTAAAGACTTTTTAACTATATTATGACACTTCTGCCTGTTTTGGGTCCAGTATCCACTCCTATGTCTCTGAATAGCAAATATTTGGGACACAAATTAAAATTAATTTTCATTTTTATATGCCCCGAAATTCTCAGTTATTCTCCAGTTCTTAACCATATTATCAGCTTTATGTCTTCCATTCCCCCCAACTTCCTACTCAGCAGACCTCTTTCCTGTTCCAATCTTCTCATGGCTGTTAGCTTCATCATGGGACATCCTCTCACTACCTTCTTGGAAGAGCTGAAACTATTTCCTGGATCACCATTTTCTTTCTTTGTTTATTTCTTGTTTTGTCAGAGTGCTTCCTCAAAAGAAAAGAACTCTCTAAGAGGGAATTTTCCTAGCAAAGCTTTTCTGAGTCATTGAGAGGTTTAAAAGCCTTTATTCTGTGTGCTCACTTCAGTGATGGTTTGGCCAATTTAAAATTCTAGGTTAAACTTTCTTTTTACTCAGACCTTTGAAGGTATAGAGACCCACCTTCACCAGAGTATTGCTATGAAAAAGTCTGAAACCCCTTTCCTACATGACCTGTCTTTCTAAAAACACTTCATCCTTCAGTGCCTGGTAATTTCACGGTGATGTGTTTGATTATAGATTATTGTTGTTATTGCTGTTGCTGTTGTTGTTGTTGTTGTTGTTGTTGTTGTTATTGTTCCTGTTTTTACAAGTTGTTTCTTTTTTGATTTCCTGATTTTCCTCCAACATCTGGTGCTTCTTGGTGCCTCTTCTCATGTGAGAAAGAGGCTGTAGTAAAAATGACTGTATGTACTTTGTACACAAGTAGAAGTTCTTGACTCTCATTCTTAGCTTTCAGGGGAACAAGCAAGGAGTCTTGTATTACATTTTGAAACCATTAAATACTAAAAGGAAAGAGGTTTTGTCCTGGGTACCAACTCCTGAATTATTCAAAGTTTATTAGAGAAAAATTTTCATCTTTTCCTTTCAGTAATGGTATCACCTGGCTCTTGGCATTTCATGAAAACTGCAGACAAGTCTTCAACATAAAATTTCAATGAATTCTTATGTCAATTCCTTTATTTCATTCCTACTTTCCACTTCTATCTTTTGAAATTCTTCAGAGACAAACCCACCTCTCCCTTAGCTAGGTCTTCCTCTCCTCATATTCTTCACTGGTCCCTAAGTTGTACTATTATACCAGTCATTACTCATCCATGAATTGGCTTTCTAACTTTCTAATCCCTCTGGCCCACTCTCTATATTGATACATACTTTATTCCATTACTTCTTTCTTTTTTTTTAACATTTTTATTCATTTTTGGGAGACAGAGAGAGACAGGGTGTGGATAAGGGTGGGGTAGAGAGGGAGGAAGACACAGAATCTGAAGCAGACTCCAGGCTCTGAGCTGTCAGTACAGAGTCCAACGCAGGTCTTGAACCCACGAACCATGAGATCATGACCTGAGCTGTAGTCGGACACTTAACCAACTGAGCCACCCAGGTGCCCTTCCATTACTTCTGATGCAATAAATTTTAGGTTGGTGGCAGCAGGGATAGACCTGTAGGTTCATTATATTGTGTTAAATTGGAATAGAATCCTTATTTTTTCTTTTATTTTAATACTCATTATAAAATGAAATTACAGGTATTGGCATATCTGTTTTCTGATGGTTTTGTTCTGATTCACTTTATTTAGTTCAAGTACATGTAGCTCCTAAGAAAGTAAATAAAAAACTTTGTTAATAGTGAATGATGTAGAACCCAGGATTTCCAAAGCTCCTGAGGGTGTTGTAGTTAAATTTTATTATAGTCCCGCCCCTGTGTACCTTGCCGATCCACCCCAGCTAATACACCAGATCCCCAGCACGACAAGCCTGGCAGTGTCAAAGTAGCCTGCAGGGGCCATGACACCCCACAGTTATTCCTGCCCCTAGGAGAGGGGAAGACAAGGCACACACCAGTCTGACTGTGGCCCCAGCGGTGGGCTGGGGGCAGACATCGGATCTGACTGTGGCCCCACCCACCAATACAAGTTATTCAAGACAGCACAGGGAAGTGCCTGGCAGTTCCACACCACTCCAGGGACTATCCAAAATGACCAAACGGAAGTATTTCCCTCAAAAAAACCTGCAGGAAAGAACGACAGCTAACAAACTGATCAAAAACGATTTAAACAATATAACAGAAAGTGAATTTAGAATAATAGTCATAAAATTAATCGCTGGGCTTGAAAACAGTATAAAGGACAGCAGAGAATCTCTTGCTACAGCGATCAAGGGACTAAGGAACAGCCAGGAGGAGCTTAAAAATGCTATCAATGAGCTGCAAAATAAAATGGAGACAACTACGGCTCGGATTGAAGAGGCAGAGGAGAGAATAGGTGAACTAGAAGATAAAATTATGGAAAAAGAAGAAGCTGAGAAAAAGAGAGATAAAAAAATCCAGGAGTATGAGGGGAAAATTAGAGAACTAAGTGATGCACTAAAGAGAAATAATCTATGTATAACTGGTATTCCAGAGGTGGAAGAGAGAGGGAAAGGTGCTGAAAGTGTACCTGAAGAAATAATAGCTGAGAACTTCCCTGACCTGGGGAAGGAAAAAGGCATTGAAATCCAAGAGGCACAGAGAACTCCCTTTAGACGTATCTTGAATCGATCTTCAGCGTGACATATCATAGTGAAACTGGCAAAATACACGGATAAAGAGAAAATTCTGAAAGCATCTAGGGATAACTGTGCTCTAACATATAAAGGGAGACCGATAAGACTAGTGACAGATCTCTCTACTGAAACTTGGCAGGCCAGAGAGGAATGGCAGGAAATCTTCAATGTGATGAACAGAAAAAATATGCAGCCGAGAATCCTCTATCCAGCTAGTCTGTCATTTAGAATAGAAGGAGAGATAAAGGTCTTCCCAAACAAACAAAAACTGAAATAATTCATCACCACTAAACCAGCCCTACAAGAGATCCTAAGGGGGATCCTGTGAGACAAAGTACCAGAGACATCACTACAAGCATGAAACCTACAGACATCACAATGACTCTAAACCCATATCTTTCTTTTTTTTTTTAATTTTTTTTCAACGTTTATTTATTTTTGGGACAGAGAGAGACAGAGCATGAACGGGGGAGGGGCAGAGAGAGAGGGAGACACAGAATCGGAAACAGGCTCCAGGCTCTGAGCCATCAGCCCAGAGCCTGACGTGGGGCTTGAACTCACGGACCGCGAGATCGTGACCTGGCTGAAGTCGGACGCTTAACCGACTGTGCCACCCAGGCGCCCCATAAACCCATATCTTTCTATAATAACACTGAATGTAAATGGACTAAATGCGCCAACCAAAAGACATAGGGTATCAGAATGGATAAAAAAACAAGACCCATCTATTTGCTGTCTACAAGAGACTCATTTTAGACCTGAAGACACTTTCAGACTGAAAATGAGGGGATGGAGAACTATTTATCATGCCACTGGAAGTCAAAAGAAAGCTGGAGTAGCCATACTTATATCAGACAAACTAGACTTTAAATTAAAGGTTGTAACAAGAGATGAAGAAGGGCATTATATAATAATTACAGGGAGAACTAACAAATATAAATGAAGAACTAACAAATCCATCAAGAACTAACAAATATAAATGTCTATACGCTGAATACGGGAGCCCCCAAATATATAAAACAATTACTCACAAACATAAGCAACCTTATTGATAAGAATGTGGTAATTGCAGGGGACTTTAATACTCCACTTACAACAATGGATAGATCATCTAGACACAGGACCAATAAAGAAACAAGGGCCCTGAATGAAACATTGGATCAGATGGACTTGATAGATATATTTAGAACTCTGCATCCCAAAGCAACAGAATATACTTTCTTCTTGAGTTCACATGGAACATTCTCCAAGATAGATCACATACTGGGCCACAAAACAGCTCTTCATAAGTATACAAGAATTGAGATCAGACCATGCGTACTTTCAGACCACAATGTATGAAGTTTGAAATCCACCACAGGAAAAAGTCTGGAAAACCTCGAGGTTAAGCATGGAGGTTAAAGAACACCCTACTAAAGAATGAATGGGTCAACCAGGCAATTAGAGAAGAAATTTAAAAATATATGGAAAAAAATGAAAATGAAAATACAACAATCCAAATGCTTTGGGACGCAGCAAAGGCAGTCCTGAGAGGAAAATACATTGCAATCCAGGCCTATCTCAAGAAACAAGAAAAATCCCAAACATAATATCTAACAGCACACCTAAAGGAACTAGAAGCAGAGCAGCAAAGACACCCCAAACCCAGCAGAAGAAGAGAAATAATAAAGATCAGAATCTAAAAAAACCTGTAGAGCAGATCAATGAAACCAAGAGTTGGTTTTTTGAAAAAATTAACAAAATTGACAAACCTCTAGCCAGGCTTCTCAAAAAGAAAAGGGAGAGGACCCAAATAGATAAAATCATGAATGAAAATGGAATTATTACAACCAATCCCTCAGAGATACAAGCAATTATCAGGGAATACTATGAAAAAGTATATGCCAACAAACTGGACAACCTGGAAGTAATGGACAAATTCCTAAACACCCTCACACATCCAAAACTCAAACAGGAGGAAATAGAAACCTTGAACAGAGCCATAACCAGTGAAGAAATTGAATCAGTTATCAAAAATCTCCCAACAAATAAGAGTCCAGTGCCAGGTGGCTTACCTGGGGAATTCTACCAGACATTTAAAGCAGAGATAATACCTATCCTTCTCAAGCTATTCCAAAAAATAGAAAGGGAAGGAAAACTTCCAGACTCATTCTATGAAGCCAGCATTACATTGATTCCTAAGCCAGACAGAGACCCAGTAAAAAAAGAAAACTACAGGCCATATCCCTGATGAATATGGATGCAAAAATTCTCAATAAGATACTAGCAAATCGAATTCATCAGCATATAGACAGAATTATTCACCATGATCAAGTGGGATTCATTCCTGTGATGCAGGGCTGGTTCAACATTCGCAAATCAATCAACGTGATACATCACACTAATAAAAGAAAAGATAAGAACCATATGATCCTGTCAATCGATGCAGAAAAAGCATCTGACAAAATTCAGCATCTTTCTAAGTAAAAACCCTCGAGAAAGTCAGGAAAGAAGGAACATACTTAAACATCATAAAAGCCATTTATGAAAAGCCCACAGCTAATATCATCCTCTATGGGAAAAAACTGAGAGCTTTCCCCCCTGATATCAGGACCATGACAGGGATGTCCACTGTCACCACTGTTGTTTAACATAGTGTTGGAAGTTCTAGCATCAGCGATCAGACAACAAAAGGAAATCAAAGGCATCCAAATTGGAAAAGATGAAGTCAAGCTTTCACTTTTTGCAGATGACATGATATTATACATGGAAAAACCAATAGACTACACCAAAAGTCCGCTAGAACTGATGCATGAATTCAGCAAAGTCACAGGATACAAAATCAATGTCCAGAAATCAGTTGCATTCTTATACACTAATAATGAAGCAACAGAAAGACAAATAAAGAAACTGATCCCATTCACAATTGCACCAAGAAGCATAAAATACCTAGGAATAAACCTAACCAAAGATGTAAAAGATTTGTAGGCTGAAAACTATAGAAAGCTAATGAAGGAAATTGAAGGAGAAGTAAGGAAATGGAAAAACATTCCATGCTCATGGATTGGAAGAATAAATATTGTTAAAATGTCAATACTACCCAAAGCAATCTACATAGTCAATGCAATCCCAATCAAAATTGCACCAGCATTCTTCTCGAAGCTAGAACAAGCAATCCTAAAATTCGTATGGAACCACAAAAGGCCCCGAAGAGCGAAAGTAATTTTGAAGAAGAAGACCAAAGCAGGAGGCATCACAATCCCAGACTTTAGCCTCTACTACAAAGCTGTCATCATCAAGACAGCATGGTATTGGCACAAAAACAGACACATAGACCAGTGGAATAGAATAGAAACCCCAGAACTAGACCCACAAACGTATGGCCAACTCATCTTTGACAAAGCAGGAAAGAACATCCAATGGAAAAAAGACAGTCTCTTTAACAAATGGTGCTGGGAGAACTGGACAGCAACATTCAGAAGGTTGAAACTAGACCACTTTCTCACACCATTCACAAAAATAAACTCAAAATGGATAAAGGACCTGAATGTGAGACAGGAAACCATCAAAACCCTAGAGGAGAAAGCAGGAAAAGACCTCTCTGACCTCAGCCACAGCAATTTCTTACTTGACACATCCCCAAAGGCAAGGGAATTAAAAGCAAAAATGAACTATTGGGACCTTATGAAGATAAAAAGCTTCTGCACAGCAAAGGAAATAATCAACAAAACTAAAAGGCAACCAACGGAATGGGAAAAGATATTTGCAATTGACATATCAGACAAAGGGCTAGTATCCAAAATCTATAAAGAGCTCACCAAACTCCACACCCGAAAAACAAATAATCCAGTGAAGAAATGGGCACAAAACATGAACAGACACTTCTCTAAAGAAGACATCCAGATGGCCAACAGGCACATGAAACGATGCTCAACATCGGTCCTCATCAGGGAAATACAAATCGAAACCGCACTCAGTTATCATCTCACGCCAGTCAGAGTGGCCAAAATGAACAAATCAGGAGAGTACAGATGCTGGAGAGGATGTGGAGAAACGGGAACCCTCTTGCACTGTTGGTGGGAATGCACACTGGTACAGCCACTCTGGAAAACAGTGTGGAGGTTCCTCAAAAAATTAAAAATAGACCTACCGTATGTCCCAGCAGTAGTGTTGCTAGGAATTTACCCAAGGGATACAGGAGTACTGATGCATACGGGCACTTGTACCCCAATGTTTATAGCAGCACTCTCAACAATAGCCAAATTGTGGAAAGAGCCTAAATGTCCATCAACTGATGAATGGATAAAGAAATTGTGGTTTATATACACAATGGAATACTACGTAGCAATGAGAAAGAATGAAATATGGCCCTTTGTAGCAACGTGGATGGAACTGGAGAGTGTGATGTTAAGTGAAATAAGCCATACAGAGAAAGACAGATACCATATGTTTTCACTCTTATGTGGATGCTGAGAAACTTAACAGGAACCCATGGGGGAGGGGAAGGAAAAAAAAAAGAGGTTATAGTGGGAGAGAGCCAAAGCATAAGAGACTCTTAAAAACTGATAACAAATGGGGGTTGATGGGATGTGGGAGGGAGGGGAGGGTAGGTGATGGGTATCAAAGAGGGCATCTTTTGGGATGAGCCCTGGGTGTTGTATGGAAACCAATTTGACAATAGATTTCATATATTAAAAAAAAGAATAAAATATAATTATAGATAGAAACATCCATTGTACACCCATATCCACAGTAGCACTTTCATACTGACCAAAAGTAGAAGCATAGCAAATGTCCATCAGTGGATGAGAGGATAAACAAAATATGATACATATATAGAATGGAATATTCAGCTTTAAAAGTAGGAAATTCTAAAAAATGCTACATCATGGATGAATTTTGAAAACATGCTAAATGTAATAAGCCCATCAAAATGGTGATATGGTATGAGTCCACTTATATGAGATATCTAGGGTACTCAAAATCAGAAATCTACACAAAGTAGAAAGGTAAATTTGCAAGGACTGGAGGGAGGGGAGGAATGGAAAGTTGGTGTTTAACGAGTACATAGTTTTGGTTTTGGATGAAAAGTTCTGGAGATGGATGGTGGTGATAGTTACACAACAGTGTGAATGTAGCAACAGTGTAATGCTACTAAATGACACACTTAAAATGCTTAAAATGGCCAATATATGTTATGTATGCTTTACCAGAATAAAGATAATACATATTGGATAATGTATTTCTTTAGTTTAAATATATTTTGATTTTTTTTCCACGATGGCATATATTAGCAGTAGAGGAGGGTCCTGCCTTTGGATGAGTATTCTCTCCTCTTTACATATTTCCTGTGTTCCTTCCTGACTTCAGAGAAAATAAAATTTCTCATATCCAAAACCCACAGAGTTGGAACCAGATCCAAGTGAATGCATTTCATAGTGCCCATCTATTCTGCAGGTGAAAGAGAACAGCAGACCAGGTGTTTGAAGTTGGCAAGCGCTCATATTTTTTAACCACCTGTCAGGAAATTCTGATGTTTAATTTCCAATATGTAAAATGTTAATTTCTCGCTTTAGATGAATCACTTTTCTTGAAAAAGCTGGCTACTTTATCAACACCATCCTGACTTAAATACCTTTATTTGTCTAGATTTTATTCCTGGCTTACTCCTTGTTCATTGAGAGATGAGAAACCTGAGATTTTACATTTGAACACTCGTAGTTGTCCTTCAGATTCTCCTGTTTAACTACTTTTAGCAAGTTGCTTGCTCCTTGAAGACTCACTCTCAATTTGAAAAAAGGAGATAATAGCTGTTACTAGGAACAATGTGAAAATCCAATGAGTTAATCCACTAGCCAGGAAATTGCTAATCTGTAGCCTCTATGAGACATTTGGGGGCCAAACTGCAGTCACATTAGAGTGAATTAAGCCTTTCAGCCTCAAGTAATTGTATTCAAATGAAGAACTGTATAAATCCAATTCTCTTTAATGGCATGAGGGGTTCAACGGAGACAACACTGAGATTTTAATAATTTTAGTCTATTAAACTGATAAAATTAGATAACTGTCCCCTTTGCAAGTAGTTTTCTATAATGTGATTATTGTTGTAAAGCACATTTTAATTAGGCATAAAACCATGTTTTAATAAATTAAAAACATTGTTAAAAATAACACTTTCTGGGGAAATAGTCTTTAATCTCATAACCACCAATCTGAATATTTTGACAATTATTTTATACTTAATCTGGCTTTTGGATATCTGTTTTTTGATGGTAGTGGTTTTGTTTCAATTTGCTTTATTTAGTTTTAGTACATGTTCATTTGAATTATTACATCTTTCTTCAGAAAAAAAGGAAAGAAAAAAAAAGAGGAGGCACGATAGGAAGGAAAGGGGGAAGCAAAGATTAAGGGAATCATGAGAGCTACAAATAAATTGTTTCATGTGTGACTACATTTTATACGTGCAGTACTGGCATTATATAATAAAATAAAATCTATTCTTTTAAGCTTTCTCTGGAATATAGAAGAGAAAATATTTCTGTAAGATTAAATTCATGAAAGTCTTTTACATTCATATTGTAATACAACCTGTTTTACACCTTCAAAGAGTTCATCACCATATTTACAATGATTCTTCAATGCACCATTTTGGTTGAGTATTGATTTTAACTAATTTTATCAGACTCTCTCTTAGAAAAATAAATACAAACTTAAAGGCATGATATATTTAAATTAGAAAATCTATGGTCTTTCAGTGTTTTGGTCGGGTTTATGGCAGTAGGCACACTGGGTTCAACTGTTCTAACTTGATGATATTTTGTTGGAAAAAAAGTACCAGTGAATATATGTCTGTTTCTGGTAGGTGAATGAATGAGGCCTAGGATTTCTGAGTGTGCTTGACATCTCCTAAACCACGCACTTTGGCTATATATGATATATGGCCCCAGGACAAGCATTTCTTTCATGAAAGACAGCAGGGCTTCTGCCTTATGACTGCCAGTCTGCATCCCAAGGAGGCTGCCCTTTTCATGTAGGCCAGGTGTGGACCTGGAGGGGTGAAGGCGGGTGATTTGTCTGAGATTTAATCATAGCCAGGGCTAGAAATTGCTTTTTCAAGATTAGAGCCCAAAAGGCTTGTTCCCTTCCTTAGGCTCTGAACCAAAGGTGAATAGCGAAAACCGCAATCTAGAAAGAATACATGGTCTTGTTTTCTATGAGAATAAGATTAATAGAATTTCAATAACATTGCACTTAAGAGACTTATTAAACTGGCTGAGAATCAAAATTAATTAAGCAGGTTCCAACAGTTTGTGGTGTGTGTACTTCCAATCCAGTCTTCTAAGTATAGCCCTGTCCCATATGATTTTCAAAACTCTATATACTGAATTTTAATTTTCCTCATGCGTAAGCTATTTGGTGGGCAAGATGTCCAGTCACACGTGCTGTGGTCTAAAACAAACCAATGCATAAAACTCATCTGTGAGCATTTACAGGTATATCAATATTCTTGTCACTCTCAATACCTTGGCCATTACAGTTGGAGAGTCTCCCTTTTATTGGAAAAGTCAACTCTAAGGCTGGTTATTGTTTCACTAATATTCTGTTGGTAATGTGCCACTTGGTAAAACTTGCTTCATGAGTTCCAGAAAGCACTTGGCTCCCGACTGTACAAAGAACCATTGCAAGCATTTTTGGTCAGTTTTGATTGAATGCAGACTGCAGGACTGTTTTGCAAAACCACATTATTCTTTCAAATGTTTCTTCAGTAGTCGCATATTACTTTCTAATGATAATCATTTGCATTTCCAGAGCCCTTTTTGCTCCTGATGTTTTACAACAAACTTACTCAGAATTCATCTGTCTTCACTGTGCTTCCCTCTGGTTTCAGCAGAGGCCTGTAGCTCCTGGGCTTTTGCACAGCCACCTTAACAAATGGCTGCAAAGGATGAGGAGGGAGAAGCCCGTGAAAACCACCCAGCTTAGGCTCTCCAGAGGGTGATGCCTAAAGCAGAATGCTAACATTTTCCATACTTGCAGAAAAAAAAAATTTTTCAAGGGTGAGCTATGAATTCTATTTCACCACCCAAAAAAAAAAAAAGTTTCTTCTATGAATGTTATTGCTCTTAGACGTCTTATATAACACAAAAGGTAACCTGAAGGTTAGGCGATTCAGTTGAATGTTTGGGCCCAACCAGCTCCCAGTTTTTCTTTTATTGTCTGCCGCCTCCGCCCCCACATACTTCTTTCTCACTCCAAGTCTGGTGGTCCATGGCGTAGTCTGCAGATGTCTCTCCCACACAGTGGAATCATTCCCTAATGCGTCTGTGCACTTCCAGGCTATGCTCATATGGGAAAAGGAAAAATTGGAAAGAAATAATAAATTTCTGGATTGGTCTTATTTCCTTTTGTGCCTTTCAAAAGTGCTGAAACAGACAAGAAAGTAACTTTAGACCTATTCACCTTTCCCACACTGCTAGCTATGGAAGGTGGTATATAAAGTGATTTTTTAATTGTTAAAATCAAATAAATAAACAGATAATCACATCATGCCATCTTTCATAAGTCTTGGGATGGCTATTCTGTATTAGAAAACTTTGTATAATTTTATTTCCATTGTATAGTTTTTAAAATGGGAGTAAAATACTGAACACTTTGAAAATGAGGTTACCTTTGGTGTATTCTGCATTCAGTTTATAGATTGTATCCCATAAATATGAAATAATTTTCATAAAGAGATACTCTTCCCTATTTGCATGGCAGAGTATAGGACCAATAATGCTGAAAAAGCAGGGCTCATAGATAACAAAAGAAAAGAACCACTTTCATTTTCCCCACTCCCCTTCTCTTGTCTCTGTACTACCAACTCTTCATTTGTCTTTGACTGACATCTTGTGAAGCATCCATAATTTACTTGAGTACTCTTCGCAATGGTAACCCCTTTAGTAATCTCAGTCATAAAAATATTCTCAGGTCAAAATTAACATGTCAATGTCTATGTTTGAAAATAGCTCTGAACTTCACTAAAATTGGGGTTTCTCCTGCTCCAGCAACCCTCTCCATCCCAATTTGGCTTGCTGTAGGTGAAAAGTATATAGTGACTGTGTGTGTGTGTGTGTGTGTGTGTGTGTGTGTGTGTGTGTGTGTGTGGAAGGGGCACTGGGGGTTTAGTCTTAGTTTTTCTTGATTTTGTCACATCTTCTCTCTCTCCTGAAGCCTAGAATGTAGTCATAATTGAAGCAGAGGGGAGGAAAAGAGTCAGGAAAAAGCTTTCATACATTTTAACCCACAAACTGGTGGTGTTTAAGGCTAACCACCAGCTAGGCTCTCTTGGGTAAATTCCTCACAAGGATGATGTCTCCCCATCTTAGGGATGCTTTTCAACTGCCTAATTTGAGAGGAGGTGTAGCATGTCATAGGGGATAACAATATAGATTCTGGAACCATTACTGCTTGTATGGCCTTGCATAAATCAGTTAATCTCTCTCTTTCAGTTTTCATGGCTGAAGAATGAGGATAAGACCATCTACCTCATAAGGGTGTTGTAAGGATTGAATAAGTTAATACATATAAAATATTAAGAAGAGTGTCTGGAACACAGTAAGCTCTGTGTAATTTTTTTTCCTATTGTGATGATTGAAAAAGCAAAGTCAATAAGACACAAGTAAGTAAGGGAAGAATTACAAGAGAAAGATACATATGTCGGGGGTTAAGCCTACAGATGGTGCTAAGGATGGTGTTAGTACTATGAGATTGGATAAGGGTACCTAAAGGGTGAGTGCAAACAGAATATTCAAGGATTGAGTCTGAAACACTGAGCACAATGGGGAGATGAGAAAACCCCAGCAAGAAGGGCCCATGATGACTTCAGGGAAAACCTAGGTGAGTAAGGTGTTCTATAAACAGAGGGGGAAAGTATTTTAAGGGGAACAGTGTGATGATGGTGTCATATGCTGCTGAGCAGTCAATAAACTAGGGGCCATGAACTGGTCACTGGATTTAACAACATGGGCATTGTGCTGACTTTGGTAAGAGCAATTCCAGTGGAGTAGAGGTGGCAGGGCGTGGGGGGGGGAGGGGAGAAGAGAGGAAGGGGGACTCCCAGCTGGGGTATGTCCAAGAGAGAAGGGGAAGAGAAAAATTAGAAAAACATAGACAACTCTGAAGGGAATTTGAGGTAAAGTAAATGGAGATGAATAGGGCCAGCTGGAAGCAAAGGAGGAGTGAAATGAAAACTTTTAAAGTTGGGGGGAAAGTAGCAGCTTTTTTGCATGTTGACAGGAATGATCCAGTAGACTGGGGAAAAC
Source organism: Herpailurus yagouaroundi (assembly GCF_014898765.1). Lineage (NCBI taxonomy): Eukaryota > Metazoa > Chordata > Mammalia > Carnivora > Felidae > Herpailurus > Herpailurus yagouaroundi. The sequence goes on along the minus strand of NW_024412391.1, from coordinate 55,023,131 downwards.
TGAGAATTACTGAAGCAGATGGGAATTGAGATACAAGCACAGAGTTTAGCACTATTTAAGAACATGCACAGCTCATTATTGGGAACAAATCTGGGAGGTGGTGCTAGGTCAGTGAAGCTCTCTTTGATAGTTTCTAATTTTTTTTTTTTGTTTTGTTTTCAGTGAACTAAGGAAGAACATCATCAACCAATACTGAGAACATGCTGAAAGTTTGAAGAGTATAAAATAGCCACCTTGGAACATGGAAGAATGAATGGTACTGGAGAAGTATAGTATCATTGCTGGTCAGATTTAAGAGCTTACCTGAGGTATGTAATCATGATAGGTGAGACTAGTTTCATGGCTGTGTGCTTTTCTTTATTCATATTCAATGACAAGAGTGCAGATAGAGAGGAGACCTATGGCTGGATTTAATCCTTTTATGATTAATAAGACCAGAATGGTGATTATAATGATTGATCATGAAATTCAACCATCTAACAAAGTAAGTAAATACATGAAGAAAGGATAGACAAAGGAAATGTACTAGGAAGGCCTCAGGCCTCAGTGGAGTAGGCAGTAGGGATTCCTCACTACCCGAGGTAGTGAGCTGGAAAGAGAGGATGCAGTGATCAGAGAATGACATGTTTGAAGTTGAAAAGATAACAGACTTACAGTTGTTGGTAATGACAATATGACTGATGGCAGTCATTCAGGCAAGGAGATCAAGGAATAGAGATGCCAGGATACTAGGAAGATCATTTATGTGGATATTGAATTGCCAGGAATTACTATTGGAGAAAATGACAGTGAGCCACCAGTAAAAGTCTTCAAGGAGTTAGGGGAGAGATCCATAGAGTGGTAAAAACTGCCATGAGGAAATCGACCCATAAAGGATTTACAAATGAGAGAAGATGCCAACTCATTCTGACATTTCTTTAGGATTGTTGTTGTTGTTGTTTTTTTTTAATTTTCAGAGACCTATGGAAATAAGATCTCATTGTATAAAATTTTCAAATCTCTAATCCATTAGAGAGCTGGAAGCGAACCCAACTTTGTGCTGCCGTCACTGCTGGCTGAATTTGTCAGCCAATAAAATGTTAACAGGCAACCTCTTCTCTACTAGCCGCATCTTTCTCAATTCCCTGCCTTCCATACCACTCTGGAGTCTCATGAGCAGACACAGTTGTGTCAGTGAACTCCAGTTATCAATAAATCCAAATAAAGCTGATTTTTGTATTTTATCTTTGCCTATCCTATATTTGTTCTAGTACAGAGATACAAGGACAGAAAAAGCTATTTCTTGTTGCATTTTTTAAGCTGATAGGTTACATTTCTGAAAAACTTTAAGAGTTTCATAGTACATGTTGTTTACCATTCACATTTAATAATAAATTTAAAACCCAAATATTTTCCTGATACACTAAGCAATTTCTTTTTGTGTCCTGGGACTTTCCCTGCTGCTCCACTGGGCTGACCGCCCTCACACGTATGACCTGAATTTCCTGAGCTGTCTGTGAGTCCCTATACTAAAGGCTCCCAAGTACTATGTACACAGTGAACAGTCGCTTATGTATTTTTAATTTTAGGCAAAAAGCCTATTCAAGGTCTCCCTGAGATTTTTCACTCCAAAAAAAGTGATAAGAAGGCCAAAGAAGTAATTTATTAGGTAATAATTCAAAATGTGGTGATCATAATAAGCACACAGAAGGTAAGGTAGACGCCTCTTCATACACAATTGCTTTAACTTAATTGTAGTAGAAATAAGGAAGGAAAAAGAAACGGAAGGAACAATAAAATACAGAGAGCAAAGAAAAGACAATAGGCATTAGAAAGGGAATCATGTTTGAAAAATACGAATTAGAGTTTGTAAATTGTTCTAGGATTCTTAAATGGATGAAGGACATTTTACTTCTTGTATTATAACTCCATTCGGAGGTTGTCCCCATTGACTTGATGTTAATGAAGATACTCCGAAATAAAACCTCATTAATTTATTATTGATTCAAGTTCAAATTCGATCAGAGTTTCAAAAGAAATGTAGTTTTATTATTTTAAAATATAGAAGTAACTTGGACTGACTGCTCACTGGAAGGTCAGAACTACAAAAGACCATAGACATGATCTGGTCTAGGGCTCATATTTTTGTGGTGAAGAGCCTGAGACACTAGATGGCCAGACTGGGTTTGGAGGCGTTTGTTCTAAAGGCTCCTCAGCCACTTTCTATCTCCATGTATAACAGTCAAGGCATTTTTTTTTTTTTTTGTGAAAAAAGTTATTTTTAACAGTTTAAATGTGGTCCCAGGTATTCTCCTATAAATATTACAAAACATTCATATTTCAAAGTAGTAGAAAAAGAATCGTTTATTTATAGAGAGTGGAAAAAAAATTCAGACCAGCCAAGGACCAGTGATCACAAGCTTAAAAGGAAGCTTCTGGTCGCCAGAAGTACTGCCAGGAACAAGACATCTTGCTAAATAGGAGAGAATATATCGAACTTCCTTTCCTTAGACCAGGGAGTTTTACATGTTATAATGCAAATAATCCTACTGGGGATCTATTTATTCATGCAGATGCCAGAACCCATCTTCTGAGGTCCAGATTCCTAAAATCTGAAGTGGTGCCCTGGAAATAGCAGGGTGTTGTGATGCAGATAAATGTCAGCCCACAAACTGAGAAATACTAACCTAGTCAGACCATAAATGAGATTTACCATCAAGCCACTCAATATAGGCTTTTGTCAGATACCTTTTCATGCATGAATACCTAATCTCTTAGATCTAAGAGCTGCAAAATAAATCTTCAGTCACACTGAATGGACTCTTGAAGTGATCAATGTTCAAAAGCACAAGGATCTTTATACATCATATGAAATCTTTGTCACTTTGTAAGGGCTTTTAAGGCACTAACATGTTAGTTCTTGTATTTAGTAAATTAGTATGTTTAGCATTTAAAATATGAAAAGTGCTTAGCTCCACTTCCAGTATTTCAATAAAGGATAGATCACATTAGTATAAAGAATGTGAAAAAATTTCCTGTCTTTAGGACACTTAAGAATGGATTATGTAGTGTTTATTGGCAGAGTGTCTAAATTACTGACCAAATATAAATGATTTCTCCTTCTCCCTCTTTCTCATACACACACACACACACACACACACACACACACGCACACACACACACACACTCACCCTTATGTATCAACCAAAAATCTATTTTATTATATTGGGAGACTTATGTAATAGTATGTTCAAAACTATTTCAAAAATAACATTTTTTTTTCAAAACTAAAAATAACAAAGCCATGTGAAGAAAGCAAATTAACAACAAAAAACTGTCCATACTGATTATATAGATTCTAGAATATTAAAAATAACATAAACAGAATAATTATCCTGATACATATTAAATATTTTAATCGGTTTCTTTTTTTAATGTTTATTTATTTTCAGAGAGAGAGAGAGCCAGTGCACGCACGCTTGTGACTCAGGGAGGTACGGAGAGAATCCCAAGCAGGCTCTGTGCAATCAGTGCAGAGCCAGACGTGAGCTTGATCCCACAAACTGTGAGATCATTCATGACCTGAGCCAAAATCAAGAGTCAGATGCTTAATCGACTGAACCACCCAGGCACCCCTAATTAGTTTCTTAACTGCTTCCATATGTAAGCATGTCACTGGTATTTCTCTGAAGATTTTTTCCCCAATACAGTCTTAATAGTCTGAACTCATATTGTCTTGACTCTTGTCTGTAAAAAATTTTTAATGATGAAAATGTTCTTTACTAGGTATCTAGTGAGCTCAAAAAAATATGATATGGCAAATGAATCTTTTTGCTGTATTTTTTCTTACTGAAAAACATAAATACTAAGTGGAATGATTAGGATAGACTTTATACTATTCTTTCCATTCAGACTGATCTGCTTGAAATATATTTTACAAAACTAAACACACTAATTTTTCTTTCTTTTTTTAAAATTTTTGTTGTTTCATTATTTGTATTGTTTATATGCTATAAACTTATAGGCTTTTTCTATTTTACTCCTTTATGGTACATAATATAAAGTTATCCATTAGAAAATAGGAGCTTCATTAATAATTTTTCTAAATCCCTACAAACAAAGATATTCTTGACCTTAATCATAGGATTTCAAAATTAAATGTCATATGAGGTTTGAACTCTTAAAACTTAATTTGTTCAGTTTTCCCTACTTTCCTAGGAATAAATGTCAATGTTTCCCTGTTTGCAAGCTCTGTTTTCAATAAATGAGATTTGCAAATAGCAGCAATAGCTGAAGTTGTGTCACTTTACTCATTGATAGTTGCCTAAGGATTTCTAACTAGTCTTGAACAAAAAGCAACCAAGTTTAACAAACTCTACCAAGTACTTCAATACTATTGGAGGACACAGATTGGCTTACAAAACTGTTCTTCAAAGACTCACATATTTATAAAATTGTTTGGCTATCTGGCAGCACACAGATCAATGGAACAAGAGATACAGAACCCAGAAATAAACACATGCTTATATGGTCAATTAATCTAGGACAGAAGAGGCTAAAATATACAATGCGGAAAAGACACATCTAGAAAAATGTTGCTAAGGACAATGTCTAAAAGACTGCTGCCTATGTTTTATTTTAATAGTTGCATGTTTTTAGGGTTCACATTTAGGTCTTTAATTCATTTTGACTTTATTTCTGTATATATGGTGCAAGATAATGGTCCAGTTTCATTCTTTGCTATGTAGCTGTCCAGTTTTCCCTATACCATTTATTGTCCCTAAGGCAAGGGAAACAAAATAAAAAATAAACTATTGGGACTACACCAAACTAAAAACCTTCTGCACAGCATAGGAAACCATTAACAAAATGAACAGGCAACCTATGGACTCGGAGAAGATATTTGCAAATGAGATATCCAATAAGGGGTTAATATCCAAAATCTATAAAGAACTTATACAATTCAACACCAAAAAGAGAGAGAGAGAGAGAGAGAGACAGAGAGAGAGAAAAGAAAAAGAAAAGAAAAAAATAGGAAAAAGGAAAAACCAAAAATCAAAACAAATAATCTGATTAAATATGGGCAGAGGACAGGAGTGGACATTTTTTTCAGACAAACAGTTGGCCAAGAGACACATGAAAATATGCTCAACATCACTAATCATTAAGGAAATACAATTCAGAACCACATGAGATATCACATTACACCAGTCACAATGGCTAGTAGCAAAAAGACATAACAGGAAATAACAAGTGTTGGGAAGGACGTGGAGAAAAAGGAAACTTGTACACTGTTAGTGGGAATTTAATTTGGTGATTATTGTGGAAAACTGTATGGAGGTTTCTCAAAAAGTTAAAAATAAAAATATGATATGATCCAGTAACTCCAGAACTGGGTATTTACCCAAAGAAAACAAAACACTGATTCAAAAAAATATATGTACTCTCTGTTTACCGCAGCATTATTTACAATAGCCTAAATATAAAAGCAATCTAAGGGTCCGCTGATAGATGAAAGGATAAAGAAGATGTCGAATCTACATACAATAAAATATTACTCAGCCAAATAAAAAAAATTAGGTCTTGCCCATTGTGACAACATGGATGGCCCCAGAGGGTATTATGTTGAGTGAAATAAATCAGACAAAGAAAGAAAAATACTGTATCATTTTAGTTATATGAGGAATCTAAAAAAAGAAAAAGAAAAAAACCAGAATGAACAAACAAATAAACAGAGTCATAAATACAGAGAACAAACTGGTTGTTGCTGGCCCAGAGTGGGGATAGAGGGTTGGAGGATGGGTGAAACAGGTAAAGGGGATTAAGAGGCACAAGCCTCCTATTAAAAAATAAAGAAGGCACAGAGATGAAAAGTACAGCATAGGGAATGTAGTCAGAAATATTGTAATAATATCATAATGTGACAGACAGCAATTACCCTTATTGTGGTGAATATTAAGTAATGTATAGAATTTTTGAATCATTAAGTTGTACACCTGAAATTAATATGACATTGTACATCAACTATACCTCAATAATAAAAAAGAACAAATAAAATAAACTGGACAAAAATTTTCAAACGAAGATGAAAAATCAGAGGCAAACAGACAGGGCCTATGGCAACTATGTTTTTTGAGTATATCTCCTTTGCCTGCTAGACCTCCTTGTACTTTCAATCTCACTGATGCTAACCTAAGTTTTTAAACTTTCAGGCTTTTAAAAATATATGTAAAAATAATCTCATGTTAAACTGATATTTGACACATTTAAATATCCATGCTTACTTAATCAGTATCTCTTTAAATTAAAAGCTTTGTTATAGGAACAGTATTCTCTGACATAGTGCCTCTGTCCTGTATATTTCTGAAACTCAAGGGGAGTGTCTAGAAAATGTTTCCTCACTCTAGATTCGTTATGGCCCCTGTACCTTAATTTTTTAAATGTTTATTTTTGAGAGAGAGAGAGAGAGAGAGAGAGAGAGAGAGAGAAACAGAGAGAGAAACAGAGACCGAGTGTCACTGGGGTAGGGCAGAGAGAGAGGAAGACACAGAATCTGAAGCAGGCTCCAGACTCTGAGATGTCAGCACAGAGCCTGACACAGGACTCAAACTCATGAGCCATGGAATCATGACCTGAGCTGAAATCAGACATTTAACCTATTGAGCCACCAGGCACCCCTATCATTGGCAGAATTTTGAAGAATGCAATTTCTCTGGTACTACTTGAAGTGTACTAAATCAGGATCCCAATGTGCCCACAAAGAATCTGCATTTTTAAAAAGATCCACAGATAATCTTGATGCATAAAAACAAAGTTTACTTCCTTTTGTTTTCTGTAATGTAAATCTATGCAAGTTCGAATTGTGGATTTTTTGCTGCTAAATCAAAGGGAGAACAAACTCTAGGAACAAACTTATGATTGATGGACACTGAGGCATCTGGAATGACTGGAAGGTCTGACCACAGAGGAATTAGAGTTGAGGAATTTCAAAAGAAGACCGCTCACGAGAGAAAACCATCAAGGCTTGCTTATTTTCTTCATTTGTTAATACTTTTTTCCTAATTGAGTCTTTGGGGAAAAAGGTGTTTAATATATTATGCCGTCAAGAAGAAAGGATGGCAGACTGGAGTGAGATTTGGAAAAACAATCTAATAATAGAAAAACATTGTTAAGTTTCCTTCTACTGAGGTAGGCTTCAGATAGAGCCAGTTGGTGTTGCTGACCATGATGACATCAAAAATATTTCAAGATTCTGAAAACCAAAATAGCCTCTATGTTTACTATCTTTCCTTGAGATTCTGGGCTACAAATAAGAAAAAAAAATAGAGGAGGGGGTCATAAAAAAGGAAACTCATTTCTAATCACTTTTGCTCTATTAAATGACATTACACCACAATGTGTACCGAATCGTACAGAATTCCATACTGAAAGGCATAGTTCCAGTAAAATAAAATTTAAGAACCTCTAAGAAACAATAATCCAAGCTGCTAAAGTTAAAGATAGCAGGGGTTCATATACTTTGGTGATTAACTCAATTTCAGATACAGAATTACGAATCCATATATTGCTGAATATCATGGCCATGAGAGGATTAGATTAAATTTAGCAAAACTAATTAGGAAGAACAAGATGAAGGGGAAGTAAACGATACAAAAAATAGAGCTAAAGTAATGGGCAGTTTCATCAAATAAAATCAAGTACAGGAATGGATTCCTTTTAGGCGTTTGGCAATCCTATGAATAAACCTATGGCCTTATCATTCTTAGAGTGATTAGAAATTCTGCAGTCATCCACTTAGTCACTGAATCAATCCTATAACTAAGCCTCTTACCCTCCAAACTTTACTTTTGTACTTTGGAGCATCAAATTGAATAGGAGCTACACTGAACTTAAAATCCTGAGTCTATACTTCTAAAGATTTGCCATGGATATCTGGCATCATGGAAAGGAGAAACATCACAGACTTTACTGTCAGAATTGAGAGTTTTTAAATTTGGCAGGGGCACCCATTATATTTCACAGGCCAGAGCAAGTTTTTAAACCTCTGTCAGCCTCACAATTTTCTTCTGTAAAATGGTATTAACAGTGCTTAAGTCCCAAGATTTTAGAGACTAAATGAAATAGTTCTAACTGAGTACTACTCAACAAAAAGATGTAGCTTCCCTCTCTCTATCCTTCATTATGGTAGGTTAGCAAATCTGAGAATCTTCATAATTATTTGCCAAGTTGGTTTACAACTCCCCATTGGAAGTGGCAAGTAATTGATGAGTCCTATTTTTAGTGCTTTTCCTCTTGAGAGAATGAGAGAGAGGTAAAGTGCTTCCAGTCAAGAGTAAGCATAAATTACATGGCATCACTCAAGATTAATTCACAACTTTTATAGTAGTTATATGATCTGTCATCATGTATTAGTACTCAGCAAGAGAAAACTGGGCTGGAAAATTAGCAAGGTTGAAGGTGAAGAATAAAGTGCCCCAGGTAACACACACAGGCCCTGGAAACACTACTTATCTGAAAAATTTGTAGCTTGAAAACATTTGCATTTCTAAAAAGAAAATCATTTATAATGATGGTGAGAGTAGCTAAGAGAGAAACGAGAGAATGGATACATTTGCATTTACTTCAAGAAAACTGAGTTTTCCCATGAAAATATCTTTTATCATTTTTGAATTTATTCCCATTTTTAGGTCACTCCTACAAATTCATATATATATATATATATATATATATATATATACACACACACACACACACACACACACACACACACACACACACACGACCCATGGGGAAAACAAACTATTTGGACACACCAAAAACTTACTTAAAGATTTGTGAAACGTCTCTTTTCTTTGCCAGTCCATGAGGATATAACCTTTTTATTGAAGTCTTAAAGATGTAGAATATGAATATTCAGGATATTTATGCGATGAATTTAGCAATTTCAAGCCAGCAGAGGGCTCCCTGCTTTGACATGATCCTATATATGCAAAGTCCAGCACGAACTGCTGTTAAGGAACCAAAGCAGGGTTTAATGTTTGTTATGGGCTTAAAGTATTTGCTCTAACTGTGGTACATTAAGCAGTTTAAAAAGATGAATGAAGCAAAGCCAAGTCTCTGCTTCTGACGCTAGAGATATAATTTGTTAATTGTTTCATCATGCAAAATTTAATCTTCCTCTGGTTTACTAGTTTGAAAACCAAATGTGCTTCAATTTTGCATCATGAGTCCACATAGACACCTGCTGTCTGATTTTTCTAATAGATCTATATTTTTCTCTGTTCACAGCTTAACTGACACATTTTAAAGATGAGACTAACGGACTGATCAATGTCTTAATCCTGGAGATGAATATAGGCAAAGCTCAATGAAGAGGAACATTAATTGTTTTAGTGCATATAATTTTTATTACAGTAGTCCCCGTTCATATGCAAGGGATACATTCCAAGACTCCCAGTGGATGCCTGAACTGCAAACAGTACAAAGTCCTATATAGACACTATGTTTTGTCTTCTATATACATACTCATGATAAGGTTGAATTTATAAATTAGGCACAGTAAGAGATTCACAAGAGCAACAATAAAATTGAACAATTATAACAATATACTATGACAGAAATTATGTGAATACGGTCTCTCTCTCAAAATATCTTATTGTACTGTACTTACCCTTCTTCTCTTGTGATGACGTGACAAGATAAAATGCCTACCTGATGAGATGAAGATCGGCAAATGACCTAAGCATTGTGATACAGCATTAGGCTACTAGTGACCTTCTGGTAGTACATCAGCTTCCAGACCCCAGTTGACTGCAGGTGACTGAAACCATGGAAAACGAAACTGTGGATAAGGGTGGGCTGTTGTACTTAAATTGTAAGGTTAAATTGAAGGAATACTGGAAGGAGGGAAGGAAAAAATCCCAACTACTTTCAACTTCTCCTGCCATTTTGAACTGTATCCGGCTACTTCATGTCAGTTCCGACCTAAGAAACACTTGGCAGATTTTTACAATCCCGATGAATAATGTACACACAACACTGAGGATAAATTTATTTAGACATGTTTATTAACATTATTGTGACTATTTAAAATACAAGTATCTCCTACTTTTCAAAGTTTTGCATTAAGGAAGCCACTTCACTTTTACAAAAGACCTATATTAGTACCCATTTTCCCTAACCTGTAAGAAACATGAAGAGGATTTTTGCGTCTATGAAAAACGGTGAAAAGCAAAAATACACTCAGCGTTTGTTTCACAGTGAGCAGTTATAGAGGCTGTGCACACCTCAAGCAGCAAGAGCTGCAGGGCCAGGCTCCTTCCCATGGAACCACACTCGGCATCTCAGTGTCAAGCTGCCATAGTTTTGAACTGTGTCTCTGAGCATCTGTGCTTTATTCTGAGTTATTTTGTTCATCCATTAGCAAGATATGTCTTACGGTATCAGAAAAACCTATGAGAGATGTTTCGGACGGTTGGGGGGCGGTGGTCTGGGAATGTTTTAATGTTTTCCATATAAATTAATGGTAATTGCTTCTTCAATTTGTACCATTTTGGCTGATGAAAGATTTCATAGGAAGGCTCTACTTTCAGGTGGCAGGGAAAACCCGAAACAGAGAATTACAGGTTTCTGAAACTACAGGTTTACAAAAGACCTGAGGTTTTGTGTTTTTGTTTTTGTTTTTTTTTTTGTGTAAAAGTGAACATTTCTTTCAGTTAGTAAAAATAGGTACTAATGGCGGTCTTTCATAATACGTAAAAGCAAAGCATAACACAAGCTTTCAAAAAACAAAGAATGTCTGACTGCATACTCTTCAAATTGCCAAAACAAACTGACCAAACATATTAGACATATGTATTGATCTGTTGTATAAACAAATGCTGATAAATTCTACTCATTTTCACTTCCATGATGTCTTTTTCTGTAATGTAGTTGCTTAGGTTATGTGGTTTTCAAAGGTAAATATAGCCTTATGCAGACAACTAATGTAACACATGTTTATGACAACAAATATTGATATAAGCACAATTTTAGCATGCAGCAAAGAAAATGTTGTCAAAAAATGCAAATGAAATCTTCATTCTTCTTCAGTTTCCTCCCTTCCTTTTCTCATACTCTTTGACTCAGATGCTACAAGTGAATATAACATGACTGTATTTGATATCACTTGTTTTCAAACCCATTAATAAAGGAAAGTAATTGCAGCACACTTTAATTTTAATAGAAAATAACATATGGAAAGCAAGCAAAAGTAGATAAGCATATTCACCTTTCATTAAAAAAATGGTTCATATAATAATTATATAAGATAATTATATTTCCACAGACAGTCATAATATACTGTGGTTGTGGACTACTGATTAAAACAAGAGAATTGAGTACAAACTTATTTCCCAGGGCCGGAGGCAAGTTGTTTTATGCTTCTGACTCCCCAGAAAGCAATGCAGATGGAAAAAAAACTCTGAAGAAATAAAACACAAAGAGGAAAAAGAATTAAAAGTGAATCAATACTTTTGTTCAACTGAGTTCTTTGAAGGGGAAAATGAACATCAACATTTTAGACACTATAAGTTAATCAAATTGAATCTAGCAGTTGTTCACTGATAGAATTTACCCAACCCAACTTAAAACACATTATGTCGGAGAAAAGAGTAGGAGTAAAATGCTTTGTTTTTTTGGCTTTTATTATTTATTTATTTATTTATTTATTTATTTATTTATTTATTTCTCTATCTATCTATTTTACTTATTTATTTATTTATTTTACATCCAAGTTAGTTAGTGTTTGCCTTTTATTTTTTATACTCTCAAATCTGGGTCATTTCTAGGGATGGGACTATGAAACTTAGATACCGAATGAAACAGAACTTTCTTCTGGCCTCTGGGCCTTCTGCATGTGGAATGTACTGTATGAAATGATCTCATTGTTTATATAGTTTAAGAAGCATTTGGAAAAGGAGAAATAAAAACATTATAAAGAATCATTCCTCTCTGGGGCAATGTGATCTAACATGTTATGAACTTTACCCAACATGAACTAAATGTTAAACATCACTACTGATTTACCTTCTCACTCTGGTGATCTTACAGGTATGAAAAACTGTACTGCAAAATTCTCTTTAAGATTCATGCCATAACTAACTCATAATAAGCAGCCATCAGAGTTCATTGAGTTTACTTCTCTGCTTTCAAGTAATATCACACATTCCCAACAAATCACCCCAAATTAGCCAAAAATAACTTGATTTCTGATGATCCTAGCAATAAGGATTATATAGTCATTCAGTAAGAACTCATGGTTGCAGAATTTTTCATTATGAGTAATCTAAATGCCATAATGCCATAACACACATATCTTCTCTTCTCTTGATGTAAAATCCAAGCACTAGTCATGGTCTTTACACCATCAGAGTTCTCCTAAGCTAACTTTTCCCTTTACTCTTTAAAAAAAAATTTTTTTTTCAACGTTTATTTATTTTTGGGACAGAGAGAGACAGAGCATGAACGGGGGAGGGGCACAGAGAGAGGGAGACACAGAATCGGAAACAGGCTCCAGGCTCCGAGCCATCAGCCCAGAGCCCGACGCGGGGCTCAAACTCACGGACCGCGAGATCGTGACCTGGCTGAAGTCGGACGCTTAACTGACTGCGCCACCCAGGCGCCCCCCCCTTTACTCTTACCTATACACTAACATTAAGCTACAAGATTGCCTTATGATCTCCATTTTAGGTGTTATTTGTATGATGATAAAAGAAAAAAAAGAGTAAAGCCCAAACAAATGGGTTTATGCAAGAGTCTCTCCATATGTCTTTTTTTTTTAATTGTGCAAAGCTCCTCTCCACACTACTAAAATATGACCAGTTCTTCTCCCCAGGAAGAACCACTATTCCTGAAAGATCCACAAAAATATACAAAGGAGCAAATTTAAGTAATAAGATGCAGGCATGGGAAACACTCTGGGGTGATGGACTGGGGAGAAGCCAAGGCCATTAACTGAGGCCAGCCATCAAGTCAAAGAAAATAGCTTGAATTGTGGTTATTATGCTGTGAAAGCCTGAATATGAAAACAACAACAACAACACCTTCCTAAACCATGGTATTAGATTCACGGCTAGGTTGTTCTGTTTCATATAGAAACTTTCATATGTTCTTTCTAGAGAACCATGATCCTTCACGTTACTCACTCTGCAGTTTTGTTTCAATACATGCATTCCTTTCAGCCTATAATACGCACAATATAAAAAAATATATATCAATCGCTTCTCGGCCTTTTGGCTAAGATCAAGTGTAAAAATATATATCAAAAATGAAATCTACAGTTATGTTGAAGCAGAAGTCAAGAATAATATTAACATTATGGAGTTGCTTCAAAAATCAAATACAATATATTTAAAGGTTGGTTTTGATTTTGTTTCTTTTGACTCTAATTCAAGAAAAATGACCTCATGGGATTTCTTGTGATGGTGCCAAGCAAAATAATATCAAGGTGAAGAGTATTTATGAAAGCCCTTTGTGCAATGAATTGAATTAGTCTATGAAGATGGGTAATGTTGACAGACGGCTAGCTGTAAAGAGAACTTTCAAATGGGACAGAGATGAAAAATGCATAATATCAGCATAAACAGTTTAATTCAGATCCATAACATTTATGAACCCGAAACATATTTGGCAATAGAAGTTTTTACTGGTTTTTCAGGGTGCCTGGGTGACTTAGTTGATTGAGCTTCTGACTCTTGATCTCCACTCATGTCATGATCTCAGGGTTGTGAGATCAAGCCCAGCATCAGGCTCTGTGCTGGGTGAAGAGCCTGTTTAAATTTTTCTCTCTCCCTCTGCCTCTCTCACTCTCCCTCTCTCTGTCTCTCTCTGTCTCAAAAAAAGAAGTTTTTATTGGTTTTCAATTTAGTTTTTCGGGTCACAAGGATTCCAAGGGTGAAGGCTAGGGAGAAGGAAACCTGTAAACTATATGTAAAATTTTGCTGGTAAGTCATGATTCTCCTCTTCCCTACTCCCTACCCACTAGACTATCTATACTTCCATCTGGGATCCTAGAAATAGTAACAACTTCTGACCTAATGAGAGAATGAAAAAAAAGTTCAATTCAGTTCAATTCCTTTGTTGTTAACCCATAACTTCCCAAGTAAATCTTTCTGCTTTTGAAACGATAAATCAAGTCCTATTTCCTTAATGACCCATCCTTAACTAAAACATGAGGATTTTATCTTTTCCAATTATCTAAAATGCTTTCAGCTCCTTAAGAATAATGAGATATTTAACAATTTATAGTTTTATTTTGTTTCTTTGGCAGGTTTTGGCCCCATTTATTATCTCTTCAAAACATGGGGTGGAGAACTGATGATGCATAGAAATCCAACTCAGATTCAATATTAATGTGCAGTGAGACCCTTGATTAAACTAGCCATTGTCCTATGTGCCTTATTAGATTATGATGTTTAAATCTCATCACAAACTTTGCCAGATTGGTACCCAATTTGCTCATGAGGCAATGGGAACCTAGAATTTATGTGGTTTAACAAGAAATCACAAAACTACTAAATATCAGAGCTGGGATATGGGTGTTTGTTTATATAGCATCTCTCAGAAAATCTAACTACACATCCTAGGATGTCAGTTCAGTGAATACGTACATCAGTAGTGAATTCTTTCCTCTTTTTTTGTAGTGATCTGTACTTGCCTAATGATTTTTGAGTCAGTAACTGCTAGGTTTCTGACACTTTTCACAATCAATGTTTTAAACATAAATTGGAGTTTTTATATATAATGAAAACCAGATTGACACAGAATCATAAAAATTAATACAATGAATATGCCCTTCTCAAAATATGCATGACCTTGAAATAGTCACTCAATTGCATTAGAAAATAAGTAGGAAAAAATAGATTTTCTCTTGTATTTTTTAATGTGTATGCATATGTATCCTAAATATATATTTAGTATATAATTTTAGGCTGGAAAATTATTTAACATGGACTCAATAAACCAGTTGATGATTGGAGTCATGCCATTTTAATTTTCTCTTGTCCAAACTTTCTCTTGATTTTTCTATCAAGCTGTCCATTTTGGTTCTCCATAATTGATTAGATTAAATGTGTCCTTTGAAATGACTGTTGGTTAACATATTTCTCAATCAAGTATTTATTCAAGGAAGACAGGAGAATTACTACTTAGGCTAGTATAAGATTAAATGGCAACCAAAGCCAGTTTTTGCAACATACTTCTCTAATCACAGATCTGATGTTTCTGGATATGTACAAACTCAATGAACACTTATTTTATCCAAGTCCCAAGATTTTAACAGCTGGATTCAAAATATGAAACAGAGGAAGTTCACTCCTGGTGTCAAGCCCTCCTTGAGCTAACACATCATTAGTGGCCCTTGTCTTCAGGCTATTTCCTTGACTTCCCAGGGCCCTAGACTCTGATGCCTGAACTTTGGCCTGTACAGATGCTCTCCACGTTTCCTTCACTCTTTCCAAAAAAGTGCATCAATTGACAGGTGGCTAATCTGAACCACTAACCCATACTAAAACACCAGTGGGAACCGATGAGTTATTCTACTGCCCCTCCCCGTTATGTCTGTGTTTTAAGAGGCCTTATTAAAAATGGTCCTACTTATGAGAAAATCAGGCATCTAATCTTAAAGGAGACAGAATAGTATCAGAAGAGGTACTTGTGTGCATGTGACATCTCCTCAAACTGCTATCCCTCAAATTACACAGCTAGTGGATTGTTCTTACACCTATGTACATATCTGTCTCTGCTGGTTTGAATCCGCCTACCAAATGCATTAATAAATGACCTGAGAAGCATATAAAATATCATCTTAGGTAGTGGACTATTTCCATTAGAACTAGCCAGCAACACCCCACACTTCTCAAAACATTTAACTCTCAGATAAATTGCAAAAAAAAAAAAAAAAAAAAAGAAAGAAAGTTTTAAAGTACTTGAAAAATTACCCACAAGAGAAACAAAATCTGAGATAGCTGAAATTTACTTGGATTCTCAAACTTGTATCTATTGGTACAAATACTTAAATAGAATATGCTGAGAGATAACATCTCATTTAATTTTATGCTTATCCACAGTGGCAATGTAATTACATATACAGAATCACTAGAGAATTGCACGAGCAAGTTAGAAAATCTAACTCATTTTATAAATGATGGGTAAAGCTGCCTGATAAATTCTACCTTGACAAGGAAGAAACTTGAAATAGCATTTTTGTGATGAGAGATTACGAACTCACTTTTCATAATTAAAAAAATATATTACTCTTTATTTCACTGTGTACATTTTTGTGTACGACTTTTGTCTTGATTTCCTAAAATTCCCTTGGAATGGATATACCTATGTTTTATGTCTAAAAAATTACATCCTGCCTCTAAATGGAAGAATATATTTTTACCTAAAAATTATTTCTCTGACATTGATGAGGTTCATAAAATAACAATTCACTGACTATTCACAACTATAACAATGAAAATAGCAACAATTTGTTTTAAGAGCAACACATTAAATATGCAGAAGTTTTTACTAAATTATTTGGATAAAATAAAACTAATTCTTTGTTAAATATACTTTTTGACATAATATTTTGGTTTTTTAGAGAGGACCATTGTCTGCTCTACAGATAAACAGATAAGAACTTAAACAGAGTTCAAACCTGAATTGCTTAAAAGTATCTCTATTTCCTATTAATGCAAGAGACAAATAAATACAAACAAATCTAGACCAGAATTTGGAGCCAAATAGACTGAAAGTCCTGCTGAAATGAAAACATCAGAAAGATAATAGGTAATGATACATTTCTTTTTCTTTGAATTTTCAAGGATAGAGCTTGACAAATGCCAACTCCAGAGAAATTGGGAATTCCTGATTTAACTTCCAGTACATTCTATATATATATGACTAAAATACTAGGAGTCATGCACAGACAAACAAAGGCTTAAGAGAAATAATTTCCAACTATTTGCAACTATTACTTGGAAGTCTTGTGTTCTCTCTCTGACCCTATTCAAAGCATATACAATTACCACTATCTTTAATATGTGGTCTTATTGGATTTACTACTATCAAGATTTAAATCAAATATTATTGTTTTGCATTAGTTTTTAAATATGTATTAAAATTCTTAACTGAGGGAAAAACAATATAAAAAGAAAGTTTGTATTAATGCACATGATAACAATGCCTTATTTAAAAAGAATATATATTTCCTTCAATCATTACATGTATTCTGATATAAATTTTCAAACATAATACATTAAACATACCATGATCATGTTTTTATAGAAGAAAATAAACTCAAACATTAGAACAAAAATTTTAAATAATTAAGCTGAATTCTAAAACCTTAAAAATCAGGCATTTTACTATTCAGTGGGGGCAAAGGACTCTAATTTTAGTGACAAAAAAGTACTAAGTTAATTTAGATAACAAATACAGAATCTTCATTTGTAACCATTTCTTCAGCTCCCCAGAGATGATTATCTCCTGTTGGGTATCACAATTTATTCACTATTCTAAGAGTCCACATAGCTCAAGAAAGTGTATATGCTTTTCAACAATACCCCTATGAAATATCTACTGTTCATGTATACCACATTTGAGCTATCATGATAACATGTGAAACCACAAATATCAATAAGAACATTAGAGATCTCTTGGAGTTCTCCAAGACCTATCTACAATTCAGAGAATATACTTGAAGACAGTTGTCATGAATTAGCTACTGTGTATGCAAACCCATCTGGTCAAAATTGTATAAACTGTAATTAGCATAAAGTGAAAATAGATGCTACATTTCTCAAAAACATCTGTGGATTTTTCATCTTTGAATTCTAAATTATGAATTCAGTGTCTTTATAGATACAAGACTTTAAAATTTTCCAATATTACCAACTCTTGTTCTGAGGGTATTACCATCCAGTAATAGGGATTTTAAAATTGCCCTTGATTACTTATTACATTCTTGTTCTCCCTCATACACAATGATACATCTTCAATTTATGTTCATTTCCCAGAAAACTTATAAATATTTTAATATACTTAGTCTAGATTTACAGCCTTCATTCTCAATTTTTTTTCCAGGTTAGTTTTTTTCCAGGTTAGTACTCTGCCCCCAGCTTGAGGTTTGTCAAATGACAGGTAAAAGGAAATGCCAAGCTTACCACAATTAAAGCATAGAGAAAAATTAAAGAGACAACCAAAGTTGATTATATGATTTATATTCATAAAATGGTCAAAACATGTGTCTTGTCAAAACTGAAACCTGACTTTATATTTTTCTAATCATCAAAATTCTTAATGCAGAAGGGTAAAACTTTTTTTTATAACTTTTTAGTTTGAAATGCTGGATAAAAAGCAATATGGAGATACAGGGAGCAAGTTACAATAAGGTCAAATTAATAAAGAACCAAATATCAATTGTGAGAATGAACGTTAGGTTAAACGTTAACCACTCTTTCGGAAAAATATCTTAGCAAAGGCGTACATTATAAAAAGCATCTGTTTACACTCTTAATCTTCTTCTTGTACTTACAATGGAGCCTCACATTCTTTACTTTTTTAGGTGTGAGAATGAAAAAAAATATCAGAGCAGTGAAAAATTCTAAGGATAGTCTATTTTAGTTTTTATGAAGTTGGGAATAAAACAAGAGTAGGAAAAATTAGTCACTCGATGAACATTACCTAATCTGACCTGAGACATTCTTATATATTAAAACTAGTAATGGAAACGCATTAAAAATAACCTGATGCTGGGGCACCTGGGTGGCTCAGTTGGATAAAGGTTTGACTCTTAATTTTGGCTCAGGTCATGATCTCACAGTTCATGGGTTAAATCTCTGTGTCAGTCTCTGTGCTGATGGTGTGGAACCTGCTTGGGATTCTTTCTCTCTCTCTCTCTCTCTCTGTCTCTCTCCCTCAGCCCCTCACCTGCTTGCTCTTTCTCTCGCAAAAATAAATAAACTTTTGAAAAGTTTAAAAAATAGCCTGATTCCCTGCCCTAAAAACTATTACTGTACTTTTTTTTTTAAAAAAAGAAGATAGTTCAGGGAATTTAAAAATTCTTTCTTTTTTTAACTTCATATTTCTGCAAATAAGTTCTGGTTACAACTAAAACAACATTTCATTGAATATTCCTGAGTATGCCTAACATCGGCACAAAATTATTTGGTTCATATACAGCTTGTTTGAAACTGAAGATTTTTTAAAAAAAATTAAAAAATATTTATTTATTTTTGAGAGAGAGAGAGAGAGAGAGACACAGAGTGTGAACAGGGGAGGGGCAGAGAGAGAGAAGGAGACAGAATCCGAAGCAGGCTCCAGACTCTGAGCTGTCAGCACACAGCTGGATGCAGAGCTTGATCTCACAAACCTTGAGATCATGACCTGAGCCGGAGTCAGTCACTTAACCAACTGAGCCACCCAGGCGCCCCAAAACTGAGGATATTTTAATAAAATGTTGCTGGATTAATCATGGTCCTTAAGTATCCTAACAGAACTCTTTGTAATGGGGAAAAACATGACACTTAATCTAAAATTCAAAGTACTATACCTTTCTAATTCCCTTTTATTTCTGACTCCTGAAATTTAAGGCATTTACATTCTAAAATCAAAGCTCTGTTTTAACAAAAATTATCAAGACAACCATTCAAGTCTAGCTTACCAAAATGTAATTTTCATGGTGAATGAGGGGTGGTTTGTTTGCCAAATAATAACCAATATTCACCTTGCTATTTACCTACCTAGTTTACCTACCTATTTACCTTGCCAAATAATCTCATCACAACAGCAGATTGATGTTCAGTGTAGTGTACATAACAAAGGCCAGCTCCTGGCATCTCCCAGACATCAATCAGAGCCTACGTTTTCTCCCATGGAGGCAAATTTTAATACTTGGTGTACAAAAATTTATATATGAAAGACCATATGCTCGCAAATGCAGAATACCATTCAACACTGCTAGTCCAAGGACTTCCAGTGTGCTGTTAAAAGAAATTCTTTGTACTTGCCCACTATCTAGGAAACAAAGGAAGTCTCTTAACAAATGAGTTTATTTTTAGGAAAAAAATGCCATGTTTACAGAAATAATAGTGATGTCTGGTTTTTAAAACACAACAGTATATCTTGGAAGGATGTGTTTTGAAAAGATCTCTTTGTATTGTTTTTGCTTGTGTCAAAGGGATGATTAGAGCCCCAGTAAATGGGAACCTCCCAGAGTAGGCTAAATAGAAGGCCAACATCCCACATATGGCTTGCAGCTTGGGGGATTTCTCTCAAAGTTCTGCCAGAGATGGGACTGCCCAAATGGTTTCTCGCGTAAGTCCTAAGTCATAAACTGCATCCTACTAGGCCAGCCATGCCAGAACTGGACCCAAGGGTATACAGAGTCTTGGCTGATGGCAAACAATGATTGCTTCCTAAGGAAGCCACAGCTGCCTTCCTGAGAGACACCCCAGATGCCTGAATTTTCCCTTACTTTCCATTTCTGACTACCTGTTCTGGCAAAAGTTCCAACAAAGAGGGAGGCAGGCAGCAGGCACCCAGCTGTTTTCAATATGCCTTGGCAATGTAGGTACTGATTACATAAACACTACAAACATTCAAAGAGCATATTTTCTAGCTTTTAAGCTATAAAAAAGGTGTGAGCCTGTACCAACACCTTATATCTCCTCTTCTCCAAATAATGATAATGCTGACGAGGGTGATAACTACAATAATGACCACGATGATGATGATGATGATGATAATTAGGGTTTTAATTATGAAAGCCAAGATTATTAAAGGAGACACGATATCTTGAACTGCTGGGAAAGAGCTCAAATTATACAAGAATTGGAAAGATGTGAAATTTCCACATTTCATGGGCAAGAATATATTTTTTTCCCTTAGGAAACAATGAGGTCAAAATACGTAATTGTTTCACTCGATGTCTTAGTTTTCCCACAAGTCAGGAAAAAAAAACAATCAGCTGTTACATCATCCATTTGCATTATAGCACATTTTTCTTTTCATTCACATATATTTAAAAATATTATTTTAAACTCTTAATATACAAGTTGAACTTTGAACAACACAGTTTGGAACTGCACTCAGCCACTTGAGTGCAGTTTTTTTTTTCCATAAACACAGTACAGCACCGTAAATGTATTTTTCTTACTTACGATTTGCTTAATCATACTTTCTTTTCCATAGCTTCCTTTATTGTAAAAATACAGCATATAATAATATTACATACAACATATGTCTTGATCAACTGTTTATGTTATCAGTAAGGCTTCTGGTCAACTGTAGGCTATTAGTGGTTAAGTTTGGGGCAGTCAAAAGTTATATGAAGATTTTCAACTGCATGGGTGGTTGGTGCTTCTAACCTCCACATTATACAATGGTCAGTTTTATGTAAAACATACAAGAAATTACATTAATAAAATATTGCAAAAGGTCTTCTGTTTATATTTAAGATCAGGTTCAGAAACCTAGTCAAACTGGAAGAACTCTGGAAAAAGAATGAGAGGATAAGATTGTCCCAAGTCAACACAAATTCTTTTGCCTCCAGAGGTTACTCAGAATTTCAGTTTCTGCATCTATAAAATACAGATAATAGCTTCATAATTTTCACAACTTTATCATAAATATTCACTATTTTTTTAAATATAAAGTTCTATGAACATATACGATAGACAATTAAAGTGTGCTATTTTTCGTGCTAAAAAGATTCAGTAACCTAAAGGTGACAACAGAGAGTGACAGATAAGGAGATATAAATGATAGGTAGAGTTTGAAACATGACAGTTTTCAATAATGCCAGCTTTTTCAGATGGATGGTCCTAAGTTAAAAGGATGCTTTTAAAACTGTGAATATATAATTATTGTTGGGAAAATATAATTATCTTACAAAGTAGAGTAAGAATTTAGTGGGTAAGTACAATTATAGATTGATCATTGTTTGAAGTATTTCTATTCTGTTGTGAAACATGGAGTTCAATGTTCTTGATGAGTTTTTATGATGCCAGCCTTCAAATACATCTTTCAGTGTCTTAAAATACTTTTAATTTTAATTCCTTTTTATGACAAAAAATATAGACTAAATAATAGTTTCTAATGATCCTCATTCCCACTTCTGTCACCAAAATACTGTTTTGATCCTTCATATTTAATTAAATTTCCTACTCATATCTACTTTTTTTTTAATATTTGTATTTGGTAGAGAGAACAAGCATGTACACGTGCACAAGTGGGGGAGTGGCAGAGAGACATGGAGACAGAATCCAAACCAGGCTCCAGGCTCTGAGCTGTCAGCACAGAGCCTGATGCGGATCTTGAACCCACAAGCTATGACATCATGACCTGAGCCAAAGTTGGACACTCAACCGACTGGGCCACCCAGGTGCCCAATTTCCTACTCATATCTAAAATTATGTTAAAAATAATTGTTTTATATAATTGTTTAATAATACACAGATATTATTCCAGGGGGATGCTGAGCAATATAATGGAAATAGTCTTCCATGAAAATTCTACAATAGACATAATTTTTTAGTAGTAGTATTTCTTGAAATATTCTTTGACAAATAAATATATATATGTATATGTATATATATATACACATATATATATGTGTGTATATATATATACACACACACACACACACACATATATATATATATATATATATATATATATATACACACACATATATATATTAAGCAAAGCTGAGTCAAGACAATTCTAAGTGGAACTAAGCTGATGGCATGATAAGTTTTTTTGACTAAGACTGACAATATAATGTAAAGGAAGGGGCCAAATTTAAAGGACATAATGGAGGAAGAATAGTAAAATGCCAGCAAGGAATTACTGTTCTATACCTTTCTTTATTGTAAAGCATCCTGCTAGACAATCAAAACAGTTGAAAAGCCTTCAAAATTTTCAGTATAGATTCAATTTAGTAAAATCTAGTATCTTAAAGTCGCAACCACTAAAATAATAGTCTTTAAAAATAAATACCTGTATTATTCTATTTATTATTTATTTAGTGCTAGGTATGGCACCCATAAGAAAAGATAGCATGGGACCTACTTCAAGGGCAAACACAAGCACAAAAAATTGCATTGAGCCAGTCCCCATTAGGTTGTACTCATTATACACATATATATCACACTCTTGTTTCTCGTCAGGCAGTCCACTGCTGACAGAACTCACTGGTAAGCAATATAGCCCCTGAATCCACACTTAGATCTACACAGTGTTTCGTGAAGTATCTATTAAGGACTGGTATTTTTGTATGTATCTTATTTTTAAATCTTCAGGTAAAATTATCTTCACAATGTCGTGGTTAAATATAAAAAATGTTTGGGGCGCCTGGGTGGTTCAGTCAGTTGAGCGTTGGACTTCCCCTCAGGTCATGATCTCGTAGTCCGTGAGTTCAAGCCCCACGTTGGTCTCTTTGCTGACAGCTCAGAGCCTGACGCTTGCTTCAGATTCTCTTTCCCTCTCTTTCCGATCCTCCCTGGCTCACACTGTGTCTCTCTCGCTCTCAAAAATGAATAAATGTTATAAAAAAGTTTTAAATAAAATAAATGTTTTACTAAAATGAGGTCAATCACAGAGATATGTTAAATTTCCCACTGACTTGGCTTATTTGTAAAATGATTATTTGCCATAGCTACCTTATAGGATTCTTATATGAATAAGAGATAAATCATCTTCATTCGGCAGATAGAGTGTTTCCTCAGGTACTCATAACTCAGTGTTTTGAAGTTGTATGTTTGAATACAAAAGAAGTGGCTTTCAATGATCATTCCATCTTGAAGAAGTTATTTAGTGCTGCTATATCTCAGTAGCTTTACCTGAAAAATATGGATTATCTTACAAGGTAGCTGAAATAATTAAATGAGAGAATGGACATAAAAACTTGGGGTTTCATATATGCAAGTGCTCAACAAATATCAGTAGTTTAAGTTGATGCTATTTTGTTATTATTGCTACTACTGATATTAGGTCAATTTCTACAGCAATGTTTTCTAAAATTTATTATGAAAATATTACAGTTCTTCCCCCCATTTCATTTAGCCTTTAAATTTTTCAATTATTATTTGTGTATTACAAGCTTCATAAAAAAGACATTTCTTTTAAAAGAAGGATGAGATAAAACAACTGTAAATAGAAATTCTAATTTTTACTTCTTTCATCCCATTGTATCCTCATCTATCACTTTTGAAAATCACAATCACGGGATAAAGAAGCATTCAAAATTCCACATCAGTGTCCTGGAAAAAACACTGAGAAACTTGAAACCTGATTTCTTGTCCCTTTTGTCATGAAATGATCAAATACTTCATATTCTCTGGATGTTAGCTTCGTTTTCTGTCCAATTAGAGTGGAAATGGAAAATTTATAAGGTCTATTCTGTTCTATTATCTGAAAAAATTAACAGAATTGGCCAACACAATATTGTAATGCGAGAGATGTCTGAGGATAGCTCCCAAAATAATTAAGTTTTTAATAAAAAGTATACATCACAAATACTTCTTCATCTTGCCCTAATTACCAGCACCATAAGGTAATTGAAATAACAGAGGGGATGACAAGCGAAAAGCCTTAAAAATATCAGTTTTCTAGAGAACAAATTAATGGTTCTAGAGGGAAGGGGCAAAATGGGTGAAGGGAGTGGGAGAAACAGGCATCCGGTAATTGAATGAGTAAGTCATGAGGATAAAAGGCACAGAATAGGGAATACAGTGAACGATATTGTAACAGTGTTGCATGGTAACAGATGGTACGTACACTTGTGGTGAGCATGGCATAGAGATGTTGAATATCTATGTTGTGTACCTGAAACTAATGCAACATTGTGTGCTGACTCTACTCAAATAATAAAATAAAATAAAATAAAATAGCCACGCCCCCCACCAAATTATTTTCCACACATGTGAAATATATGTAAATACTGGCAAAGGATGGCAGAGATGGATCCCAAAACATCCATTTCTCGAAATCAAAATCCCTTATCTTCACCTTGGACATAATCTGTTCTCCCAGCACTCTGACACATAAAAGTTTTAATGTTAATACACATTAGGTTCATCTTTGAAAAATAACTTAGTGGACATCACCAAAGGGTAAATTGGCAAATCATGATTATTGGCAAATCATGATGGGTTTTAAGAGCAAAAGAAATTTCAGAGGTAAAATACTTGGCCTGTTTTCATTTATAGTTCAAGAAATACAACTATATCTCAGTAAGTCTGGGGTTGGGGGAAGAAATACAGTTTGGCCACTAATATATTGTCTAGATCAAGTTATAAAACAAAAACTTCAAAATTGTTAGTCTTTATCTAGTCCATAAGTAATTGTTGATTATTTCTCTCTTCATTGAGAGAGAATGAGGATAGAGGGAAGATCCTTAAAAACAATTATTATATGATAAAAATTAAGGGTGAAGCTTGTAACCAATATCAAATATTGGATAAGGGGAAAATTACACTTTATTACAGTATGAGTTTTCAGAAAATATCTTTGTATCTACAATATGTTTATAATTATGTCAAAAGATATATTTTATGGATTCTGGAGAAATATGTTACTAATTCTCATAAATAAGGGCAAATAGAACCTCCCTGGTTAGCTTCTGAAGTTAGCACATGCCTCAAAAGTTGTCCAGAGTTAAAATTACTCTAGGAAATCCCTTAAATAACCCCTATAGTATAATACACATGGTTTTGTGTATACAAACCCTTAATGGTAATTCTTTCACACACTCACGTTTGAGAACTATTTTGCCAGACTGAAGAAATTAACAAAGGAAAGTCTCTAGGTAGACGTCTGATAATTTAAACCAATCTTGCCCTTTGATTAAATGGCAAAACGTAGTGAAGAAAGAAAGCAAGCAAGAAAGAAAAAAGAATAGAAGAAAAGAAAAGAAGGAAGAAAGGTAAAGAAAGAAAGGAAGAAAGGGAGGGAGAGAGAGAGATGATGATGAGGTCTAAATTGTTTCTGGTTATTTGTAAGTTTACCTTCTTTAATTGAAAAAAAAATTTTTAATGTTTACTTATTTTTGAGAGTGAGAGAGAGAGAGAGAGAGAGAGAGAGAGGGAAAGTGCACGGGTGCACGCACACAAGTGGGGAGGGGCAGAGAGCAAGGAAGACACAGAATACTAAGCAGGCTCCAGGCTCTGAGCTGTCAGCACAGAACCTGACGCGGGGGATGGCGGGCTCCCCGCCACCGGGGGTTCAAAGTCACTGATTACGATATCATAACCTGAGCCAAAGTCCTATGCTTATGAGGAAGTCACCCAGGGGCCCCTTACCTCCTTTAATTTTTAATGTTGAACCTTTATCACTCTAGCACATGTTAAATAGATGTGTTTGCTTTTGTGAGGATCAAATAAGACAGCAGAGTATATCTTGGAGTTGGCAGTAAATTCCAAATTCTAAAATCAGCTTGAATGTACAGATGACATCACTTCACTTTACGTTAATATACAGGAGAATATTTAGTTTGGTTTCTCTGACATAAAAATTTTGCTTTAAAATGTTTTAACTATCCTCAACTTTTTGTGTCCTTTGCTATTTCTAACTATATCTTTGACAGCAATGATCCTATAAAACCTCCAAAGGCCCCAGTTTTACTTCAAACTTTCAAATGAATAAATCCAGTATAAATTCTGTCACAATAAATGAGATGTACCAAGTACTAAGTTTTTCTGTTATAATTAAACTGTATTTTGATTTCAACACTACTTTTTCTCTTGACCTAATTCTGACCCTCTTAATGAACTAGTTCACCAGAGTTTTTAGTACTGGGATTCCTTTTGTTATGAAGTAGAAATTTTACATAGAAACTTTACAAAATCCTAGGATGTGATGACTGTTGTGACCTTGAAAATTTCACCAGGATGAATATGAATATTGGCTAAATTGCTTTGTAATTGACTAAGTTTCTCTATGCTCTTATCAGAAGAAAGCACACATATTTAGAAATGTAATTTTTCTTTGTTTTGCTTCTTTTTTTTCCTTTTTCTCTTGCTTTGCTTTTTTTTTCTTTGCTGTGGTGAAGTGAGTTACAAGCTCCCACAAGACCTGAAGACTCAACACAGCTTGGGTTGTGGACCGGATTTCTCCCACATGAGTTTGGTGGCCGGGTCAGTCAGGATGATATTAGTATATTTAATTTTCAAAACACACACAGTGGAACAGATGTGTTTTATAGGGACTGAAAAATGAAGTTCAGAAGTGAGGGGGTCTGGGTAATGTTCTGGTACAATATGGTTAGAGATCACTGTATGAAACTAATTCCTGCTGATAATCATAACTTGTCTCTGTGAAAACTAGTTTACAATATTTGTGTATAGCACTATGGTAGCTTTGAGAATATCAAAGCTACCAAGATTTGAAACAGTGCAGCAGGAGCTCCAGAACTTTATGTAAATTAACCCCACAACATGGAACACATTAACTTGAGGGTTGCAGGAATTTGGACCTCAGAATGCCTAGGATGTGGGTTTAATTGAAATGCAGTATTATGACAATCAGTTTCTCTCTGGAGACAGAATTTTTTAAGGTGCATGCAAATGTATAATTGAGCATTGACATATTACATCATAGTGATATGTTTTAAACAACCCATATCTGCTTCACAATATTTATTTCACTGAAATACCACTGGATATTTAAAGATTCCTCCTTTAGAGTCCAGCCATCTGAATAAATGAACAGTACACTGAGGTGAGCCAGTCAACTCTCAGATGGGGCCAGGCCTCAAAGGCTCACACATACACAAAGCACTTCTTCTGGAAAAAATGTTTCTGAGTTTTCAACATAAATCAGGGTCAACACATAATTCGATCATACTCTAGTATATTTAAAAGCTGGAAAACAGTCTAACTAGGACGGTGATGCTTCCAACAAGCCCTCAGGCCAAATAGCAATCAGAAAGAGAATTTATGGCTTTGTGATCAAACCCCAACTCTGTTCAAGTCCATGAAGGGCTTGCCTGCTCTCCTGAGGAAATTTTAAATGGGAGTTAGAAAACTATACTTTATCTGTGATGACTTACAGGATTTCTTTTTTCTTTTTCTTTTTTCTTTCCCTTTCCCTTTCCCTTTCCTTTTTAACTATAGCCACGAATGAACATACTTGTGAGTAATTCTAAATTTCAGAAGCCTTGACATTAACACCATAACAATTATACATTTATGGTGAAAGAATAAGCCAAATCTTTGGAATGAAATTCTATATGCATCACTTATAAATAGTAGCAATAATAAGATTAAACAATAATAATAAATTTTCTTAATGGTAAAAAAAAGTTACAATATAAAAAAATGGTCAAATTGCATATTGAATTCAGAATATGCCAGATAAAATCAAGTATATTATTGTTTAGGCCATTTTTTACATAAAATATAAAACATAAAACTAAGAATTGCTTATTACACCACAGAGATGGAAATGTCAGGATCAACAGATCAACATATATCCGCTGACCATACATCATGATTCTATATATGTGTAAGAACAAAGTGATAAAAAATAATATAAGATAATAATATACAGAGAAGATAGAATGTAATATACAAGGGATTGGGACCTTCTGCAGAGTGACGTATTATACAGATAGAGAACTCTCTTCAATGAATACAACAGAATTCTGGCTAAATATACCATTTAGAAAGTTAACATGTAGCTTATCTCAAAAGAAAGAAAGAGAAGATTAAATGTTAAGAGAAAAGAACAGAAAAGGGAGGGAATACAAGGCCAGAGGTAGAATGAAGGCATGAAATGTGGCCTTCAATCTGGGGGCTGTGAGTTGGAAATGATAATCTTCTAAATGATGCCCAATCCATGAAAAGGTACTAGAAAAAATAAGTAATAGCCTAGAGAAGTGGCAAGGAAGATTTAATCCTATGCTAGAGGATTAAGGATCTATGCTTATATAAGCTTAGATTATATATGCTTATATATATTCTTATATAAGGATCTCACCTCTATTCTAGAGGTGAAGGAAAATAAAAGTGCTCTGTAAGAAACTGAAAAGCCAAAATTGTTCTACAAGTGAATGTGGTTCAAATATCCAAAGCAGAGAACTTAACATAAATAACATGAAATTGCTGAGCCCCGCAAATAAAGAATGTTGGATACCATAGAGATGCTTTCAAATGCCAAAGCACCTGAGAAGCCCAGGGATATAACAATCTTCACTGATAAAGGGCTCCTAGTAAAAGTTTAAATGTGTGTGTGTGTGCATGTGCGCACACACACACACACACACACACACACACACTTCAAAAAAAAATTCTGAGGGAGATTTTAACATATTCAGCAAATGGAAAATCTATATCACAAATGGAAGAAGTAATAGAGGAACTGAAAAAAATAGCATAAATAATTTTTAAAAAGTTAAAGAATTAAAAAAATAATAGAAATAATAAGGAACACCAAGAGACTAAAAAATACATAAATTTACAAATAAGGCAAATAAAAACATCTTAAAACAAATATAGCTATTGAATTTAAAAATCTAATGAAGCTGGTAAAAAATGATTACATAGAGAAGAAAATAAAATTAGGAAACTGGAGGATGGAAATGCCATAGACAGAGTTATGGAAACAAAATATGAAAAAGAGTTGGTGTCATGGAAATCTAACATGTAGAATTGGAATTAAGGAAGAGGAAATAAAAAGAATGGTGAGGAGGTGACACTAGAAATAGTAATGGATGATAATATTTCAGGAGAGAAGGAAAAATAGAAGCCATTGCATCCCTCAACTGAGAAACCACAATGAAGCCCAAGAAAGGTAAAGAGAAACAAAGAACAAACTATACCATTTTAGTGAAACTGCACAAGACTAATGACAACAACAAAAATCTTAATGGGAACCAGAAACAAAGATATATTAGGTTAAGAGGAAAAATATAAATATATCAGACTTTTGGTCAAACAGTAAAGAACTATTTTCAAATCTCAGCAAATCTCTAAATATTGGCTGTCAACCAATAGCCCTATGCCAGCTAACCTGTCACTTAATATTGAAAGTAAAGTGATGGGTAAAGCTCTCAGCTGAGAGCTTTCCCCCTAATGTCAGGAACAAGACAGGGATGTCCTCTCTCGCCACTGTTATTCAACATAGTATTGGAAGTCTTAGCCTCAGCAATAAGACAACACAAAGAAATAAAAGGCATCCAAATAATCCAGGAGGTGGTCAAACTTTCATTCTTCGCACATGACATGATACTCTATATGGAAAACCCAAAAGAATCCACCTAAAAACTGCTAGAACTGATCCATGAATTCAGCAAAGTGGCAGGTTATAAAATCAATGTATAGAAATTGGTTGCATTCCTATACACCAACAATGAAGCAGCAGAAAGAGAAATCAAGGAATTGATCCCATTTACAACTGCACCAAAACCCATAAAATACCAAGGAATAAATCTAACCAAAGAGGTGAAAAATCTATATACACTGAAAACTATAGAAAGCTTATGAAAGAAATAGAAGAACACACACACACACACACACACACACACACACACACACACAAAAGGAAAAATATTACAGGCTCCTGGAAAGGAAGAAGAAATGTTGTTAAAATGTCCATACTACCAAAAGCAATCCACATATTCAATGCAATATCAAAATAACACCAACATTCTTCACAGAGCTACAACAAACAATTCTAAAATGTGTATGGAACCAGAAAAGACCCTGACTAGCCAAAGCAATCTTGAAAAAGAAAACCAAAGCAGGAGACATAAGAATCCTGGACTTCAACCTGTACTACAAAGCAGTAATCATCAAGACAGTCTGGTACTGGCACAAAAACAGACACTCAGATCAATGGAACTGAATAGAGAACCCAGAAATGGACCCACAAAAGTATGGCCAACTAATCTTTGACAAAGCAGGAAAGAATATCCAATGGAATAAAGACAGTCTCTTCAGCAAGTGGTGCTGAGAAAACTGGACAGAGACATGCAGAAAAATGAACCTGGACCACTTTCTTACACCATACACAAAAATAAACTCAAAATGGGTGAAAGACCTAAATGTAAGACAGGAAGCCATCAAAATCCTCAAGGAGAAAGCAGACAAAAACCTCTTCGACTTTGGCCGCAGGAACTTCTTACTCAACATGTCTCCAGAGGCAAGGGAAACCAAAGCAAAAATGAACTATTGGGGCCTCATAAAAATAATAAAAAAATTCCTGCACAATGAAGCAAATAATCAGCAAAACTAAAAGGCAAGTGACTGGATGGGAGAAGATATTTGCAAATGACCTATCAGATAAAGGGTTAGTATCTAAAATCTATGAGGAACTTATCCAACTCAACACCCAAAAAACAAATAATCCAGTGAAGAAATGGACCAAAAGACATGAATAGACACTTCTCCAAAGATGACATCCAGATGGCCAACAGATACATGAAAAAATGCTCAACATCACTCATCATCAGGGAAATACAAATCAAAACCACCATGAGATGCCACCTTACACCTGTCAGAACAGCTAACATGAACAACTCAGGCAACAACAGATGTTGGTGAGGATGCAGAGAAAGAGGGCTCTTTTGCATTGTTGGTGGGAATGCAAGCTGGTACAGCCACTCTGGACAAGAGTGTGAAGGATCCTCAAAAAATCAAAAATAGAACTACCCTACAACCCAGCAATTGCACTCCTAGGTATTTATCCAAGGGATACAAGTTATGTTGTCTCAAAGGGGCACATGCACCTCAGTGTTTATAGCAGCACTATCAACATTAGCCAAAGTATGGAAAGAGCCCAAATGTCCATCGATGGATGAATGGATAAAGAAGATGTGGTATACACACACACACACACACACACACACACAATGGAGTATTACTCGGCAATCAAAAAGAATGAAATCTTGCCATTTGCAACTACATGGATGGAACGAGAGGGTATTATGCTAAGCGAAATTAGTCAGTGAGAGAAAGACAAATATCATATGACTTCACTCATATGAAGACTTTAAAATACAAAACAGATGAACATAAGGGAAGAGAAGCAAAAATAATATAAAAACAGGGATGGGAACAAAACATAAGAGACTCTTAAATATGGAGAACAGAGGGTTACTGGAGTGGTTGTGAGGGGGGGGATAGGCTAAATGGGTAAGGGGCATTAAGGAATCTACTCCTGAAATCATTGTTGCACTATATGCTAACTAACTTGGATGTACACTAAAAAAAAAAAAAAAAAGAATAAAAAGAAAGTAAAGTGAAATCATTTTCAAATAAAGAAAAATGTTTACTAACCATAAACCATTGTTATAAAATCCCCAAAATTTATATCTTATACTTCAGAAAAAATCAAATTAAAACAAGGAGGAAATATGGTAGGCAATCTTAAAACGGGAAAAAGAAAGACCAACAAGGGAGGTATACTTTGGAAAAGCAAGTGAACACTGGCTTATTACAATAAATTAACTAATATTCATCAATAACAAATAAGAGGTTTAAAACTAGTTAGAATTAAATCCTAGTTAATAACAACTTTGGAGATAGAATGGTAAGATTCAAAGCATTATTAAATCAACATTACAATGTAAGACTAAGCACTAAAAGAACTGAAACATATAATACCCAAGATAGTAAAATAAATTTTGTAAAACACACACACACACACACACACACACACACACACACACACACACCATAGTCAATGTAATATACAGTATGGGGCAAGAACAGGATGAAAGAAGCATAGAGAATATATGACAAATTAAAACTGATGAAATAAACTTTAATCCACTCATTATGTTTATTATGTGTGCATATATGTTCACACTTGCTGATACAGAAAGATTCAAAGAAAAAAGTAGCACACTATATATGAAGTCGATTAAGTAGAAGATTAAGAGTAGTGACATTTGGTAGAGTAAACTTTAAGGGAAAGTGTTTTAAAGATAGAGAGGTATTACTTAATGTTATAAAATGAACAATTCACTGTAAACATGTATCAGTGCTGAATCTGGATGCACCAAACAAATTAATCTTAAAACACAAAAAAGAAAAATGATAGAATTACAAAAAAGAAGTACCGAAGCCCATAAATATAGCTGGAGATTTTAATATCTCTCTTTTAAAAATGTACAGATTACCAAGTAAAATTTTTAAGAAGATTAAGCATTACTAATAATATATATATGATGTCTCGTAACAAATAAAAATAAAATTATATACAGACCACAGTTTCTGATCAAAAAGGAATAAAAATAGAATAAATAAATATACCGAAAATCAAGTATTTGGGATATAAATAACATTGATAACTAATCTGTCAGTTGATATAATTTAGAAGGGGAATTGTCATATACCTGTAAATGACAATAAAAATACTGCATATCAAATTTGTGAGAGGCATCTAAAATCATATAAAGGAATTAATAGACTTAAATCTATCAAAAAGAATATATGGTTGATATATTCAACCAATTAAATACTGTAAGGTAGATAAAAAGTAGGTAAAAACTGAATTAAAAAATTAATTATAGTTTTATATTCCAATGTGGGTCAATCTAAAATACAATATTGAGGCGGGCCTGGGTTGCTCAGTCAGTTAAGTGTCTGACTTTGGCTCAGGTCATGATCTCATGGTCCATGAGTTCAAGCCCCATATCCGGCTCTGTGCTGACAGCTCAGAGACTGGAGACTGCTTCAGATTCTGTGTCTCCCTCTCTCTCTGACCCTCCCCTGCTCATGGTCTGTCTCTCTCTATCTCAAAAATAAATAAACATTAAAAAAATTTTTTTTAAATTGTACTGTAAAAATTTTGTAATTAAAAAAAATGAGAGATGCAACAAGATCCAAACTCAGGGTAGCTTCAGAGTAGATAGAGGGGGTACTTCCGCTGGCTTAAGTACTGGATTGGACCTGAAGTATGAAGAAAGGCTAACACAACTCAAGTGTGAGGTTCACAGTCAAGCTTGTCGTAGAGGGGACCAGCTGGACTCTTTTTGAACATAATTGAGAGCTAAAGTAAAATTGAACGGGTCTATTCAAAACCAAACTGAAGTAGGAAGATCTCATTTGATGCTTTTGTAAAATACTACTACAAAAATTTTAAAAATGTGCGACAAATTGAGGAGATTAATCAAAACAGGAAAATCTAAACAAACAAACAAAAAAAGGAAAATCTGGCAGAATAATGTTTGATATGAAAAGAGTAAATTCATTAATTTATTGATCAAATTTTTATTGATTACCTCTGTGCATGGGTTATCTATATAACATTCATCCACATAAAGGTGATAACTAAAACATTTATTCAGCAAATGATTATTAATCTTGAATCAATCATCAACCAGGCCATTTCTACCCTTATGAGGGTTGAATTAGAATAGCTAATACAGACAACTGCACAGATGATTACAATACAGGGTGCTGTGTGTAGCAGTGGCACCCAATACAATCTAGGAGAACAAGGAATGTATTTTGGAAGAATAAAGTGCCTGGAACACAGTATCTCCTCAACTAAGTAGCTATGAATGAATGAATGCATGATTGAATCAAACAGATTTTTAAAATGAGACATTAGGTTATAAAGGAGAGTTTGCTAGATGAAAAAAGGGAAAATTTTGGGTACAGAGACAACAATCAGGGGAGTTAAAAAAAGGGACTTCCTGGAAGAATTAAGAGATGATCAGAGAGGTCAAACTACAAAAGTGCAAGAAGAGAATACACAGAGATGAGGCTTGCATGAGACAGCACAGGCAACCAAGAGGTTTTCAGCACAGGTGATAGGAAGAGATTTGTTCATAAGCACCTGGCTGTGGTGTGGTACGGAGCCTGGCAACCTGGACAAGAGGGCTGTTAGGACACTGTTCAGTAAGCTGATGATGACAGCGGCCAGTGGCCAGAAGTACAGTACTATTGGCTATGGGGAAGGACAGCAAAAGATGGATTTAAGGAATTTTAGGGGTTTAAACCATGAGAATGAATGTGTTCTCCAAGGAGCATAGACATAAGAAAATATTTTTATGCTCTCCTGATAATCCCCTAATATATTTCCAGACAAACCAGACAGCTCATTACATGTTTCCTGAATACAGCCCAGATCTTTCCTGTTGTACAGCTCTTAACACTCCCTCCCTCCGACTCTCTTCTCCTCCAGTCCTGGATTTTTACATCCCACGGTCAAGGTGGGCCTCAGTGTTACATCCTTCATGGAATCTTCTGTGATCGCATTTCTTCTCCAAAATACAGAATCTCCACTTCCTCTAAACCACCAATTTCGTTTTCTTATTTCTCTTAATTGTGTTCACTATATATTGTTAGGTAGGATGGCTACTGTATGTCTTAGGTACCTACCTAGCTCTGTTTTCAGGGAAAGGAAAATACCAAAGTCAATTTATTTTTCTCTAAAGTACTTGACATAGTATTTTGCACATATCAAAGTTAGTCTTTAGATGTAATACATTACAATGTATTAATACATTAATAACATGTCACCTTAACCCAGAAATAATTCATTAAATATGGATTTATAACTTATTTCAATAGAAAATTAATTTCATTTTAGAAGTGTTTAAATTTTAGAGCTGGTTATAAAACCAAGTCTAAAACTGGCTATTGACTGATGTCAATATGTGATAATAGTTATTATTATCATATGTGGTTTTTAATAGCTGTTCCTTGAAAGAAATAAAATCAGTCTACTTTTTTTAAAAAGTAGGTGCCCAAAGTGATATGGGGGCTTATAATGATGCTATTCTCTCTGATGATAGTCATAAATCTTATAAAATAATAAAAACCATGAGAGCATTTGGAAAAACAAAATAATGTCATTAAAATTTTTGATTTATCCCCCCCAAGATTAGAAGGAAAGAGAGGCAAATTGAATAAACTTATTTTTTATTTTTCTGAATCAGTGTGCCTCGTTGGTACTGGGCCAATAGAAAATGTAAAAGAATCATTTGGCCTCTATTTGGCTTCTGGATATTGAGGCCATGTGTGTCGGATCAGAGTTACAGGGTGATTTCCATGAATCTATTCCAACCCTTCTGGAAGTAACGTTCATCTGTCAATTCCTTGAGCCAGAGCTCAGTTCTTATGTCATCTATCAAATCTCTGGATCTGGCTGATAATGCTGACTGCGGCAGAGGTGACTTTCATGAAATAACAGCTTTACCTGCATCATAATCACAGAAAGAGAGGGGGGAAAAGTCATGATCAAAAAAAAAAAAAAAAAAAAAAAAAAAGATTCCTCCTTGCTTTTCTTCTTGAATTCTTTATTTCCCTTGCTGAGACAAAGGGCAATAGTGGCAGCCATACACATAATTCTCTTTCCCCCCCAAAAAAATCAAGCACGGAGTCTTGATTTCATAGCAGTCAACTTTGATATTTTTTTTTGCCTTGCTGAGGAGTTGGATATGCTACCTTGCCTTTGTTTGCAGGCATAGTGGAATTGTACAGCTCCTTTTAAAGGGAGAACGAACATATGGGAGCTCTTTTTTTATAAAACTGTTGTGCAATTGAATGTTAAACATGCTATCCATAAAATTAAATTTCAGCATCTGCTTCCTTCAAGGAATAGCCACTTGCCCTCCCTCGGGAGAGAAATTCCACACAAGGAACACAGTTTTTACCTCTTCTGCAGGATCTATGAATTAGCAGGTGATCGCTAAATGTATATTGTGCCATTTCATTAATTTCATATGCACACACATGGGTCTGTATGGAACCCATAAATACTCAGGGATCAAGCATTGCATCTGATTACATTTTACATTTAATGCAAGTTCCACTTTAAGATCTTAAGGGTGCAGAGGAAGCATAATTGTTAGAATCCAATAACCTTGTAAATTTTAAATGAATGACCAAAAGGAAGTTTAAAGAAAATATTGAAATCCAGTTTCTTTCAAAATCTAGAAGATGTGAAGAAAATCGAAAATGTCAGAGTAATTGGGATTTCTAACTGGATCATTATTCCTGATCAAATTAGTATTGAAACTAAGGTTTACTAGAAATGTTATTATTTGATACCCATGATACAATTAGAAGATAAGAATTTTGATAAAAACAATAGTTTCAGTAATACCTTTATGTCATACTGAAATTCATCACAAAATTTTCAAGTGGAAAGTGACTATTCTATTATCCTTATAAAAAAGAAAATTTCAGGAAAAAAAAGTGAATCTCAAATAGAAGAATTGGACATTTTTAAGAGATCGTATTTGGTGAGGAAACCATGCAGGTCTTATAACTGGTTCAAGAAGAATGTTAAAAACAAGCACATTTACAAAGCATTAAAATGAATTGCAATAGGAGACAAAATTTATTTTTGTCATGTGGGTTAGAGAGACTGGACAGAATACAATTTACATGTCTACAGATAAGAATTATTTTACATTGCTATCAGTTATCTATAATTTGTAGGGTTGTAAAATAGCTTCCCTAGAATAAGAATCTGATACCTGAAAAGGTCTTTTCTAAGAGTCTAGACAATGTATAGTTTTTCACTGAAGCACACATTTTTTCTATATTCTTGATTAATGCCTATCCCTTCCCATTTAGAATTTATTATGATGATGACTACCTTTAACTTCAAAGGAACAGCAATGCTATGGCATTTGTATTATTGAGATCTGTACAATTACTTGATTCCTGATAAAGGATAAAAGAAACTATAAACATGCAAGTGTGCAAAGTATTTTCATTAGCAGTTTTTTGGGAAATGTACTGTAAGTACATGCTCTAAGCAAACATGGTAGAAAAATCACACCTTCAGGCTGTCAAATAGAAACTCTATTATTTGAAGTAACATTTTGATGAAACTTTGATATATAATATTTATTCCTGTTGATGTGTGTCAGGATTATTACATGTGGGTAATGAGAATAAAACAGATTTAAATTCAC
Source organism: Herpailurus yagouaroundi (assembly GCF_014898765.1). Lineage (NCBI taxonomy): Eukaryota > Metazoa > Chordata > Mammalia > Carnivora > Felidae > Herpailurus > Herpailurus yagouaroundi. Next base: position 54,985,243 of record NW_024412391.1, on the reverse strand, counting down.
TGCAGAAGTCAGAGATCTGGTCTTGCTAAGGAGGTATATAGTATACCTCCCTATCAAGTCTTCCAAAAAGTTCTACAAAAGGAACAATCTAAAAGGGAAAAAAAGAAAAAGATTTCATAGAGCCTCACTATTCTTTGAAACTATGTGTATGTACTGTGGCCAAATATTTGACCTCTAACTATCTTACACACGAGAATATCATCCCATGCCCCTGGAACTCTGTACGTGATTATTTGTCTGAGTACCACTTTCCTTTCCCAACACTAGGTAATTAGATAGGACTGCCCATAGGAAATCTGACATAATGGTTTGGGCCATGAATAGGATCAAACCAGTTTTGGCAGTATAAGTATCAGGGTCCAATTATATCTACAACATTTTTAAAAAGTTACTTTTGTTTCATATTATGCATCTAGAAATATTGGGAAGAATCTAAACTTTAATTTTTGTAATAAAAATATATATTAGTCATAGAAATATTGGAAAGTAGGGATATCATAAAGAAAATAAAAATAATCTTAATTGACGAGTAAGGGGCAATAGTTGGGGAGACACTATCAACATTTGGCCTAACTCCTTCAACTTTTTTCTGTTTCTCTCTTTTTCTGTTTTTGTTCAATGCATGCTAGAATCATACTAAATACTTTGATATGCATTTTATTTAACACAATGTAAACATTTTCTATGTGATTACATATTTTTTCAAAAAGAAGATTCTCAATGTTGTGTCATTTTATTATTGACAATTGTTATCCATTCCCCTGAAACTGAGCATTCCATTTGCTCTTGATAATTTGCCTTAAGAAATAATAAGGTGATGGTAATCTCTCTACAATAATCCTTCAGCTAATCTTTGTATTTTCTTTTTTTTTCCCCTCCCTGTCTTTGTCCCTCTCTTCCTTCCTCTTTCCTTTCTTCTTCCTGATCTTCATACCTTCCTCGCCTCTTAATCTTTATATTTTCTTATGGCATGTTGTTGTGGTTGGAATTATTGTGTCAAAGACTACAAATACTCTAAATTTTTCAATGTATATTGCCAAAGCCCTTTGTAAAACTGTCTGAAAATATGTAATCTTACCCAAAGTTTGAGTATATGCATCTCATTATACTCATATCAATCTTAGTATTATATGTTTTTAAAAATATGCGTTAGGAGCACCTGGGTGGCACAGTCAGTTAAGCGTGGACTTTGACTCAGGTCACGATCTCACGGCTTGTGAGTTCGAGCCCTGTGTTGGGTTCTGGGCTGACAGTTCAGAGCCTGGAGGCTCTTTGGATTTTGTGTCTCCCTCTCTCTCTGCCCCTCTCCTGCTCATGCTCTATCTCTCTCAAAAATAAAACATTAAACAAACATATGTAAATCTGGGAGATGAAAAGTCAGCTTAATGATTTTTGTTTTTTTAGCCATTGCTAAGGTGACTCAGTTCCTATTAAAGTTGTTATTCATACTAGTTCAGAATAAAAACTCAATGCTAATCCCTAAGACTATTTCTTGTTCAAATGAGTAAATAAGTATGTCTTGGTTTATGAAAAATTCAGGGAGGACAAGCACAAACCTAGCAAATATCTTAAGACATCTTCTTAATTATTTGAGTACTGTTTAAATGGATTTATCCAAATTCTTATATTCATTATGTGAAACTTGGCTTTTCCTTGACAGTTTTTTCCACAGATCTCTTCTCACCTGGGCATCTAGGCACCTCTCACTATTCAAATCTTGGTAAATTCTCAACAAATATTTATCAAATGAATGAAAGAAACAAGTCAGCCTCTTCTGTGTATGCATTTCACATATGTGAATATGACCAAAGTTTGTCCTGGCTTTACTTGCTCTAGTCCTGTTTATCCTCTACCCTAATAAAAACCAGCCTTTCTCACATCAGATTTTATTGGCTAACAACTTATCAAACCTGGGTCTGGAGGATATCCAAAAAGCATAACTTTGAGCTCTATGTTACCTCTTTATAATATCTGATAATGCACTCTTTAAATATCAGTGGACTATGTTCATGTCTAACTCAGGCTAACATGCCAAAGAGATGATCTGCCTTGGAAGAAACCAGTTCACTCTTCGATTACAGGGACACTACATTGTTTGGCCATATCAGACGTAACCTTAGAATATTCAGTTAAGCTGTGAGATGGCAGTTAGCTTCTGACATCAATTCTGAGAAGGACATTTTGAGTTGATGTTCAAAAAGAAAAAGGGGAAATATATTAATCACAACATAATTTTCTACAGGCCCCACTTTAACAAAGGATCCTTGATGTGCCGGTTCATTGTTTAACTTATTGAGCCAAGCTACATTTTTAAAGAGTGGAAATATGGGGTCAGAATTTCTGTTCAGGCAGAGTTGGCTTTTGAGAGAAAAAAAATCCTCTCTGCATAGGACTAAGGACCTTTACTTTATTATCAGCCCTTGAGAAAACAACCCAGGAGAATGTCAGCTTGCTCACTGACCTACAGCAAATCATTTTGGCACCTAATAGCCCACTAAGTTACTCTCAAACCTTAATTTCCAACTTATTTTTAGGGGAAAAACATTGGATCATAATCATTGTGGATATAACTCACAATTGCAGTCACTTTTTTTTTTTTCAACGTTTATTTATTTTTGGGACAGAGAGAGACAGAGCATGAACGGGGGAGGGGCAGAGAGAGAGGGAGACACAGAATCGGAAACAGGCTCCAGGCTCTGAGCCATCAGCCCAGAGCCTGACGCGGGGCTCGAACTCACGGACAGCGAGATAGTGACCTGGCTGAAGTCGGACGCTTAACCGACTGCGCCACCCAGGCGCCCCTGCAGTCACTTTCTAAAGAGTTTCATATCCATGAAAAATAAACAGAAAACATCATTATAAAATCAATAAAACGGAAGACTAAGAAACGCATCCCTTAGATTAAGTGTCTCAAACAAAATATCATCTAGCAGAGGAAAGGCAAGTTGCCTTAATTACATTTAGGGAAGAATGTTGAATTATTACCTGAGTAATTACCTTAAAAATCCAGACAAATGCAAAACTCTTGCCTTAATCGCATCTGTTTTCCTAGAATCAGCTTATCCCTATTGTGCTAGTTTCTCCCATTGTTTTGGGTAAAACTTGTATTTCTTTCCATAGTGTTTCTTTCCACAGGAAATTAAAGTCTATACTTTTCCAACAGGTAATAGTACAAGTCTCTACTTTGGTGGGCGAGTGATAAAATATATCTTAAATTAACAGGTAGTTTGAGGCACATGTGGCCAAAATCTGAGTTAAAGGCTTTCCAAATGTTGACAAAACATACTTCATGGAAGGCATGGAACATCCCAAAAGATCCATAGAGCTCACAAAAACGTAATTAAAACCAACCCTGCAAGCTATAAAGCTGGGAAAGGGCTTATGAAAGGCAGAGTTTGAGGAACGAGGGACACACGCAAGAAGAAGCAAAGAAAGACTAAAGAAAAAAAGGTGGTGAAGTTGTGAAGGGGTTAACTCCCAACAGCCAAGAGGCACAACTAGAAAATAAAATCTTAAGGAGTTAGGCAGAATCACATACTGAAAATGCACGCTAGCCAGAGAAATGAAGGAGCAAGACACTAAGAGGAAAAGAGGAAGGAAGCAAAATAACTAAAGGAAAATAAGTAAAAGTCACCAAGAGCTAGAAAAGATCACTTAAAAAAACTATCTGGCATTTATTCATGTTTTACCATAGCCATTATCTGCCAAAGCCGAAATTACAGCATTCCTCTGCGATTCACCTTAATAGACTCAGCCAGGTGCATTATCTGTAAGCATGCTCATTCAGGAGAAAAATTAGCCAATCATGGGTCTGGATGTGAATTTAAGGGACAAGAATAACTGAACGCTCTCCAAATGATATTTATGCAGTGGTCCAATCAAAATTGCATAAATTACTGAATTCAATTGCCAGGAAAAGGGGTTAAATTTAATACAGCTAGACAGCTGAGCAGCTGCTTTCATGATTTAAATAAAAACAAGCTGAAACCCTTGCTGTCAGCTCAGTGATATATGACTTGTAATGGGATGTTTCCAACCTTCACTTCCATATGGCCGCCTCCACTTTAGGTAACGCTCCTTGCCTGTGGTGCAACCCACTTTTTAGAAAACATCTGGGTCCCATTCCTGCACTGTTAGCTACAAACACAAATGATTCATTGGATAACATCCCTTCACTTCAGGATCAAATCAGGGAGTTTCATTGATAATCTCATCATGTTTACAAGGAGAGACACTGTATGTGAATGTGGCACACATTCAATTTGCAGAATTCCTTCACACAGTGTTCATTCCAGTATAGATAACATATTTAAAATTAAAGGTGAATTTTAGGGAAAAAAAAGAAAGGTTAGCCCCAGCAGAGTGGAATTTTTGTCTTGCTACTGCCTCACTCCTTCTCTTCATTGACACATTCTCCCTGTGCTTCCAAAAATAAAAATAAAGGAAGAAAAAAAGACAACCCTCGAAACAGTAGTTCTAGCACGGGGCAAAATGGTGAGAATTTTGCCGATTTTACAATACCTTCACTCATTTCAAGGTCAAATAGAAAAGAATGCATTCTACTGTGACAATGCTTATGGAAAAATGAAAGATTTATTACGTAAACTCTACCCCCAATGTGGGGCTCAAACTCATGACCCCAAGATCAACAGTAGAATGCTCTACTGATTGAGCCAGCCAGGAGCTCTAAAAAATTTAATATATAAATTGCTCATGATTTGAACCAAATCATTATGTGTGTCTTGCAAACTAAACATAGTGCTCGTGTCTTCTAATAAGATACTACTGCCGAGTCCAAAATATTCTAGATGCTACCCTGAAAAGGGAATTAGAAACATTCTCTTGATACTTGACAAGAGTATTGTGCCTCCAGTGACACTATATGTGGTTAAATACAAACCACATTTCCCATTGTTAATTCATGAAACCCAAGTTAATGTTCTAATTTATACAATTTACATTAATTTCACATTTTAAAATGCTATACAATTTACGTACATTTCTTATTTCTCATTAGAAAAAAGTGTCTACACATAGGCCCATTTTAAACCAAATTTTTCAAAATGATGATTCCTCTCATTAAAAGTTGACAAAAAGCAGCAGGAGGAGGAGGAGAGAAGAGAAGGAGCAGTGGCATAGCAGCAGTTTAGGGGTGGCGTGGCTGCACAAGTTTTGAGAAGCCAGGGTCAAGAAAGGAGCAAAAAAAAAATTAATAGCTAGAGCAGTGTTTTCCTTTTTCTTGCAAGAGTACAAATGTTCTCACGTGTTCCCCCTTACAATTATAAGCTTATTGGTAGTCTGCAAAATTAAAGGTCAATAAAGTTCACAATAAAGGTAATGGGGGGAGGGTCCAGTGCCTGCTTAAAATCTGACATGCTATTTTCCAGGCCGGATCTGGTGGGCGTCACCCCAGTCTTGGTGCAGTCTGGAGGGATGTGCGGTCGGGAGATCAGTATTTCCACATACCGAGACGCTCTTTCACATACTGACATTCTTAGCCCGGGCAACTTCATCGCTGCCTCTGTATCTGAGCCTTGGGCAGAGGGCTTCTTCAGATGCCTCTACTGAGACTCCCTCCCACCAAGGGGGAAAGTAGGGGAAACTTTGAAGACTCTACTCTGATTTAGTACAAAGTACTTTCTACTCCTAGCCCTTCCATCTTGCTCCTTCCCCAACCCAGGGCCCATAAAACTGCTGAAGCATTTTCTTTGGGGCTCCCTTGGCAGTGAGAAGCGACTCTCACATCTGTGCTAATGTACCTCACCCTTCACCTGTGTGGGGAAAATGGAATGGGAGGAGTTGGTGCTTCCTCTGGTTTTAGACCCCTGCTTATACCAAGCAGTAGTAGAGGCCTCATCATATCTGGCTCGCAGCTTTAATCAGTGACTCTGGCACCTGGCAGGTCAGCTCGCTCGCTCCCAGCTCTAGTCAGTCGCAGACAATAATAATGATCAAAATTCATTCATTTACAACTTAAAACATCATAAGAAGGGGCTTTTCAGAGCATCACAAAATATAAGGTGTGAGCCCCCTAAGTTCTCATTAATTCGTGAATATATCAGTTTGATGGTCATAACAGGGCAAGCAGAGTTTACAGAAGGACGGGAGTATGATTACCGCTACACTGTCACGCTGGGATGCTTGCTCAACTTTTAACACCTTTTTTTGTCCTTTTTGTTTTACAATCAAAATCTCTAAATAAGCCACTCTGATGGACGCTGCTTCTGTGTTAATCTGTCACGACCCCAGCAATGCAAGCGAGTGTATTGGTCCTCAACCTTTCCCACCCTATCTGAAAACATATTTCAAATTGTCATCATGAGCTTTCTCTTTTTCCCATTTTGAATTTAACATACTGCAAAATTTGCGTTAAATTTACTGATGCTGGTTTGTTCAAAGGTAAAAATGTGTTAAACATCATGTCATTGAAGAAAGTCTATATCCATGTTTATTCAATAGCTTTGCGTAATAAATGACCCAACTTAACGGATATGCATATTCCATTTTGTAAAGCAAAAGCAAATGGAGTCAGTCAGATCTGGGTTAGGAACTTAGATCTTCCAGGCATTACTGAATTATCTGTGGGGATAATGTCACTTCTCTTGCAGTGTTCTGTGAGGATAAAACGAAATAATGTTGTCTTCAACGCCTGTTTTTGTCTCTTTCTTCTGCACCTCTTTTCACATGTAATTGGTTTAAAAGCTGTGGTCCAGACACAGCATGGCATCATGGCCAAAGTAACACCATAGCAATCAAAAATGATGGGAAGGTAATACATATATGCATTGCAGACTCTTACAAAAATGCCAAAGGGGGGAGGGTTATGCACATAAAATAAAAAGGTCTTTAAAATCCTTTTCACCATTTCCCTCCCAAGTTGTATTTGTCATGTTAAGTGTATCTGCTCTCAATCTCCCTCAAAAAAATCTCCAAAGTGATTTTTCTTTTTTTATTTTTCATCCTCCCACCTGCTGAATGTTTTCTTCTCCTTTCCTCAGCTTTCAGACTGATCTCTTTAACAAAAAGCATTCTACCCTCTCCAGTACTCATTTGCTCACTCAGTGCAGCAACTGCCTAAGCTTCTAGCTGGTAATAACCAACTGCTCCCCATTAGCATGGGAGGTGGAGACGTTGAGGGTCCGCATACTTTTGGGGAATGAGATCTGTAAAGCTAAATGACTTGCACAAGGTCACAAATTTTGTAAATGAAACTTTTAACATTCACTTTTTTCTCCTCCTTCTCTCCCTCTGTCCTCCCCACCATCCCTGTCCCAGTGCTCTCTTTTAATAAGCCAAACAGCCTTAATCACACATCAACATGTCAATACACAAGGCATAAAAGCAATTCTTGCACCACTGCTCACTTGATGGACAAGAGGATTGTGGAAGAGCTAGGAGTGATCAGTTAATGAATATCAAAGTATTTTTGTGGAGAGAAGAGTTCTGCCTTTATAACTTGGAACGTCTCTGTTATGATTTGAAGAACGTGCGCTACAGAGCAATGAAAAAACAAATCTACCAATGAGTAGAAACCAGATCAAAGGAAGTTTTATATAAAAAAAATTGCCCAAACAGCTCCACACTCCAGTACTCCTTAAAAACACAGTAATTACACCAATATTTAGCTTTAAATGTACAAACCACACATACACACACTCACGCACATGCGCGCACACACACACATACACACACACAATCTACCAAAATTCCATCTGATTCAGTAAGTAGGCAGTGCTTGCAACAGCAACTAAAGGCAGGATGGAAGGAGGAGAAGGAAGAACAGAGAAGTGCTAAAAGAAAATTGAACAGGGACACCTGGGTGGCTCAGTAAGTTAAGCTTCCGACTTCAGCTCAGGTCACGATCTCACAACTTGTGAGTTTGAGCCCCACGTGGGGCTCTGTGCTGACAGCTCAGAGCCTGGAGCCTGCTTCGGATTCTGTGTCTTCCTCTCTCTCTGTCTCTCCCCCGCTCATGCTCTGTTCTCTTTCTCTCTCTCAAAAATAAATAAACATTAAAAATAGTAATAAATAAATAAATAAAAGTGAACAAAGCATTTTAAAAGTAAATAGAGTTCATGAAAAAGCAAATTGTAGCAGGGATGTAGTTGTACATCACAATTCCTATCCTTATAATGTCAGACTATTGTTCTAAAGAAATAGTAACATTATTTTTTTCTTTTTCTAATTTTGTTTATTTTTTAAAATTTACATCCAAATTAGTTAGCATATAGTGAAACAATGATTTCAGGAGTAGATTCCTTAATGCCCCTCACCCATTTATCACATCCCCCCTTCCACAACCCCTCCAGCAACCCTCAGTTTGTTTTCCATATTTATGAGTCTCTTATGTTTTGTCCCCTGTAACATTATTTTTTATTCATATCAACTCTCTCAAAAAAAAAAAAAAAAGAAGAAGAAGAACTCAAAGAGAAAAATTGAGGACATCAAGAAAAAAGAAAGGGCAAGGATGGTCTCCACATCTACAGACTTTTACACAAACATATGGCTTTTAAGTTTTAGACTACTATGAAGAAGTTTGATGGAAAGCATGGTAAAATGTATCAGGTAAAATAAATCCATGTACCACCCTTGGTATTGTACACCCTTATCTGGCTGGATGTGAGAAAACACTCTTCCTGGAATCACAACATGTGTTCGGGAAGGTGCAGGCAAGAAAAGAGCTTGAAGGAAAGATTTGAGTATGGAGAACCTGTTACAAAAGTGATACAAAGAATGCAGGTTTCCAGAGGCTGGAGAAGGAATCATTGCTTAATAATTACAGATTTTCTGTTTTGGGGTGATGGAAAAGTTTTGGAAATAGATAGTGGTGATGGTTACATAACATTGTGATGTAACCTGATGCCACTGAAATCCATCTACACTTGATATGCTGACTTAATATACCCTGAATTGTACACTGAGAAATGGTCAAATTGATAAACTTTGAGTTGTGCATATCTTACCATGATTAGAAACAAAAGAAGTGACGAAGCAGCTGACCCAACACTAAACCAAACCAAGTCCAGAACAAAAACACAAAAACCAAAATTGATGGTAGAGCATAAAAACCAAAGGGAGACAGGGCAGCAATTTCAAGATTAACAAGAGCAACAGATGAACCAAAAAGCCCCTGCTGCCTCGGCTGGAGAGCCCAGGGGAGGGAAAATGGGATCACCGGAGTCTGACAGCCAGCGTTCCAGCAGGACTGGAATCATAAGGGAGACACAACCACTGCTGAAGTTGCTGCCCAAAACCATCAGAGGAGGAAATACTCTGGTTTCTGCCTTCCTCCTGTCAATGTCCTGTTGCTGCCCTAAGTGGCCAGAAGGAGGAGGAACACAGAGGTTAAGGAGCCCAGAAAATTTTTCAGGGTTCAGTCCCTTGTAATCAATCCAGAGCAGAACAAAGAAAAGGCAGGAAATGGATGTGAGAGAAACAGGCCAGCAACCCACACACAACATGCACCACCAACAGTGTAGCTGGGCACATCTCAAAGGAATCTGATCAAAAATATTACAAGGAGCTGACCAAATTATAAAACATATTAGAGAAAAAAAGTCAAAATATATCTTTACCTAAAACTCAGCCACTAACAACCACCTCTGGAAAATGATTAAAAACAGTCCTTCCATCCATTTATTTTTTTAGACCACTGGTGAATTTATATTTATCAAATCAATTAGGACTTGAATCTTCCAATGTGAGTCTCCTTACTTCCTACCTTACAGAGGATGGCGTTGCTTTCTTGCCATCTTGGAGTATTTTACTCTTTATGACTGTCTATCTCTCCCAAGGTCAGTATCATACTTCATATCTTCATTTTCATACCACAGTAAGGAACCAAAAAATGTCCTGATTTGCTAATCTGCTGACGCCTTAGTTGGACACTGGTCTTGTATGCACTCAACCCATTTTTAAAATATGCCACCCAAGAAAACAGTTTACAAAACAGCTCATAATGAGACACTTTATCCTTTAAAAACCCATCCATGGCTTTTTTTTTCTCCTACAGCATAAACTCTTAAAGTCTTTGGTCAACAGCAAGGGTCAGCAAAATTTTTCTGGAAGGGAACACACAGTAAATATTTTAGGTTTCGCAGCCCATATGGTCTCTGTTACAGCCACTCAATTTGCCACCCTATGTAAAAGCAGCCATAGACAGTGTGTAATCAAATGGGAGTGGCAAGGTTCCAATAAAACTTTATTTATGGACATTGAAACTTAAATTTCATATAATTTCAGGTGTCACAAAATATTCTTCCTTTGGCAATTATTCTACTATTTAAGCATATAAAAACCATTTATTAGCTTTCAGGCATTAAAAAAAGGGCAGAGTGCAGACCCTTGGGTTACAAACCTGTTGCCTAAGATCTGGCCCCCATTTTCATTTTTGATCTTATGTCTCAGCATCCTCCACTCTTACCTATGGTTTAGTTGGCTGAGCTACTTACTGTTCTCAGAGTGTGTGATGCTATTTGCTACAATTTTCCTTGGCCTGGGATGACTTCTCTTTCTTCTGTGAATTCTGCAAATGCCTGCTCCAAGAGACCCTTCTTGAGACTCTCACCGACCACTATTGCAATTACTAGAGAGGGGTGGTTCCTGTTAGTAGAGCTACAATCAGAAATAAGTTCCCTTTTGTTTTCCTTTGTTTTGTTTTTCCTAGAGACGAATTAATTATTGTTTTGGAAAACAGATCCTAACGAAGAAAAATAGAGGTTGAGATCACTGTCACCACCAATAGCCATGGACCCTTAGGGACCTGTAGATGAAATGCTGAGAAATGACACTGGTGGCTTTTTGTCAGTTTCACTCTCTTTGAATAAAAAGCGGAAATAATTCACTTAGGAAAGTAACTTAAAACATTTGTTTTTAAAAACAAACTAACAAACTGGTACACAAGGCAATTTTGAATTTTGGAATGAAAAATCTGTGTGATTTCTTAAGGCTAAGTCAAGAGATAGTAAAGAAATTCCCCAAAAAGGTCACTTATTCTTTTCTGCCTTATGGTATTCTTTAGGAGAAAATTCCTGAAAGCATTATTAATGGACGGGAACCTGAAAGAACAACTTCATAACAGCTGCCAAACATTGAAAATATTAAATAAGGGACAATAAGATAACTCTCTCTATGGTATTAGCAAGAGGAGCAAGTTTAAGGAATTTAAGTTACTACACATTGTAAAACATTAGCAGTGTATAAATATTTAAAGACAGACACTGAAGTGATTCCTTAATTGAAAACAATTATTATGAAGATTTTAAGGATAATATTCTCTCTGGATATAATTAGCAGGATGTTGTGCATGTCCTAAGATATGATTTTATAGATCTTGTTAAAATCTATGCTCGTATGCTGTTTATAAATAACCTGTTACTGTATTTTTCATAAAGTTAGAGAATAGAGAATATGTTTATTAACAAATTAGTGAACAAAAGGAAACAGCTTCTGATAGGTAAGTATGGCAAAAGGAGATAAAGATTCTTGAATTATTTATATCAGATCTTAAATATGGAAATGCTGGTCTGAGATCTCTACTTTGATTTGGATGTAAGAAATATGTATGAAAACAATAATCAGTCCCAGGAGTGAAGTGTGTAATTCTAAGTGTAAAGGGGCAGCTATAGAAGACATAATTGGCAGGTGCAATGAAGTGATACAATCAGCCCAGATGTGAGTTAGGAATATGTAATTTAAATACTAAAAGATTCAGCGTGTTGCTCTCCTGTTATCTCCTGAAAGTTGCTCTAATTGAAAAAGAAATTGGAGTCTAATGACTGATTAGTAGCAACGAGTTGACTTGAGCCTTTTTATATACCTCAGATTTTCAAACTTATTTTATCACCAAAATTAATGTAAAAAATCCCCACATGAAACAATTACAAGCAAACTAAACTGAAGGGCATGATAAGCATAACCATTACCTGAAACCTAAGCAACTAAGAAACAGCCATTTAAGAAACAGAAAATATACAACCCTCAGTATAAAAAGTGAAGTGATCTTTATGGTTAAGGCAAAGAAAGAGTCTTTGAATGCTTTTCTTCCATAAACATTGTGTAATCAACCTCAAATTTGCCTGGTAAGTTTTGGGACTTCCTGAAAGATTATTTTGCTATGAAGCTCTGTTTCTGCACATATTCATACCAGACAATGGAGAAAGAACAAGGGGAAGTAGCTTCCAGAAGCAGCAGCTGAGATACAGAACATGTGGGTGGAGAAATTGTGTCTACCAACGCTGCATGTTCTTTCTAATTTAGAAGGTCAGGCTTATGTCAGAGTTTTCAAAGACATTTTCAACACAAAAGATGAAAGTAACATCAAGGGAGAGAAGATGCTCATGAAGCTTCCTTTCCCCTATACTGTTCCCGTGTTTTCTTCATTTGTGAAATGAAGGAATAGATCTCCTTGGTATTTAACATCTTGTCTACAGTTCTGTGACAATGTCTGTATAGCATACTTGGGTTAGCTCTAGAGAAAATTTTTTTCCTTGCATAAAGAATAATTTGCAGGGGCAAAGGGTGGTTCAGTTGGTTAAGCAGCCAGCTCTCGATTTCGGTTCAGGTCACGATCTCACAGTTCATGAGTTTGAGTCCTACATCGGGCTCTGCACTGGCAGCATGAAGCCCGCTTGGGATTCCCTCTTTCCTGCTCTCTCTCTGCCCCTTCCCTGCCTGCTTGCATGTACTCTGTCTCAAAAGAAGTAAATAAACATTGAAAAAAAAAAGAATAATTTACATTTGAAATCTGACCATACAAGTCTACACAACTTAAAGTCTCTTTCAGGACATGGGATATGAGAAGGCGAGGAAACTAAAAGAAATGCTATTATAAAAAGAAAAACCTAGGATGAAAATTCTTCTTGCAGGTATAGAATATCCATAGTTGTCCTTTAAATAATAGTTATATATGTATTTACTGACCAGGATGGCCATTTAGTCAGATGACTTTCCTCATCTGACTAAACTTTAGAGACTTCTTTGTGACCACAGGCCTCTGACTTCCTTTTTCATAGAATATTTATTTATTTATTTATTTATTTATTTTTCTTACTTATTTTTTAATGTTTATTCATTTTTTGAGAGAGAGATGGCATGGATGGGGGAGGGGCAGAGAGACAGGGAGACACAGAATCCAAAGCAGACTCCAGGCTCAAAGCTATCAGCACAGAGCCTGACATAGGGCTTGAACCCACAAACTGCAAGATCATGACCTGAGCTGAAGTTGGATACTTAACCTACTAGGCCACCCAGGTGCCCCAGAATATTTACTTTAGAAAGCTTGCAATTGTAAATTATTTCTTTGCACTTTTGAGATGTAAATTTTTTGGGCTTTTATCAGTTTTATTTATTGTTTGAAATTTTTTAAATGTTTTATTTACTTTAAGACAGAGAGAGATAGAGCATGAGTGGGGATGGGGCAGAGAGAGAGGGGGACACAGAATCTGAAGCAGGCTCCAGGCTCTGAGCTGTGAGCCCAGAGCCCGACGTGGGGCTCGATCTCAGGAACTGTGAGATCATGACCTGAGCCAAAGTTGGAGGCTTAACCAACTGAGCCACCCAGGCGTCCCGCCTTTTATCAGTTTTAAAACCCAGAAATGTCTTTCTTGAGGAACTGGGATTCATCTCTTTATAAATATGATTATCAAGACAGATAGGACTCTATCTCTCAACCTCTGTGGGAGCATAGAAGCCCAACTTTGATAAAAGTCAACTGTCAAACACAGATATCTAATCACACCAGCCAACCTCCCTACTAACATCCTCACATACTCTTCCATTAGCTCACTCCAGCCCTGAAATATTCTCCCACCTTTTGTTTCAATGTAGTTAGGTTCACTTTCTCTTCCTCACTGAGGTAGCATGGACCTCGACTGCAATATTCTTAAATAAAGTCTCCTCTGCCATTTTGAAGTATCTAGAACTTTTTTCTTTTATAATACACACACACACACACACACACACACACACACACACACACGTGCACAGACATACACATTTTTAAATCTTTTAAATATCTACTACTTGGATAATATTAATAATTAGTATTATGCTAATTTAAATCACATAAAATGCTAACAATTACATTAATAATTTCATAATATATAACTGCATTACTATATGCCAGATACTGTTTAAAGTTATCTGCATATATAAATGTACTAATCTACATGATGACTTTATGAAATAGGTATTATTATCCCCTGTTTCATAGATGAGGAAATTGAGATGAAGAGAGGTTAAATAATTGGCCCAAGCTCACACAAGTAATAAATAGCAAAACTGAGATTTGAACTCAGGAAGTCTGGTTCTAGATCTGTGCCATTAACGTTGTAGGCCAACTCCCCCAATGTCATCAACATAATTTGTTTGTTTATTATTTATTTATTTTGAGAGAGAGAAAAAGTGTATGTGAATGTGTATGCAGGAGGGGCAGAGAGGGAGAGAGAGAACCTCAAGCAGATTCTGCTCTGTCAGTGTGGAGCCCTACATGGGGCTTGATCCCACCAACTCTGAGATCATGACCCTCATCAAAATCAAGAGTCAGAGGTTTAAGTGACCGAGCCACTCAGGCACCTCACCAATATAATTTGTTGATGTGACAAAGGTGAGTTTGTTGCTTACTGCCTTAAGGGAGACCATCACTTCCAGAATTTCAGTGGTGTCCCTGAGAGAATCAAGGGCCAGAATTTATTAAAAATTCCAAGTCCAGTTTAAGGCAGGTCTTACAAAGGGGTTACCACTAAATTGGGATTGGATAAAGATCCAGATACAACAGTGTAAGATTGGTAGATGTAAGCTGAAGATATTTGAGACAAAAGGCTTAATGAATTTAGGGCACAAACTGTCACTGCTTTCTGTTGAAGATGGATCAATCTAGATGTGTATGAAATGTTAAGTGATTTGCCAAGGTTAAAGTCATGCTAAAGAAAACAGTAGTCTTCTTTTAAAAAGTATGGTATTGTCATTTAAAGCAGTATGCTATTGGCATTAAAACAGACACAAAGATCAATGGAACAGAAAGAGAGCCCAGAAATAAACATACATACACATACATGGTCAATTAATTTGTGACAATGGAGCAAAGAATATACAGAGAGAAAAGGGCAGTCTCTTCAGTAAGTGCTATTTGGGAAAACTATGCAGCCATTAACAAAAGAATGAAACTGGACCACTATCTTCCACCCTACATAAAAAGTAATTCCAAATGGATTAAAAACTTGAATAAAATGCCTAAAACCATAAAATTCCCAGGAGAAAACAGATCCTTGACATGGGTCTTGGTGATGATTTTTTGAATCTGACACCAAAGAAAAGGCAACAAGAGCAAAACTAAATAAGTAGGACTACATCATACTAAAAAGCTCTGCACTTGGGGTGCCTGGGTGGTTCAGTTGGTTGAGTGTCCAACTCTTGATTTCAGTTCGGGCTCTGTGTTGGGCTCCATGCTGAGCCTGAGAGTGTGGAGCTTGCTTAGGATTCTCTCTCTCTCTCTCTCTCTGTCCCTCTTCCCCACTTGTTCTCTCTCTCTGTCTCTCTCTGTCTCTGTCTCTCTCTCTCTCAAAATAAAAAAGCTCTGTACAGCAAAGGAGCCAAGGAAACCATCAACAAAATGAAAATACAACCTACTGAATAGGAAAAAAGCATTTGCAAATGAAGGTGCACATATCACTTGATTGATTTCATTCTTTGGACACTATCCTTTGGAAATAAAAGCACCTTTAAGTAAGAAAGAAAAGGTAAGAAATAATAAGTGCTGGCAAGGATGTGGAGCAAAGGGAACTCTTACATACTGTTGGTGGGAATGTAAATTGGTCCAGCCACTATAGAAAACTGTATGGAGGTTTCTCCAAAAATTAAAAATAGATATACCATATGATCTAGAAATTCCAGTTTTGGAAATTTACTTAAAGGAAATAAAAACACTAATTTGAAAAGATACATGCACCCCCACATTTATTGCAGAATTATTTACAATAGCCATGATATGACAACAACCTAAATTGCCATAGATGGATGAATGGATAAAGAATTAGGAGGGGTGCCTGGGTGGCTCAGTCGGTTAAGCGGCCGACTTCGGCTCAGGTCATGATCTCACAGTCCGTGAGTTTGAGCCCCACGTAGGGCTCTGTGCTGACAGCTCAGAGCCTGGACCCTGCTTCAGATTCTGTGTCTCCCTCTCTATGACCCTCCCCTGTTCATGCTCTGTATCTCCCTGTCTCAAAAATGAATAAAATTTAAAAAAGAAATTTAAATAAAATAAAAAAAAAAGAATTAGGAGAACCTACATGACTATTGATGGATGAATGGATTAAGAAACACACTCACACACACACACACAATGGAGTATTAGTTAACTATTAAAAAGAATGAAATTTTTTCATTTACAACAACATGAATGAAACTCAAAGGCATTAGGCTAAGTAAAATAGAGCAGAGAAATAAAAATGCTAGATGATCTATGATCTGTCTTATATGTGGAATCCAACACAAACAAGTAAAACACCAAGCTTGTAGATTTGTGGTTGCCAGAGTCAGAGGGTGGGAGAAATGGGTGAAGGGGGTATAAATTAAAATGTATATATATCACATCCCTGTGTAATAATTCATTTTTCCACAAGTAGCAAGCAGATGCAGTGTAACTGGTAAAACCTAAACTGATAAGGTAGAGTGGATCATCCCATGAAATAGTAGGCATAATTTCTTTTTCTTCTTATTTTCTATATATAAAGGGAAACTTAAATCAAGGAGACTTGATGTACTTCAGAATAATAATTCTTTTTGCTTTTGGGAATCTCAAAGAACATTTCAAGCTAAGTTGTTAGAAAGATGACAGAGACATTATATTTTTGTTCTGGCAAATATATTTGCATATTAAAATTAAACACTGGGTTGGAGGAGATTCTGCAATTCATTTCAAAGTACCGTATCCTCCTTTTGATTAAAAAAATGCACCTGTAATTCAAATTTATTGTGTAACAACTAATCCAAAAGGAGAAGGAATAAAAACAAACAACAACATGTCATCCCTTGGACTATAGAAAGCAATTGTTAATGTATAGGTTTATACAAAAAAGAAGAAGAAGGAGGAGGAGGAGAAGAAGGAGGAGGAGGAGGACGAGGAGGAGAAGGAGGAGGAGGAGGAGGAGGAGGAGGAGGAAGAGGAGGAAGAGGAGGAAGAGGAGGAGGAGGAGGAGGAGGAGGAGGAGGAGGAGGAGGAGGAGGAAGGCGGTGGCAATGCAATAGTAAAGTCATGTGAATGTACACAGTAAGCCCCAGAGTTAGGGTAATAATAGGTCCTCACTGTCCACGCTGGAGGTGGGGGGATATACTTTAGGTTCTCTACTTCATTTAAAAGAACACCAAAGCATTTTATGTTTTTCTGTGAAAGAAGTATACTGTCAAATAAATTAACTTTCTTAGATTAACATATCAATATGATTTTAAGGCACCATTTATGTTAATAAAGCAATCAGGATGATCTGTAAATTAATCAGAGTGTTTTATAAATCATGTAATTAGCTATCATTTAATTCTATGCAGATGTTTCTACAAATTAACATATTTTGAACACCTTGTTGAATTGAATAAAACTGTTTAATGAACCCCACTGGTTTTGAGCCTTAAAAACAAACCTTAGACTTTTGTCTAGGACACTGAAGAACAGGGTGGTTTTCGTATGTATAATTTCTCAAGCATCCATTTTGAAACTAACATTTTCACTTGTAAGTATGTTGGTTTTTTCCCTTTTTTCTTTTGTTTTTATTGTTTCAACCAATTATGAAGGAGTAACTGCTGCTTCCGAGAGAAACTTTTAAAGAAAAAACATGTTTTCCCCAAACAGATGATTAAACTACCTTGAAGAGACAATTTAATGAAATAAACAACTACTTTTTAGGTTTATTTATTTACTTTGAGAGAGAGAGAGAGAGAGAGAGAGAGAGAGAGAGAGAGAGAGCAGGGGAGGGGCAGAGAGAGAGGGAAAGAGAGGATGCCTAGCACGCTCAACACTGTCAGCATGGGGCACAATGCAGGGCTCGAACTCAATGACCTGTGAGATCATAACCTAAGCCAAAATCAAGAGTTGGATGCCTAACCAACTGAGTCACCCAGGTGCCCGTAACTATATCTTTATCTATTAACCGTATTTTGTCCAGCATACCAGCTGGATCTAGGTTGCAATCAGCTTGAATTAACTGCCATAAATGGTGCCCCCCAAAAAATAATCATCTATACCAGGGAAGGTCAACGAGTTCCCATCAGGAAATACAACCCCCAAAGACATAATGTGCTCACTCTGGTAGGACTGGTCCTGGTGTCAAGCCACCAGGATAACATGTAGCAGGCAAGTAAACCTTATGGATGTCAAGAGAACAGTGTTTAGGTAAGGATGACATCCATGGGAAAAGCAAGACTCCCATTTGTCGACTTTGCTGTGCCCTTCCCTTCGCCCTAAAAGAACAACAACAACAACTCATATGATAGGTCCAAGATGGAGGCGTTAACTGGACTCTCAGAATTTTCTTTTCTTTATCTGTTCACTGTCAGTTCCCTCAGAAAATCATCAGAAAAACTTGTTGATCAAGCAAAACTAAGTTTAGCAGATGTACTTCAGGGAGGGGTATCACTACCAAAAGAAACCTAAGAATCTTAGCAGTGTCAAGAAAAGGAATATCAGAGAAGAATATTTACAGGGTCTTTTGGCCCAGGCCAGGTGATTTTAAAATGAGTCTGTCAAGGCAGAGGACATTTAGAATTGGGAAAAATTCATGTGAAATAATTGTTTTAGATTGTTGGGTGCAGCGTTTGGATTGTAAGTGAGACTTGATGAACAAGTGTTAGTCTTGGTATGAAAACTCTTAGCTGATTTACAGTCTCATCACCACATGTGATTTTGAAAGCATTTTTTTTAAACAGGAAGAATAGGATTCAAATTCCCTGTCTATAGACAAATATTTTACATCATAAGCTTATGTAAGGATAAAATCAGATATTAGCACTAATATATTTCTTGATCACAGTGTTTAGAATAAATTATCATGTAGTAATTGGTAATACCAATTGTCTTAAAATTAAATGCTGGAGGAAAGCATACAAAACACTGATAAGACTGAATTGCTGGGGCGCCTGGGTGGCTCAGTCAGTTAAGCATCCAACTTCTGCTCAGGTCATGATCTTGCGGTTCGTGAGTTCAAGTCCCACATCAGGTTCTGTGCTGACAGCTCAGAACCTGGAGCCTGTTTCAGATTCTGTGTCTCCCTCTCTCTCTCTGACCCTCCGCCGTTCATGTTCTGTCTCTCTCTGTCTCAAAAATAAATAAATAAATGTTAAAAAAAATTAAAAAAAAAAAAGACTGAATTGCTAACTGATGGTTCTAAAGATCTAATCTCTATCCTGGGTGCATATTAGTTCCAGAGACCAGAAAAGAGAACTTAATCGACCAACTGAGTTAGAACCTACATCATATAAAGGGAGTTAAGAATTTATGTGACTAACAAATAAAACTAAGTTTGGATTAGACAGGGACCTAAATATTTACATAATTACTACCTTCCCCAGTGTAGAATAAGAAAACTTTAAGGAAAAATACATGATAAGCCAAGTAAGTACAGTATAAGATAAATATGTCAAATAATGAACAGAAACTATATCACCTGACAATTATATTATCTTAGCTATATTTTTTTAAAAAATTATTTCATCCACCAATTATAGAGATAAAGTAAATGACAGTAGGTGAAGATGATATATACTACTACAATCTTTTACCATTCACTAATCTAAGATGGAAGAAAGCTTTAAACCCCAAAACAAGCATTGTTTGGAAAGATGGGGAGTGGGGAGAGAATGTAGGCGCACCTGAAAAAAATTTCTTATTATCACTTTAAAAGCCCACTCTAACATGTAGTATTTATATTTTTATATACTTAAATAGAAATTAACATGAAAAAAACCTCTTCAGTCTTAATATGCATAGAATGGTCAGATCTCAAGGGATTGCCTTTACAATCCTACTCGCTAGATCTAAATCATCAGGAGAGTAATCTTCAAACTATCTTCAAGCAAAGTCTCTTTTTAGAGTTGGGTGGTAAACATGCATCAATGTTTCTCTGTTCTCCTAAGCAACTACAGCATTATTATTCTCTAAGCTACCCTATCATTATGATATCATCTGGAGACCCAGAAGTGCATCTGGTTAAAATAGATGGACCCTGGCTACACAGAAACGCTATGAGCTATATTTTTCCCAAGAAGATAAAGCAAAAAGTTAAATCAATCCAGATCTATCTATTTTATTCTCTGTTTGGGACTTGAAAGAATGTTTCCTTCTCCAGTGTTGGCCCATGACAGACAGCTATGAAGAGCATAAACGGCATTTGACACTAGGCTGAGAGGAGTCTGCAGTGACTGGGGCTGCAGAATTTCAAAGAGAGAAGCTGCATAGTTACCAAAACATATGCCAATTAAACTTTAAATTGGATTTTTAAATATTTTAAGTAGTTAAATATAAAAACCATTGAATTGTTTACTCAAACGTGGAGATTTTAGCAATCACCAAAATCCAGAGAAACAGCAACTCCGTGAATGCATGATCTGTTTATATTTTTCAAAGCATGGATAATTTCAAGGCTACAACAGGCAAACATGCCAGTTCCCCCAAACTGTTCATCTGGTTTTGTCTTCCACGACTCTCACAACTTACACAGCAGTCAACTGCTTGATACTTCCTACTCATTCCCTAAACGCCCACTTTCTGGCATCTGGGATTTTGATATTCTATGTATCTATAAATTGCTTTCACCCAACATCACTGTATTTTAGGTCATAAATTAAACAAAAACTCATCTTTGAAACCCCCTTCCACTCTTCTTCGCCAAAAGAAAATTTTCTCTTTTCCCCCTCTTAAACTATTTTGCTCACAGCTCCTAGCAAATCTTGCACAAGGAACAAAGGGGTGTAAATAGTAAATTATGTATATAAGAAAGGAGGAAACACACATATTTATGTTTGCATAAGGAAATAGTGAAAAGAATATACAAGAAACACAAAAAGTGAGAAGGAATAAACATTTTCAATGTGTACTTTTGTCGATAAACTTGATTTTTTGCACCAGGTGATTATACGTTCAAAGAGGTACTCAAATATAAAAAAGATCACCTTTTGTCACTGTTTATGAACATTCTCTTCCTTATTTCTGGTAAGTTCTCCTAGAACAGAGGCTATACATTGTTCATCTGTTTTATCTCTTACCTGATCTTGTATCATGTATTCATGAGGGCACTGCTTAGACTCCTGCCTCTCAACTTGCTCCATTAGGAGCAAAAGCTATCATGAAACAAAAGCTGGTAAAAATTTGACACAAAGAAAGCAAATCTGCCCATTTTGTGGACGTAATAGTTTACACCAATAATGTGTTGATGATGGGACCAGAACTTCTTTCCTATTTGAGTCAAAGACAACAAATTATTCACTGATTTTAAAGAGATGAAAATAGAACGGATTCGAATTTATTTACATCTTGAAGCTAATCATATATACCACTGTTAGACTATTTTACAAGGCATCTTGGAGACTAGGAAATGGAAAACAAAGGTTAATCTGTGGATTACAAGAACAGCAATGTCAATAATAAGTGATCTGAATATTTTTGATCACACGGAAGCTCTAGCTGTCTAGTAGACCAGGATATTGTATTACCGTACGACACATTCTGTTTCAAATCCTTCATTTCCTTTTACTTACAACAATGCAAGATGTCCTCCCTCACAACTAGTCTTCCACTCCACCAGATTCCCGGTGTCACCACTACCTAATCTTTAAAAAAATTTTTTTTATCTGAGGTTTCAGACTTTAGAATATGCCCCTACTTCCCCTTTGACCTGGGGAGACACTAAATATAGTCTAAATTAGAGCCTGGGCTAAACAAATTGACTGAGAGGGAGTCTGAGATTTGCAGCCTTCTAAATAAGCCCTAGATTCCTAATTAGCTCAACAGGGAACAAAATAGCATTGCAGCCGTCCTTTCATCTTCTGATCCTCCCCCAACTTGGCAAGACAATGTGCAACCCATGAGGCTCAGTAAAAATAAATCACCCTCATAGAGGTATAGTGCACCATAAATATTCAAAACCTAGAATCACAAACCTACAAGTTGGAAGGGTTTCATATACGTGTCCTGAGTGCCCAGAGTTACGGATCATTTTCTCTACTAAAAAAGGAGGAAAATGCCACAAGGATTACTCATGGCAATTTAACCAAATCTATTTTTAGCTAATTAAGAATATTATTTAACCATTTACTACAAGTCTAATTTTCCCATCCAGAAATAACATAAATGCTTATGTCTTCTCCCTAGGTTAGTACAGAAACCAGAGCTCAAAGGAATGATGAAGGAAGAGAAGGGAATCCCCAAAGCATTAAATAATAGGTCTGCATCTTATAGATCATCATCCCCAGACAATCAGACACTACATAAATGTTTCCATTGTTCATTTCCTTTATTGCAGATACAATGAAACTGTCCAGTATGATTAAGAGATGTCTTACCATAGAAAATAGAGCCATTTCCCTAGAACACATCACAAAGTATTTTTTAAAAGCTGATTAAATGGCTCATCTGTTTCATCACAAATCCTTACTAAAGATAAAGAAATCATGCCATAATTCAAACTGCATTTTGGGGGATTAAGTTTGATGCCAAAATGATTACATATTCTAGCAATAGCTCTCTAAGGATGTTGGTTTCACAAAACCGCTTCCAGTGGTTAAAATAGATAAGCATTTCAAAACTAAGTATGCTTCATTTGGTACTCAGTAGAAGCTTAACTAACGAATAAATTTGTTTCTGTGGCAGTGAATGTCACCTGCCATTAATTAAAACAGCCCCTAAAGTATGTTTTATATATTGAGTTTTATATATAAAACTAGTAATGGAATCTTATTTCTTACATTCCTTAATAGGTTTTTTAAAACATCAGTTAATAGATGATAACTTGAAGTTTGTTCACTCTGCAGGAATTTTGCTACATTCTTCTCCAACAGAAGATAAAAACTACAAAGCAGACCTTTCTCAAATTCTTCCAGCCTCCCATCTCTACCGATAATATTACTGTTTTTTATATTTCTATATTTTTACTGTCGTATTTCCACTTTCCATGGTATGGGGATCTCTAGTTGGTGGGTTCTCTCCTGTATTTTGAACCCAATATCCAACTCCTCTTTTACACACCTACTTGAATATCAAATGTCTCTATTTTCTTTTTAGTCTAGAGCTTGTCATTTTTGATTCTACCTTTAAATAGGTTAAGACTCTTTAAACTTTCCCTTTTGTCCACCTCCTAGCTAACATCTTTCCCTACCCTTGAAAGCCAAGCTTCTAAAACACTTATTCCATTTTCATTGATCTGCTTTCTGGCTTCGCATTCCTGCTTCAACCCCAAACAGGAATATTTTCCCATCACTCCTCTAAACTTCTCCTGGATATGTCACCAGTGCCCCCTGGTCACCTTGCAATCCTTATCTATGTGACTTCTAAAAATATCCTCCTTGAAACTTTATTCCCTTGATTTCTGTGATACAATCTTCTTGGGCAAATATACACTTAAAAACAAACGGCTAATTAAGGGCACCTGGGTGGCTCAGTCACGTAAGCATCCAACACTAGATTTCAGCTCAGGTCATGATCCCAGGATCATGGGACCAAGCTTTTGCGTCTGGCTACATTACTAGGTGTGGAGCCTGCTTGTGATTCTGTCTCTTTTTCTCTCTCTGTCTGCCTCTCTCTCTCTTTCCCTCAGTTCCACCCCCACTTGTGCTCTCTCTTTCTCAGAAAAAAAAAAGCAAATTCACTGGTAATTAAAGAGATGCATATTAAAATATGATTTGTATTGTATTTCTTATAAAATTTAAAAGGAAAAGAATTCATACATTGCTAGTGGGGAAAAAAATCTTTCCAGAAGGAAATTTAGCAAAGTGTTTCAAAAGCCTAAAGAAAAGGGAAAGAAAAGGCTAAGAAAAAAAATAGTTTATTTTCAGGATATTCATATCCTAGCACTAGTTATATTAAGGAAATTGGTAAACAATTTAAATGCCCAATAGTAGAGAAATATATATAGCTTATATTTTATTTTTCTAAAATTTCTTTTCTTTTTTTTTTAAATTTTTAGTGTTTATTTATTTTTGAGAGAGAGAGACAGAATGCGAGTGGGGAGGAGCAGAGAGAGAGAGGGAAACACAGAATCCAAAGCAGGCTCCAGGCTCTGAGCTGTCAGCACAAAGCCAGACACGGGGCTTGAACTCACGAACTGTGAAATCATGACCTGAGCCAAAGTCGGGCACTTAACCGACTGAGTCACCCAAGTGCCCCAAAATATAGCTTAAATAAATGATAGGCAACTGTTTAAAATGGTGCAATTATATGTACCTATATTTTTAACATATTTTCAAGTTGTAAAGCCAGATTATAAAACCGTATGTCAAGTATAATCTTACTATTTATAAAATGAGTGTCTATAAACATGTAAGTACAAACACATAAAATCTTAGAAGGTTGTGCATACAAGTGTTGACTGCTGTTTTATCTGGTTGGTGGAACTACAGATGATTTTCAAAGACTGTTTCCATTAAAAAAAATTCTACAAGAAAGCATTATTTTTTCCAGATGAGAAAAATAATTAAAATAATTGCAAAAGTGTTCATATGTGAATAAATTAAACACAGTAGTGAGTGTTTGATTTGGAACTTTGAGCTTATTAACTTGAATACATTGATTGTTGTCTCACTTCAGACAGATATTCAAAAGTTAATGAAATATGGGAAGGTTGTTGTTTCATAATGTTCTCTTATTCTTAATTTATATATTGAATAGAATTGAATATAAAAGTTTTGGAATGAAAGGCTTGGAAAATTTTACACTGTGAACCACAGTCTTCAAGACATGGTAGAGGAAAGAAATCAATACAGCATGGTTATGAGAGCTATCAGTCAAGGTCAGAAGTATACATTCTTTGGGTTACATTTAGCTAAAATTAATTGAGCAATATGTGAAAATACTGTTCTAAAGCCTTAATATGAGTTATATGTTCTTCATAACAAATTTTGAGGTCAGTACCATTATCCCTATTTTAATAATGATGAAAGGGAGCTAAGGAAAGATCAATTAACTTATTCAAGGTCATACAGATAATTGACTGGGTCTTGAACCTAATCTGACTCCAGAGTCTGTGTGCCTAATTACTATATGATCTGTCCTAATATCTATCACATCTAGAGAGAAAATACCACTACCATATATTCCGATATATGACCCAATTTTAGAAAGCAGAAAAGTGTAAGTGGCAATTAGAGTATTTAGATAGAATATTATCCCTTTATATATGCTTTTGTTGAAATGGAAAATATTTTTCTTTAAAATTCATTAAAATTTCAAATGTTGAAAATATGAAATATGATAAAACAATGATAGTCCTCAAATTATAATTATAGTTATGTTTTGTTAATTTACCCTTTCACACATGGGAATAGCCACTCTCATTACCATTCACCACCAAAGTCATATTCTAATTATCTTCAAAATACACTGACACAACCACACTTACACGCTTCTATTGCAAGTGGAATATATCAGGTATACACAAAAAAAGAAAGGGGTGTATCCTGAAAAGAAATAGCAAAATATTTTTCCCAACCTGACCAAATATTGTCACTTTATTACTTTTTACATTGTCAGTTAAAAGTTCAATTACTCATTATTTCATTCAATAAAAATCTCTACCTAAGCCAAACTATACTAGACACTAGTGACAAAATATGTTAAATTGAGGTTAGTGGTAGAGGCATAGGTATAAATGACAAGTCAAAAGGTGCTTAAATAGAAGAGCGGATAAAGTGGGCAGAGGATAAATTACCTTCTTAGCCAGAGAATGGGTTGAGGGAAACTTCTTAGAGGAACTAAAGGACTGAACTCTTAAAAAGAAGGAAGGAATTATCCAAACAAAAGAATATATAAATGTTCCAAACATAAAACATCCTATGTATGAATGTAGCCCACGCAAGATTGGACAGGAATCATTAGCTTATATGGGGACAAAGAGAGCTTAAATATGTCATAAAGACATAGGAGGGCCAAAGGGTGGCTTGGGAGCTTTTAATTCCAACCTCGAAAAGGAGAAATTTTGTAGCTGCTTCTGATACAGTTTCAGTAGGACTGAGGGCTGCAAGCAATTGGTGATACTTGTTACTGATGTTGAATTTTAGAGTGGTGACAAGTAAGACTTGTCTTATAGCTGTTTCTGGGCCACAACATAGGCTGAATTTGGGGGAGTGGCAGGATATGATGTTCAATGAATAGGTAAATGTTACTGCAAGTGCTTTCTGCTACCCTCAGAAGTCTTGAGTACAACGCAGAGGCATTAAAAAAACTTTAAGGGCACAGGTTGATAATCCCATTTCTATAACAATAATCACCATATTGTATTAAAAGGTCTTATGTTATTGTCTGATTTCGTCACTAGACTAAGCTCTTTGATAACAAAGAAATACATCTCTGTATCCTCACTGAAAAGTTCAACTTAGTAAGTAGTTTTGATGAGGGTTTTTTTCCCAGAATTTAAGAAAAAAAAAATTAAGACATCATGGAACCTCTAACACTATGAAGACTAGGACATGCTATGAAGAACTGTTCAGAGAAATAAGATGAGCATTAGGTGTTACAGAAATCAAGAGAAGAGAGATTCTGTTTCTAGGAAAGTTAGTACTTGTGCCAAAAACTTCAGAATAGTCATGTAGATAGCTGAGTAATGGCCACAGAATTCATCATTTGGAAAGTTCTTGCTGGCCTTAATGGCAGAACGTCAGTAAAGACGTATTAGTGAAATTCAAACTGCAGTGGGTTTAGGAGTGAAGGAGTAGGTGACTTCTTATTCTTGTATGAAGGCATGGTAAGAGGAATAATGGCAGCTAAAGGAACACAAAAATAGTAGGGTAAGAATATGTGACCTAATAAGGATCTCCTTAAGATTAGGATACCCATAGAAAGATGCAAAAATATTTAGTTCTGTCAAATGTACAGTATTCTAATTTGTAATCCCTTTTCTGCCAGCCTGTACCTCTTGTGTAGAAGAGATGATAGTTTTAATCAGGATGAAAGTATGTTTCAAAAAGTAATTCTAGAGCAGGACACATTCTTGCATGAAAAGCCATCCTCAGCTGAAAGTAGACCTGAGTACATTGTGCTAGAACAAACCTTAGGTTAGTATGAAGCCCATGGATATTTAGAATTTGGAAATGTGAAGAGGAGAACAGAAAGGAAGTGTTAGGAAGCAAGAGATAAGCTCCATCTACTTTGCAAAATTTCCCAAAGCCACACTCGGGCCTGAGGAAGGGGTGGGAAAGTCCCTCTCTAAATACTTTTTCTCCAGATGTTAAATTAGGCAAGAATTCTGATCTATTATCATAGGTTTAATGGTTTCTAAATTTTATCTTGAGAAACTTTAGACTTATATAACATTTTCTCTTGTGGAAACGTCCAAAGGAAAGGTTTTAAATTCTGAATTAGAACATATATTTTGATAAACAGCTTTTTTACAAGTTTGCATCTGTCACTATTGATTCCAGATTAGGAAACAAGTTATTGTATTCCACTCATAGGTTTGTGCTCAGTCTTTTAGTAACTGTAGTTGAAGCTTTCAACAGTGTAATATCATTGTGCTGAGTTATCACATTTTGTAAAATGATTATTAACTAAAGTTCAACATTCATATTCTTTGGCTGACCCAGGCTCCTTTAGATGATCTCTGGGGAACAATGTCTGTGAAATTATGTTTTAAACCATCATGATATACTAATTTTGCTAAACGATCAAGTTGGTTGCCAAAAAGTATTTATTAGGATATTCCCAGTATTAGAGAAAGAACACTAAGACATTCAAGGAGTGGAATAGGATTCTCTTGTTAAGGAATCAGACTCATACACTTGAAAAGTTAAAGCACACAGTGTTAAAGAAGAGTCATTCTGCATGTGTGAACTATGCACTAGATGTAAAAAAAATAACAATCTGTTTATTTTGTAATAGGTAGAACTACAGTCTGGTAGCATTCAAGCATTATTCATAATGTCTGACGCTTTGATAATATATTCCAGTAAGTAGAAGGCTCAGACGGAAATGAGCCTAAAAGGAAATTGAATGACATACACACTGATTTATGTCACTGAATTGATTTGCAGATATAAATCTGAAGTTGAAGAAACTCTTGAGATGACCATTTGAAAACATTTGAAGTTTCACCTCTGAGTTTTATTATAGGGTCAAACAGACAAAGCACAGTCAGATGAGGAAATGAAAAATTTATGTGTGAATGCCTTAGCCAGAAAAATTGTTTCTGAACCAGAGAGTTTTTTTCATATGTATACCTATGTGTCTTTGAGCCAAGTATGTTTTACTTAACCATATTGATATGATACTTGATAGCTCAGTTAGAATATTAAATACCCCTGCCCAATTCATAATTGAATTATGAATTCTTTGAGATGTCCCTTCATTGCTCTCCTCAGTCATTCTCATACTGTATGGCCCTGTTTCTTTGTTTATAGCTGACAAATTCAGGGATGGACACTTAAACAAATATGAGCCAATTCGAGTCTTTTAAAGGAAGTTGGAGGGGCGCCTGGGTGGCGCAGTCGGTTAAGTGTCCGACTTCAGCCAGGTCACGATCTCGCGGTCCGTGAGTTCGAGCCCCACGTCGGGCTCTGGGCTGATGGCTCAGAGCCTGGAGCCTGTTTCCGATTCTGTGTCTCCCTCTCTCTCTGCCCCTCGCCCGTTCATGCTCTGTCTCTCTCTGTCCCAAAAATAAATAAATGTTGAAAAAAAAAATAAAGGGAGTTGGAAATTTGAACTCAATCAGAGACTGGGGGTACGTAGCAATCAGGTATCAACCAGGAAAATAAAAACTATCCTGGGTAGTTAAAACAAAGGGAATTTAATGCAGGAAGTTCATCACATTTGTGATTAAAGAGCTATGAAGCCAAATGGGAGAAAGTGAATCAATACTAAAGGAAGCTACTACATCCCTAGGTTGGAGGAATAAAGGGAAGATGTGTCAAGGTGGTTATAACATTAAATATGGTGTTCAAGTGTGATATACATACTCTAAGAGAGACCCCATGATCTCTACTTTCTGATACTCTAAACTTGTGATGTGTCTCCTCTATTTGTGTATGGGTGGAGTCTGTGACTTTGTAATAAATGGAGTATTCTAAAGATGGCGGGATGTCATTTATGTGATCACATTACAAATGATTATAATGGCTTTCTACTTCTGGTTTTGTGGAAGACAATTGTCCTGGCTGGAAGGTCCAAGTGGAAAGGAGCTGAAGGCAGACTTCAGTCAAGAAATGGAGTCTCTCTCATGAACAACAGTTCACGTTTCGTTCTCATGAACAACAGTTCATCAAGAATTGACTGCTGTCATCAACCATGTGAACAAGGACACAGATCCTTTCCCAGTCAAGCTTCAGATGTGACTGCATCCCTGGCAGCTTTATTGCAATCTTGCAGGGCACAAAAGCTATCCTATGGGTAGACTCTTGACTCATAGAAACTGAGACAATAAATGTGTGTTGTTGTAAGGTGCTAAATTTGTGACAATGTTGTGCAGCAACAGGTAACTAAAACATCAATGTAGCTCTGATTAACAAGATGTTCAAAAGTCATGATCATGTGGTTCTCAGGGTGAAGAGGCTTTGGGGCACAAGAAGCAAAGAGTAAAAAAAATTCCTAAAGTGGGAAAGTAACCAAAATGTTCCAGGACTAGCAAGGAGACAGCACAGCTCAAATTGAACACGCAAGGAAGAGAGTGAGGGGGAAAAAAGTTACCTAAGAACTTATAAGCTATTGTAAGGACTATGAGATTTTGAATGAAATGGTGAGACATTAATTAGAGGGTTTGCAAAAGGTGACAGGCTAAGGGTTAACATTTAAATAGTTTTGTACTGGCTTGTGTGTTGAGAATAAGCGGTGGGAGATCAAAATAAGTAATAAAAGAGACCAGTTAGGAGGCTATTACAATAATCTAGGTGAGAGATGACGGTGACTTGAATCAGAGTGAGTGATAGGGTAAGTGGTGAGTAGTGGTTGGATTCTGGTTATGTTTTGAAGCTTCAGCCAACAGGAATTTCAGATTAATTATATATGGGGTATAAGAAAAAGAAGGCTCAGGATAACTACAAGGGTTTGGGCAGGAACAACCAAGGTAGAGAAACCTGTGTGGGGGTGGGTAGTTTGTTTTGTTTTGCTTTGGTTTGTTTTTTAGTGAGAACGGGGTGAATATCAGACACTCAATCAAGGACACGTGACACCTGAAATGTCGTGACATCCAGCTGGAAGTGTTGTATCAGTCCTGTGGTATCATTAGTTCAGAGAGCAGGCACTTAGGTGTTTAAAACTGTGCGGCTGGACAAGACAATCAAAGATGCAAATGTAGAGATAGGAGGGGGCCTTGGGATGAGTGCTGGAACATTCCAAGTTGTTTAAAGAAAAGAAAAAATCAGCAACAGAGAATGAGAGGAGGGAACCACTAACTTAGAAGACAAACCAAGAGAATGTGGCATATAGAGAGCCATGTAGGGAGAATGTTTCCAGGAAAAGGATGTGATCCACTATGTCAAATGCTACAGAAAGATAAAATAGAGAGTCACTGGATTCAGTAGAAGTCATTGATCAATTTCATAAGAACAGATTAGAAAAGCAGTGAGATTTAATGTGACAAAAGTGCAGTCATTTGTGGGACCAAGAACAAAAATTAGGTTGTCATTAGTTTTGAGATGACAGCTGTAACACAGGAAAACAGACAGTGTGGAATAGAAAAAGAATTGATGGAGTGATAGATGTGGGTAAATTAGAAAGGGAGAGGTCTTCTTAAAAGCAAAGGCCTGGGTAGGAGCAAAGAACGTACATTTCTCAGAATAAAGAGTTGGCAGGGAATGGATATACCGATGCTGGTATGTAGGAGTTTGCCAACACTTTTCCTAATGGCTTCAATTTTGACAATTAAACCAAAAGTAAGACTATCATCTAGGAATGAAGATGTAGAGATGCTATTTACAGTTTGAGTAGAAGCTAGATGTAATAAAAGAATCATCTGGAAGAATGGGAGAGAGAATGGATAAGAAAGGGAGAATGGTTTCTGAGGAAGGTGAAGAACCAACCTGCATTTACTTATCATGAATATGAAGTGAAATGAGTCCAGGATGGTATGGGTTTTTTGTTTTGTTTTGTTTTGTTTTCGTTTTGCTTTTTTTTCTATACATATTCCTATCAGGTGCAGACATGGAATAGGTGAGGACTCAGAATTAACCAGGGTTGGGGGTTTGCAAGGCACCAGGACAAAGTAAAGGAGGTAAAAGAGTTGAAAATACAAACCATATAAAATGGTTATTACAACAGTTGGCCATGAGATTTAAGCTATATAAGGAGGGAAAAGGGGACACCAAGGATATAAAGATAATGAACAGGCCAAATAGTCCACCAATTCTTTGCCATGGTATAGTGGAAATATTGTTATAGTTAAGATACTGAAGGTAGTAAACCCATAAAATAACAGGTGGTGATCACCAAATGGGATGTATAAAACTGAGAACTTGAAGGTGCCAGTTAGATGGTAATGACAAAGGTCTTTGATATATCTCTGGGAGTAAGCGTCAAGATAGTTTACAGGGCTGGATCATTGGAGGAGAGTAATCCAGAGATATGGAAAGAACACATCCATGCATATCAAAATTGTCCAGAATTTAATTAGAATGAACATAGCCAGGTAGTAGGTAGAATGTAGTAGGTAGAATGAACATAGCCAGGAGCTACAGATCATTAAGAAATGAGGGGGCATATCCTGGTAGCCAATAGAAGGACAACTGTGAGGAGTAGTGTTTGAAATAGTCTTATGGCATGAGATCCAAAGTTGAGTGTGTTAGTGGAGGAACCAGAGATAATGGACTTCAGGCATCAGTGAAGAGCAAAGAAACCATTTACTTCACCCCTAGACCCACTGTTTCAGTTGACGTGGAAGAAAAAAGCCACCACCTGATAGGGCTCTGGGAGATACAGTGTTCCCATGGCAGTACCTGTTTTTACTTAGCATAGAAAGTAAAAAGAAATGCTCAGATTGCCTTACTCAGATATTACATTTCACAATGTCCCTTGGACCCACCAATCCATCCTCCATAGCACAACCAAGCAATATATTTTGTAAAACAACTATGATTGTAGGAATCCTTCCCTTCAATTATTTTAATGGTTTTTAATTCTTTTCAGGATAAAGTCCAAACCCCACAATTTAAACAATCCAGTATAGTCTGGCACTTGCTTACATTTCCAACCTCAACTCCTACCACATTGCCACTTCCAAACCGTATACTGAGCACACTGAAATACTTTGAGTTCCCTAAAAAGTCTAGGTATTTTGCCTTCTAGTCTTCACAAATACATAGGATCTTTCTTTTTCCTAAAGCATTCTTTGAACCTCCCTGGTTCCCCAATCCTTATCATCCTGTTCATTAGGTTTTAACATAATTTCCTCTAGAAAGTTTTCCCATGACCCTCCCAGTCCAGGCCAGTGTCCCTCCTATGTCCTTCCAGAACAACATATACATCATCATTCACATTACTTCTCATAGCAAACTCTAAATTTCATGAGCAGGTACCATGTCTATCACGTTTACTTTTATAAACCCAGTATTGAGCACCATGCCTAATAAGCAACAGATGTCCAATAAGCAAAGGTTAAATGTATGAATGGGTGATAAAGCGCATATAAGTATATTAAGAGAGAAATATCAGAAAAAGAAATGCAATCCCCCAAACTTCCAATCTATGTACATACAAGTGCATGCCATAGAGAAATACAGAGAATTAGAGATCTTAACTTGTTACTAAAGTATTTCTGTATTCACAGAAAAGGTTATTCCAAAAAAGGCTTAATTCTAAGATGGTATTGGAAAAGTTAAAAACTTTACTCAAGAGATTTCCATGAAAATATCAGGAAAAAAATATATAGATACTGCATAATGTTCTTCTAGTAAGTCTCTAAATAAAGAGGAACTTTTGTTCTCTGAGAATCTTAAATTTGTGTTTCCAAGATTCTATTCTTTTTAAAGGTGAGAATGATAAAAGCCGATTGACTTAACTTTTTAACAGTCTTTTCGTTGTTTTTGTTTTAGTATAATTTTACCTTTAAAGGAAATCTTCCAACCCTGACACAAGTAACAATCCATAAACTCAAAAGAAATGAAAAATATTTCAAATACATTATTTACATAAACTATATAAACAAATATAAAATAAATGACTAAGAAGGATCACAATATACAATACAGGACAACAATCTCAGGTAGGCTTTTATATAATCCAAGTATTAACATATGAATTTGGTACGTGTTATGGATATATAATAATTATTCATGTTATTATTATAAAACAAAATTTGGAATTACTTTATTGAAATACCAATTCCTCAGTGATCTTCTTATAGCAATCCAGTACTTGTTACTGATCCTCCTGGGTTGACATTTAGACTACACAGAGGAAATAAATTTAGCTAAATTTTCATTTTAATTGTAAATTATGAAGAGTGTTACTTTCCACTAAGTCACAGAATTTTAAGAAAAATTTCCTTCTAATAATTATAAATATAATTTTTTGTAACTTCTCAAGAAAGTCCAGCATAACAAGAATGATTCATCTAAAGAATATGACATTTTATTTATAAAAATAATTTACCTGAAACACTATCTGTTCAGGAAGTTATATTAATATGAAAGGCAAGGTAAAGCCTGCCTGCGGGGTCAAGAACAGTACTCCACCTAAAGTGAAATCATATGTTTTCATCCTAGTTTTCAAAACTTCTGTGTACAACTGGTGTGGGCAGTGGACATTACCACCCATTTCACAATTTATGCTAAGACATAAAGCTGCTGTTTAGCACCACACCCAATTACATATCCCAAACAGATTTATTTTATGGAGCTTTTCTTTGTAGTTAACGAAAACTGTATTTTAAATAATCTGTTTAGCATAATGGGAAAACTCAGAATAACAAACTAAAAGCACATGATTATCCATTCTTCATTAATTTTATAACATTCTTGAGGATATTGTCTTCTTATAACATGAATTAAATTCCTAATTTCAAGATGCTTTTGGGGCTTTAATTTTATAAAAGTTAATGTAACATCTTTGTTATAAATTGGTACGCTTCTATTTTGTCATGGATTCTAATTTTGAAGCACCCGACCCGAAATGAATTTTTGAAGTGAGTATAGATTATGTGCAACCAAGGATAATGTTTGGATATTATTATTATTATTATTTCCTTTTTTTTTCTTTTAAGTTTTAGATGAATAAATTACCTACATGGCACTACCTGCTAATTCATTATCTGTAATCAAAAATATTGATTTTACTGACATTTTATTTTTTAGTGTGTGATAAAATTTCTATATCCACCTAGTACATCTGCAATATTTATTTACTTATTTCCTTTTAACAAAAATTAGATTATAACAGATATAACGAATATTTTTTAGAAATTCCTGTAGTTTTCAGCGATAAGCATAACATCACAAAAACACAGTATTTGTGAATGAAATAATGACATGTCACATTGCCATGAAGATTATTGCTACACAGAAAAGAATGAGGTATTAAATGGAATCAAAGGTTAAAAATTTTTTTAAAAATAAATTAAATAAATTAAAAAATAAATTAAAAATAAATAAATTAAATGGAGGTTTGAAGTCTCAGAAAAGAGAGCCAAAAAGATTTCAGGGTTGCACTAATTAAATATGTCTATCCATCTAAAATAACTTTA
Source organism: Herpailurus yagouaroundi (assembly GCF_014898765.1). NCBI lineage: Eukaryota > Metazoa > Chordata > Mammalia > Carnivora > Felidae > Herpailurus > Herpailurus yagouaroundi. Next base: position 54,950,387 of record NW_024412391.1, on the reverse strand, counting down.
AATAACCTTTTAAAAATTGATAATTATACATTTCAAGTGGTCATTTTTGGAAAGTTAAAAAGATATCTTTAACTCTTAATCACACATCATAACTCAGTCAAAAATGGCACAAAAAGGATTTCTTCATAGTGAAATAATTGGCATACATTCTATCTTAAATAATTTGCAATAAAACCAAAGAGATGGATAACCTCTGCCAAAAAATACTTTAAATTTCACTTGGAGGGAAAAAAAAACCAAAAACATCTTGGATTAATTCATCTTCAATCCTATCCTGTGGTATTAATTAGTATTGAATGTAGGAAGACAGATTTTCAAATAGTTTCACATTGATACACTGAATCCTATTTTGTTCCCTATTTAAAAAGTAATTTTAAGTAACTTCAAAAAGCAATTATTGTGAAAGGTTTTTTCCTTGTAACTCTCTCCTATTAAATTTTTACTAAATAAAGCTTTTCCCTCTGGACCATGATTCACTTCTCTACCATAGGGCTTAATGCTACTTCTATTTCTATTTGTCCTCTGCTCAGTGTTTATCATTTTCAGATTTCTTCCCAGGAGCTCACAGCTTCATAAAAATGTCCTAGAAAAGTCCAAGAGACAGATACAAACTTTTTGAATATAGGGAGCTTTCCTACATGAGTTTTTATAAAATCATTCTCCTCGGTAACATAAATATACTTTCTATATTATTCCATGTTATTTGACTAGTGTAACAAAATTTATACAGATAGTATTAAAATACCTAGGGAAACAAAATAGTTTATTTCAAACAATAATTTCAAACTTGACTAGCTGATTTTGGAAATACCAAGGAAGGGGCAATCTGGTAAACAGAACATCAACAATAATATTCTTTATTTGCTAAAATCATCACTTAATGGAAGAGAGAATTTACAGAAGATGGAAAATGTTATTTCTATGACCTCTTGCATAAAAATTGTCCCATTAGAAGTGCTCACACTGTTTCACAGAATTTTCATAGGTGGGAGATTTCTTCTCATTAAGGAGAAAACCCTTGAGTTTTACTTAAAAACATTTGCAAAAAATTGGCAAATGTTTCACGTGTAGCTAATCCTCATTATTTTCTTACTTATAAAAAACTATCACTTCCAAACTTATTTCTCTTTTGTTCTTGGAAAAACATACTTCAGGTAATTATAGTGAAATACATTGACTACATTGAAATGTGTTCTATACATTAATCAGAAGAAAGCTGGACTCATTCAATGAAAAAGATTTAGAAGATAAAGTATTTTCAAATGTTTCATGAGTAAATTTCTTCTCAAGTCATAATAAAGGTCAAATAAAAAGATAAAAAATTAAAGGTAAAAAGACATCAGGAGTATTAAACTGGGATGTTCCAACACTATTTTGTCAAACCTGTTAAAATTTACTCTAAAATAAAATTCTATCTTGTCCATCACAAAACCATAACCAAACATTTGCTGCATGATTATTTATTGGTCTTATACATGGGCAGTAAGACAATAAGGAAAATTTGATTTAGTCATACCCAGAATAATATTTATTTCTGGATCTCTAATTGACCATCCAAGTTTCCTTTATTAGTTGCCTATTCATTTATGTCAAAGTCAAATTTTCCTCCATCTCTCACTGTTATCTGTGCCCTCACCTCAATCTATACGGTTATCAACATGGAGCCCAAATTCTGTTTATAGTGTTTAAGTATTTAAATGGGTACCTGCTGGTAATTAATCAATATTTCAAAAAGTTTAATGGAAATTTTATGCATGTATTCCATATGTAATCATACAGTCATCAGATGTCTGCTTTGTTTATTCATATGTTTGGTGTTGCAGGGTCCTATAATTATAATTCCATACCTAGCTGTCAAATAAAAAAAAGTAAGTGTATGACATAATAAATAATGTTTTTTAAAATAAACTTTTAAAAACAGGAAACCATGGCAAAATTGATAGTAAGTATCAAAACACAGGGAACAAGATAACTCAACCAACTATATCCCAGGACTTCGATTACATATAAAGGTCCCTTGTCTGATATTCCTACTCATATTTTCTTTACTACTAGAAATTTCCTCCTCACCAGACACAGCACTATTTTCATCAAGTCACTTGTCCTGTTCAATAATATAAAACATTAATTTTCAAGTTCTCTCCTTGGATCTGAAGACAATGCATAATTTGGTCTTATACTTGACACAAGATAAAATATTTTTCCTATCTGGTGTCATGGTAGATTTTATCATGTACAATTTTTGAATAGGTAAGAACATTTATAAATGCAATGTTGAGATTACATAAACTCTGCTTTAAAAGTAGATTATACCAATTTGATTCACAACATGCTGAGAACTTGTTATCGATATATCCGTATCTATGAATACTTACATGTAGTCACCAGAACTTTTCAAAATATTCCAATGACTTAGCAGGTATCTACAATGGCATCAATGAATATTTTAAGTACATTTTAGCACAGTTAACAAAATACATATGCTAAATCTCATTCTTTGGAATAATTTACCAAATGTGCTTTCAGTGTAAAAAATATCTTTCCTAGAATTCGTGTCCTTTTAATTACTGGCATTTTTCTGTCAATCAACAGTTATGTACTCATAATATATATTTTCTAGGTGCTGAGGGAATCTTGAATCTCATTTAATTCAGCTAGGATGCTTCTCACTTTCCAAAAATGAGAAAAATTTTGAGAAAAATCAATTTTGGTTAAATTCTTATGTTTTAAGAAATAAAAATACAGTACCAGTCTTTAAACATAGTTCTTACTAAACTGTGCATTATGTTTCCTTAATTTAAAAACTTAAAATACATAAATATAAGATAAAAATCTGCTCAGTCAAGTTTATACAATGAGCAGGAACTGTGTTTGTGTTGGTGGACTCATTTCCTATGAGGAGACATTTCTTCCAATCAGACTATGATGAATTTGTATGAAAACTATGGATTATATCTTATTTTCTTTTTTGTTCCCCTTAAGTGGGAAAAGATAAATGAATAATTCCATAGATTCATAAAGGTAGAGTTATTTGCACCCAAATCTATATACATATTTACCTACTAAAGAGTTTAGACATGAAAGGGAGACAGGAATTCTATTTTCATTCTTCTGTATCTCAAACTTTCTTATATTTTCGTGAAGATTCTGATGCACAATTTTGTGTCATAGTTTAACTTAATCACCGTTTTACATGCCTTTAAAATGAGTTGTTGTATGTGCCATAGTAATAGATTTCAGGAATTAAATACTGCTGGGAAAAAACAACAACTATATATGGAGAAAAAAGAACATTTCCATCTTCATAAACACAAGTGTTTCTTTTCTTTCTTTCTTTCTTTCTTTCTTTCTTTCTTTCTTTCTTTCTTTCTTTCTTCCTTTCTTTCTTTGGAAACTTTTTAGAGCCTCCATCAGTTTTGGCAAACAGGACACCAGTTTCATCCAAATTCTAAAGCTGGGAGTTGATCCAAAACTCTGGTAGTCAGAGATCTGCTAAGTGTGTTGTTGCTCTATTACCTGACACTTTTGGCTCAATTTGAAACATTTTTTTATTCATTCTTTATATTTTCTTTTCCTATTGTTGAATTTTAAGAGTTATGAAAGAGTTGCTTCTTCCTTTTTAATTACGAAAAATTCAGTCTTTATTACTGTATCTTCATATGCAAAGTAATTTACTTGAATTCATAATTCAAATCACAAAACTACTGATTGTCTATTTTGTAATTATATCAAAATATAAATTACAGTTTTTTCATCTTTAAGCCAGTTGCATAAAGTAGATTTTTAAAGAGTGTTAATGATATTCCTTTATAGTTCTATGATGAAATACTTGTTATCAAATTTTAAAATGTATAGCTGTCTTAATAGTTAATATTCTGAATTTTTTAAATAACAGGCACACTTTAAAGAACAATATCTAAGCACATATATTTTTAGACAAAAAATCCAAATACTACTAATAAGTATATAGTTTTACTCCAGAAACTTTGGTTTAGTCATTACTTTGGTAATATATGCTTTATGGCTCACCAAGAGTACATAATCTCTGAAAAAGAAATTTGCAAAGGCACTTGATATATAGACTCCATTAAATATATAATATGTCTTCAGGAATATATGTTATTTCACGAGTGTATTTATGGAAAATTTGTTACTACTTTCTACCAACTTCCTCGGGAAAGGTAATGTGCATAAGAAGGAATTCAAAGAAAGAAAGAGAAGTACTGGATCCTTGTACTTAAAACTAAATTTTTCAGAGTCTCAATTTATTGATCTGTTAAAACAGAAACGATTCATGCTAAAATTTTTTAATAAAAAGTAGATAAATGGATACCACTTTGTTAAAGATATACATGACTATACTTTTCTCTGAATTTTTCACTTTTAAGTGGCTGTTAACAGCATCACATGCAAGACTATTATTTATTGCAGCATTTTCCAAACTTTGTTTCTTAAAGCATTGTTCCCATAGAGTATTAATAGTTGTTGAGTGTGAAGGAGCACAGAAAAAATTCTGAAATATATTAAGAAACTGTTGGGTTTCATAGAATCCATGAAATGTTCTTTCTGTAGAACTGCTTCAAGTCTAAGAGAGGATATTCAAATGCACACATTCTTATCTTCTGACAAGACTCAATTCAATGGCACTCTTGATTTCTATTGTTTTGAGTGATGTCTATCTTGAACCAAGAAAAAGAGAGTGGGCTTGGATGTGGTGATACAAAGGAACGAAGCCACTGAAAAGTTGGTTCACATGATTTTGCATGGACACAGGGTGACCTTCCTTCAACTAGGGTAAGTTAATACATCCACATTCTATTTTTACTAGATCATCTAAGGAAAAAAAATAAAATTCTAAATTCACTTATGTCAATAATTCTTAAACTTTTGTGATTAATAAAAAAAAATAATTTAAATGATTGTTGAAACAGAGATTTTGAGGCCCCTGATTCATAAGCTTTGAATAGGTCACCCAGGAACATTTAACTTATTTTTTCCCCCCACAACTTCTTATTAAGAAAAAAGAGCTAGAAAATCATCTGTTAAGACAGATAATAGAATCTGTTTAACTCAATTTAGCTCTGTTTTACTGACAGTGAATTTCATTCATTCTCACCTACAACAAAACCTAAGCTTTATGAATTTTCTGGACTTTAGCAATTGTGCTAGTACTTAGAATATCATAATATGTGCAGGTAAGATGATATTTATACATTTGTTTAAGGTTTCAGATAGTGCACACTGTATTTCTTATGGCATGTCAATTTTTAATTTACTTTTTAAAAAATGAAAATATTTGCAGTTAAATCTAATTAAGTGCATAAATCTACATAAATATAAGCTTACCGATAGAAATATATAGAAAAATATACAAAAAACAAATGCTTTAATTGATCATTTTTATCTATTACACACAAAAGGAAACTTTATAATCCTATGTTCACAGTTATATATTCCTAAAATATGAATATTTGTACAATGCAGACATTTTCTTCAGACAATTATTTTTTAAACTTTACAATTATAGAGTCCTCTTAAATATGACTCAATCTTTATATTTTTATCAAAAATATGGAAAATATTCTCATTGTTTTATATATGTATATATAGAGAGAAAGAAACTCTTTACAAGCCATGAAATAATATTATAGCCTTTTTAAAAAAAATTATTTACTTTGAAAAGATCCATTGAAGAGCCCTTAAGTAATAAGAACCATGTTAGCACTGAATGGTGAAGTAGATACAAAAAATTATACAGCATTTCTGCTCTCAAAGGACTCATAGACTAGCAGAAAACAGATATATAAATACACAGTAAATGCATCATATGAAATTTGTCAAGGAAGCTGGAGATCTATGAGCACCTAGCAAGTGATCGTAAAAGACATTAGCCTAAAGAAGAGTAATAAAGAAAAAACAGGAGTTCATTAGAAAAAAGAGAGTAACAGTTACAGAGGCAATGGTAGAGGCATGAGAACTGTGAATAGGCACGAACAACTTGGCATGTTTAGACAGATGTTGGTGACAATATGAGAAGCAGGGGCATGACCACTTGCTGATACAGGAAGGCACACTCAAGTAGGGTAGTGGATGAAACACATCAAACTTCTTTCAGGTGTATTTGGACTCATAGCCATTGAGAAATGAAAGACATTTAACAACAGTGACAATAATGTCTGTAGGTGGGAGTTAGGAAAGGGATACTGTAATATGCTGTGCACAGAGCACTGAGGTCAGTGGGTCCCATCTTGGCTGATTATCCGAATCAAGTGGGGAGTTGTAAAAACATGATGTCCAATTGCACACTTGATTAATAACAGGAGAATCCCCCTATGGGGAACTGAAGGGTGGAACCGAGGCATCAGTATTGTTTAAAGTTCCCTAGGTGAGGGGCGCCTGGGTGGCTCAGTCAGTTAAGCGTCCGACTTCAGCTCAGGTCACGATCTCACGGTCCGTGAGTTCGAGCCCCGTGTCGGGCTCTGGGCTGATGGCTCAGAGCCTGGAGCCTGCTTCCGATTCTGTGTCTCCCTCTCTGACCCTCGCCCATTCATGCTCTGTCTCTGTCTCAAAAAAAATAAATAAACTTAAGAAAAAAAAAAAAGTTCCCTAGGTGATTCTAACTTGCAGCCAAAATTGTAACCCAATTAGACTGTTGGTTCTATTGGCCTAAATGGTTCATCCATGTCAGTGATGAGAGGGAAGGAAAGATCAGGTTTGACTCCTGAGGTTTCTTCCTAGAGGAATGGGGTAAACAGTTAAGCATTAACACTGATGGAATTGTGAAAGGAAGCTGGATATTGTGAACATGATTTTGAGTCTAATTTTTGATATTTTGAATCTAGAGAAATGCATTTTACAATATTGTAAAGACTCTTTCTACACTTGCTCATGAACTTTTGTTGGTTTGGGAGAATAATAAAAGCCTATAAAGAGAGAAGGAAAGGAAAGGTACAGAAGAATTTAAATATTTGGTCTCTAGTTCTCCAGCCTGTGGAAATATATGCTGTTTTTTCCTGTATTAGTCTGAGTTTTCATGATTTAGTCTCTATTTCAACAAATAATCATTTAATCCTTCTGTGAGCCGGGTTTGGTGCTAGAGGTTCTGCAGAGTGAGACCTACTCTAAATTCCGTTTAAGGCTCCTCTCCTTTCCAGACTCTAGCACTAGTATTCCCTGCCCTAACTTATTAAATGTCACTAAGGCTGGGAAAATTTTAGCCACCCCAAAAGTAGATGATTTTTTAAATAAAAAGCTAATGAAAGCAAAGGAGAGACCTCTAATTAAACTGTGTCATTTCTTTGAGGATGCTGAAAGATTTCAGAGTACACTTAGTTAAGTGGGGCACACTAAGGGAAGTAAAAATGTTATAGAGGGATTAGAGTAAGAGAAGAAGTTATTTGTCCCCAAATGATCTCTGCATGTGCAGATAATCATCCTAATAAAGTTTAGATTATCCCAGTGCAACAATCTATGATTTCTCTAAACTATGAAAAATTAAAAAACAAACCAAATAACCCCAAGGTACTAGTTACAAAGGAGTATAACATCTCAGCCAGCAGTCTAGCTTCCCAAGACAATGGTTAAAATCCACAGTCAATTGTTCACACAAAGACCAGCGTTGACTAGTGAATGATAATATAAACTACACCTGAGCCTTTTCATTTCGTGTACATTTAAGCCATGCTCAGCCTTTTTCCAGTGTGAATTAAACTAATATCCTATGCATTTTCCATATTTAAAAATGACATGCCTCCCTCATCAACTCCAATTTCAAGCATTTCTAGATTCCTTGAACTTGAACATGTATTAAACTACTGTGTAATTATTAAAGAGTTCAGAATTCACAAACGTGCAATATGTCTTAAGAAACAGTGGTATAGGGGTGCCGGGGTGGCTCAGTCCATTAAGCATCTGACTCTTGGTTTTGGCTTAGGTAATGATCTTGCTGTTCATGGGCTCGAGCCCTACATCGGGCTCTGCTCTGACAGTGTGGAGCCTGCTTGGGATCTTTCTCTCCCTCTCACTCTGCCTCTCCTCTGCTCGCTGTCTCTCTCTCTTGAAATAAATAAATAAACTTCAAAAAATAAAAATAAATAGATAAATAGATAAATAAATAAGTAAATAATAAAAGAAACAGTGGTATGAACCAAAGTCACATTTAAACTTTCAAGGATTACAGAGACAAGCAGTGATTAGAAGGGAGAAGCAATGAAAATGGGGTATTCATCAGAAAGAAATTTTAGCAGAAAGTCTAGGTAGAGATTTTTAAGAAACAAGAGGTAGGATGGGGAGCCTGCATGGCTCAGTCAGTTAAGCATCTGACTCTTAATTTTAGCTCAGGTCATGATCTCACAGTTTGTGAGCCTGAGGCCTGCATCGGGCTCTGTGCTGACAGCATGAATTCTGCTTGGTATTCTCTCTCTTTCTTTCCCTTTGCAACCCTCCCGTTCAGGTTCTATCTCTCTCAAAATAAATGAAACAAACATTTAAAAAAAAGAGGGGCACCTGGGTGGCTCAGTCAGTTAGGCATCTGACTTCAGCTCAGGTCATGATCTCATGGTCCATGAGTTCGAGCCCTGTGTCGGGCTCTGTGATGACAGCTCAGAGCCTGGAGCCTGTTTCAGATTCTGTGTCTCCCTCTCTATCTGACCCTTCCCCATTCATGCTCTGTCTCTCTCTGTCTCAAAAATAAATAAATGTTAAAAAAATTAAAAAAAAGAAACAAGAGGTAGGAGCTTAATAATGTTAAAAAATATTAATGAATGGTTGTCTTGGTTCAAAGCATTTATATTTAATGATAAGTAATAGTTAAATAATTAAATGGTTGAAGTTTAAATTCTTGAATATATTCAAGAAAATAAGAGATACCTTTCAAACTATGTAACAAATGACCAGTAAATTCTACTTAGGTTAATGGTATAACAAAGCTGGCATTTAATCATACAGGAATAAACATAACCTTTAAATGATTACTTTTATTAGACTATTAGGGCATATAGTACTAAACCCACACCAGCTTGAACATAACATGTTAGGAAGATATAATTAAAATTGAATGCAATATGGATATTTCTGCTAATATTTCTGGATGTCCTTAGGAGTACAATAAAACAAATGAAAACACAGAAGCAGAAGAGTAAATTATTAATTCATATAACCCAAAGTAAAGAACTAAGAACAATTAGAATTAATAGGAGTGTTTAATAAATTACCAGTGGCAATATAAACATGTGCTCATATTTTAAAATATCATTAACATCAAACTATAAAATATAACAAAATATCGCAGTGTTGCGTGGCTCAGTTAGTTGTGTCTGGCTTGATTTTGGCTCAGGTCATGATCTCATGGTTTGTGGGATTAAGCCCCATGTCAGGCTCTATGCTGACAGCATGTAACCTGTTTGGGATTCTCTCTCTCCCTTTCTCTCTGCCCCTCTGCTGTTCATACTCTCTCTCTCTCTCTCTCAAAATAAAATAAACTTTAAAATACAACACAATCTCATTTTAATAGCAATAAAAATATAAACTACATGAGGATAACCCCAAGCTTCAGTGTATATGAAGATAATCTTAAAAAACACTAAAAGATATTTTCCTTTTTTTTTTATTTTTAAGAAATTTTTATGTGCAACATGGGCCTTGAACTCACGACCCTGAGATTGAGCTGTAAGCTCTACTGAGCCAGCCAGGCACTCCTAAGAATCATTTTCTTAAAAAATGTTGAATAATTTAAGACAAATATAATTGGTGCACTGATTACTGTAAAGGTGTTGAATATTTTCATAATTATTTAGAGGCTGAAACCATGCCCATGCAAACATCAATGGGAGTTGTTTGAACTTCATCAAATTATTCTAAATGTATTGAAAGTTGCATTCAGATCAAAAAACTACCTAACAAATGGAAAGAAGGCAGCTTATATATGATTTTATGAACTATGTTTTATAGCTTCCTATTAACAAATAAATGGTTAGAAATGACAATGTCACCTAAAATGTAAACGTTATTACTAACACATTAATTTGTAGTTAAAATAATAGGTAGATGTTGTGAAAACACAGAAAGTTTGTGAGTACCCATCATTCATGAAATATTGTAATGCCTTCATAAAGAAGAGTGGTATATTTATCAGAATTCTTAACAATGTCTATAACATATCATTAAGGAATTCCAATTCTGGAAAATTATTAGGAGGAAATAGTAAAAAAATATAGAAACAGCTCTTAGGAACGACAGTGGTCAACAGAGTTTAATTTATAACAGTGAACATTTGGAATAAAATTTGGAAATCTCAATGTGCATTATATAGGGACAGTTAACACAGAGCTTAATACCATTATTATACACATATTTTTGTCATCATTAAAAACAGTGGTGTCATTCCTATAAATACATCGAAGCAATAAAGAATACAATGTTAATTGAAGAAAAATCAGTGTATTATATTTTATATATTTTTTAATTTGTCATACACAAATATTTTTTTTTAATTTTTTTTTTCAACGTTTATTCACCTCTGGGATAGAGAGAGACAGAGCATGAACGGGGGAGGGGCAGAGAGAGAGGGAGACACAGAATGGGAAACAGGCTCCAGGCTCTGAGCCATCAGCCCAGAGCCCGACGCGGGGCTCGAACTCACGGACCGCGAGATCGTGACCTGGCTGAAGTCGGACGCCTAACCGACTGCGCCACCCAGGCGCCCCATGTCATACACAAATATTTATGGACAAAAGGATTTCATGAAATAAAATATGCAGGAATAATTGAATTTGAGATGATAACATTTTTATCCAGTATTACAAAATTTTTATAATGAATGAAACCATGTAGTTACCAAATTTAACCAAGAGAGAAACACTGTATTATGCCTGAACAATTGAGGCAATGTCAAAGGAATGTTCCCCACAAATGTACACTTTTATAGAGCTTTCATCTTCTACAAGGCCAAGAGCTTATCTGGCTAATTTATGGGTTCCATATCACACAAGGTGCTTTACATCATCTCGTCTAACAAAAGAGGAGTTTTCCAACTAGATATTTTTAGTCTAGAATACTCCTTCATGGCATACTACAGGTGAGGTACGTGTGCCTCACAATGCCCCTTGCTTTGCAGTGTCTATCACCACTGACTGAAACAGCTTTCCGTTTTTCATCTCCATGCTAAAATCTTCTTCATGTTTTATTGAGGTCATGGCTTAAGTCCTCTTTATTTACTACTAAAATGGGTAATAAGAAGAAATTAAGAAAACAATCTCATTTTCAATTGCACCAAAGGTAATGACATACCTAGGAACAAACTTAAGAAGTAAAAGACCTATATACTTAAAACTATAAAAAATACTGATGAAGAAATTGAAGACAACGTAAAGAAACGGAAAGACAGTCCATGCTTGTGGATTAGAAGAACAAATATTGTTAAAATATCTGTATTAGCCACAGCAATCTACAGATTTAATGCGACCTTTATCAAAATATCAACAGCATTTTCACAGAACCAAAAAAATAATCCAAAAATTTATATGGAACCACAGAAGAGTCAAAATAGCTGAAGCAATTTTGAAAAAGAAAAGCAAAGCTGGAGGTATCACAATTCCAGAGTTTACAGTGCAAAGCTGTAGTAATCAAAACAGAATGGTACTGGCACAAAAACAAATAGATCAATGAAACAGAACAGAAAACCCAGAAATAAACCCAAAATTATATGGTCAATTGATTATTGACAAAGCAGGAAAGAATATCCAAAGGGAAAGACAGTCTTTTAAACAAATGACATTGGGAAAACTGGACAGTTACATGCAAAAAATGAAACTGGACCACTGTCTTACACCATACACAGAACTAGACTCAAAATGGATTAAAGACCTAAACCCGATACCTGAAGTCATAAAAATCTGAGAAAATAGATCAGGTAGTAATGTCTCTGACATCGGCCATAGCGACATTTTTCTAGAGATGTCTCCTGGGATGAGGGAAATAAAAACGAAAACAAACTATTGGAACTACCTCAAAATAAAAAGCTTCTTCATGTGAAGGAAACAACAAAACTAAAGAACAACCTACAGAATGGGAGATTTTTGGAAATGACACATCTGATAAAGGGTTAGTATCCAAAATATATAAAGAGCTGATACAACTCAACACCCAAGAAAAAAATAATCGAAATAAAAATGGGCAGAAAAAATGAACAGACATTTCTCCAAAATAGGCGTTCACACAGCCAACAGACACATGAAAAGGTTCTCAGCATCACTCATCATCAGGAAAATACAAATCAAAAATACAATGACAATGGAATAAAGACAGCCTCTTCAGCAAATGGTGCTGGGAAAACTGGACAGTGACATGCAGAAAAATGAACCTGGACCATTTTCTTACACCATACACAAAAATAAACTCAAAATGGATGAAAGGCCTAAATGTAAGACAGGAAGTCATCAAAATCCTTAAGGAGAAAGCAGGCAAAAACCTCTTTGACCTTGGCCACAGCAACTTTTTACTCAACAAGTCTCTGGAGGCAAGGGAAAGCAAAGCAAAAATGAACTATTGAGACCTCATCAAAATAAAAAGCTTCTTCACAGTGAAGGAAACAATCAGCAAAACTTAAAGGCAACTGATGGAATGGGAGAAGACATTTGCAAATGGCATGCCAGATAAAGGGTTAGTATTTAAAATCAATACAGAACTTATCAAACTCAACACCCAAAAAACAAATAATTCAGTGAAGAAATGGGCAAAAGACATGAATAGACACTTCTCCAAAGAAGACATCCAGATGCCTGACAGACACATGAAAAAATGCTCAACATCACTCATCATCAGGGAAATACAAATCAAAACCACAATGAGATATCACCTCACATCTGTCAGAATGGCTAATATGAACAACTCAGGTAACAACAGATGGTGGCGAGGATGTGGAGAAAGAGGATCTCTTTTGCATTGCTGGTGGGAATGCAAGCTGGTGCAGCCACTCTGGAAAACAGTATGGAGGTTCCTCAAAAAACTAAAAATAGAACTACCCTACGACCCAGCAATTGCACTACTAGGTATTTATCCAGGGGATACAGGTGTGCTGTTTCAAAGGGGCACATGCACCCCAATGTTTATAGCAGCACTATCAACAATAGAGAAAATATGGAAAGGGCCCAAATGTCCATCAATGGATGAATGGATAAAGAAGATGAATGGATAAAGAAAATGTACACACACACACACACACACACACACACACACACACAATGGAGTATTACTTGGCAAACAAAAAGAATGAAATCTTGCCGTTTCAACTATGTGGATGGAATGAGAGGGTATTATGCTAAGCAAAATTAGTCAGTCAGAGAATGACAAGTATAATGTGACTTCACTCAAGTTCACTTGAATTTAAGATACAAAACAGATGAACATAAGGGAAGGGAAGCAAAAATAAGATAAAAACAGGAAGGGGAACAAAACATAAGAGACTCTTAAATATGGAGAACAAACAGAGGATTGCTTGAGGGGTTGTACGAGGGGGAATGGGCTAAATGGGTAAGGGGAATAAGGAATCTACTCCTGAAATGATTGTTACTATATGCTAACTAACTTGGATGTAAATTTAAAAATTAATTAATTAAAAAATAAATTTAAAAAAAGGAATGACATATTACTTCACACATGTCAAAATGGCTAAAATAAAAAACACAAGAAACAAGTGTTGGTGAGGATGTGGAGAAAAAGGAACCCTAGTGCACTACTTGGTGGGAATTAAACTGGTTCAGCTACTGTGGAAAACAGTTTGGAGGTGTCTCCAAAGTTAAAAATAGAACTACCCTATGATCCAGTAATCACACTAGTAGGTATATACCCCCAAAATACAAAAACACTAATTCAAAGGCATACGTGCACCCCTGTGTATATTGCAACATTATTTAAAATAGCCAAATTATGGAAGCAGCCCATGTTCATCGATAAATTAAGACATAAATATCATATGTGTGTGTGTGTGTCTGTGTGATATTACATATACGTTATATATATATGATATATATACATATCATATATATATAAAGAATGAAACCTTGCTATTTGCAATGACATGGTGAAATGGATGGAGCTAGAAAGCATGATGCTAAGTGAAATGTAGTCAGAGAAAGACAAATACCATATGATTTCACTCATATGTGGAATTTAAGAAATAAATGAGCAAAGGGGGATAAAAAAGAAAAAGTCTCTTAACTATAGAGAACAAACTGATGATTACCAGAGGGGAGGTGGGGGGGCAGAATGGGTGAAATAGGTGATGGGGATTAAAGAGTATACTTGTGATGGGCATTGAGTGTTATATAGAAGTGCTGAATCATTATATTGTACACTTGAAACTAATATAACACTGTATGTTAACTATACTGGAATAAACAAAATAAAATAAAATAAAATAAAATAAAATAAAATAAAATAAAATAAAATAGAATAAAATAAAACAAAATAAATAGTGATAATAAGTATAGTAATAACAACAGTAAAAACATATTATAAAAGAACATAATTGGGAGATGACTGGTGAAGCTTTTTTACAAATATTAATTCTCTAATAGTCATCTACACCCCAAAGCACAGAGTGGGCATTTTTATTTCTCTTTTCCAAATTAGGAAACTGGAGTTATGAAAAACCAAATAACTTGCCACAGCAGCACAACTACAAAGTTAGCTAAAGATGCCATTTGTCCTTGGGCTTAAAAGAAGCCAAAAATCATGTTTTGTGGTTTTGTCTCCCATTTTTCCACATTACCTTAGTCTCTCTAAGATCCCCTTGACACAATAAACCTCTTGCTTTCCTGTATCTTAACTGCATTTTGAACTTGAGTACAGCACTGGGTTTACAGACTACCTTGTATCATAGGTATCCGTGTCTTTATTTTTCACATCACTCAGCCATGACGTGCGGGCGCGTGCGCGCGCGCACACACACACACACACACAATATCAGTCCACAGAGGAAAGTACTTGCTCAATAAATACACAATTTAATCCCAGTTTAAGCTATCACCAATGAGCCTTTATGAACATTTCCAGTTCCAGTGTTAAAGATAAAATAGGCATGAAATCCCTGGAATATACCATCAAAGACCAAGCTCACTGACGTAGTACTGTAAAGAATGTAGAGCAGTGAAAATGGAAAATACTTGCAAAAGATGAGAGTATATAAATCCCAGGTGGTGCTACATTTTACTATTGTAGTTATTGGCATTATGGAATACAGTTTTAGATGGACTTTTTTCAAGTCAAATATCTTAAGAGAAATGGAGTTATAATCATATAATGTGGTAAATTTTCAGTATCTAATGACTCATGAAAGCTTGCCAAAACATGCAGATTTTGAAAGAAAAGGTTCACCTGTCTCTTGATTTACTACAGAGTAAATTATAGACAAGTTAGTGCTGCATTTGGCTGAGGAGTTGAGAATAAGACATACAAATGAGCAAAAGAAAAATATCTAACTAGTATATTCCCCTCCCCAGGCAACATTGATCATTATCATGTGAGGATGTAAAATATCTCCAGACAATTATGGAAGTATTGAGTTCCAAGAATATTTCCATGAAATCATCATCAAGTATGAAGAGAGAATTACATGCATTTAACAAACTGACAGGAAAGTAGGCAAACATGAGTGAATGAGCTTTGTATAAAGATAGTGAACTAACATCAGATCCAAATAACCAGGAAAGCTCTTATAAATTGGTAAATATTTATTCTTGGGGAGGATGCTGAATTCAATGTCAAAAGGTAATGTGTTTGTCTGTTTTTTAACATGTCTTGTTTCTAAAGGCAGTACTTTAACTCAAGATAAGTTCACAAAAGATCCAAGTACTTTTTGGGATGAAATATTTGAGCAAATTCCTAAAGGGAGCCATGAAGATTCATATTCTCTGAGATTTTCAGGAATATATATTTACAGTTAAGAAACACATTAACTAGGTAGGTATGCTAAGCATTTTGCTGGCAGACAATAATATAATAAATTATCTTTATAGGTTTGTTAATGTGATATAAAATGGATTAAGAATATTTATTAGCTCAACACATACTTTTTAAATTTTACCATCCAGACCACTAAATAGGATTGTTCCTCCTCCAATGATTTGTCTCCATAACAGTCAGTCAATGTGTCTGATCAATTCTACCTTCTAGTAATTTCATATCTTTTATGTTTTTCTGTCATCATTGCCGCTCATTCATTTTAAGCTATAGCCTCTTAATTGTTGTACTGCGATCTACTAGAGCAACACCAACCATTTTATTCTTCTGCTTAAAATTATTCATCATTACTGGGTTGAAATACAAATACCTTGGTACTAAAGGTCCCCCGATTTTAGTCTTCTCCACTTCTTACTTCATCACTCTTTGCTTCACTCACACTGGACTATTTTCATTTCCCCTCACTCCCCATGATATTTCACACCTCTTGTCTGCTCTTGTCACTGTCCTCCAGGCCTCCCTACTTTGCTATTTCTACTCATCTTTCAAGGCTCAGTTCAAATGTTACCTCCTCTTGGACTTGATCTCTAGCCACTTTCTCACCATCACCCCAAACTGTTAGGTTCTTCTCGTGTTTTTTTTTGTTGTTGTTCTTTAAAAAAAATTAATTAGTTATGTCTGAAAATTTTAAGCCTGTCCCTACCATTTAAAACTTATTTATAATTGAGCAACTTAACCGTACTGATCTTAGTTATCATAATAATATGATATAAACAGTACTGTTTTGATAAAAGTAAAGTCTATTGTCCGAAGTATATAATTTCCTTTCTCTCTATTCTGTGCTCCCTGTTCATACCTCTACAAGGACACTGACAAAAGTGCTTTACCATAATTTATTTTTTCTTGGTGTCCTTAAGTAGACTGTGAACTTCATGAGGGAGGAAACAGTGTATTATTCAACTGTGTATCTCAACACCGAATCTAGGACTAGTACAGGCTGATATCTGTTTTTAATTTAAGCATTTGCAAAGAGCTAAAGCTATATTCAGAGTTTTATACATTACAAGAATATATTCAACATATCCTTTGCCCATACTCAGCAGATAAAAGCATGTAAAAGAGATATGGACAAAGCATAACATGGTGAAGAATGCTGTGACTACCGTCTAGTACACACTCACAAAGACAGGGGACTTCAGAAGACAACACATACTTTGATTGTGGGAGAAATGGAGGTTAATACAGGTGGAGATAATACAGTTGGAAATGAGGAAGATTTGAAGGACTTTGTAGCATTTGAGTTGACACTTAGAAAGGTAGTTAAGATGTAAACATAGATCATAGAGGTAAAGGTAGAAATGTTAGAGAGGAAAAAAGAAAATCAAAGTGATGAAATGCTAGGTATGTTCAGATGCTAGCAAATAGGTCCACTAGAATAGAGTCCATCATAGCAAAAGTGGTGAGTGTCTTTTACTGGGTAACACGGAGCAGAGCCTGGAACCATGGTTCAATAGCTTAACCAGATTTGAACATGTTGAACATTATATTCGCAGGCATAGCAGCTACATATCAGGATTAATTTATCATAGTGGTATTGCCATCTTGAGTGACTCAAAACAGTAGCTTTTTTTTTCAGTATAGCCATTGTTCATCCATTAATTAATTAAGCTGAAGAAAACTTAAAAATCTTCAAGAAAATAGGTTAGTATAATTATTCTAAAATTCTTAATGAGTGAAAGTACAGAAATAACCTTTGAAAGAAAATCTATTTTCTTCTCACTGATATCATTTAAATACAACACTCATAGTACATTCAAATGTGACCAGTAACAGAACATTACCTCATCTGATGAATGGAAGAAGCTATTTTTCTACCACCAACTGGCATGAGAAAGAGCAAAACTCCTGGAGGAAATTAGCAAATCATGAAGGTGTGGATGACATTCTGTAGTACTGCTTGTCCAAAAAAAATGACACAAATTATGGCACTAAACTCTAAAGCCAAACAGCAGCTCTCCATGGCAAAATGCACATTTTTTTCCAGGGTTTAATCTCTAAACACACCAATGTTTAAGTGTAAGTTTGCTGTATATTACAAGTTATATTACAGAGTCGGTGGAATCTCTTCTCTATGTCTCTCCTCTGTTTTAAACACACACACACACACACACACACACACACACACACACACACACAGGAATTTTCAGCTGAAGAACAAAGGAAAACAACTTCTTATATTCTAAGAAACAACTGTACATTTAATAAAAAACCTTTCCCATATGTATATTGTCTTATAACTGTATGTGTTAGTGGGTGAAATTAAAAGTGCCATTGATAGTAATCTAAATGCAGATATGGAAAATATCTCCAAAATAAAGGCAGATACAGTTTTATTAAATGCCAGAGCGTGACAACTGAGGACATGCTGCTAGTTCTCACAACATGATCTAAAAACCATACAAGTGGCAATTTAAGAATTAATCTTAATAGATGAATACATAAGCAAAACCAAAGGATGATACATGTTGAAATCAGGGCTGATTTGTGCATCGGGTATAAAGGCCACAATGCTGAGAACCCACAATAATTTTAAGGGCCCATAGAAACATTTTCATTTTTATTTCTTTTAAAAACAGAAAAAGAGTGAATATAATGACACTTAATGTATAACAATGAATCCTTGGGTTATATTCATTCTTCAACTAATACAGCTGTAAAATGTAAGTTTTTAAGATATTTAATATGGAGAGAGGGGATCAAGAAGACAAAAGTGCCTAGGGCTTGGGAAAGCCAGATATAGTTCTTACTGAATTTGCAGTGGAAGTTACTTCTGGGACTGAAAGAAGGAAAATGGTATTAGAGAAGAGTATAGAGAGAGAGATCCTCAAGTATTTTGGTAATATTTTATTTATTTAAAAATATTATGCAGATGTCTCATAATGAGATGTGATAAAATTCTTTTGGGCACAAACATGTTTGCTATGATTTTTTTTCTATCATTTAAGTTTAAAAAATCATAATTATAGTGTTAATAACTGATCCTTTCAATTTAATTAATTGGTATTTATAATTAGATTTTTTAAGGGTAAAATTTTAGAATTCTTCCTCAAGATAAGCTGTTAGTTTGGTCTTCATAAATATTTTTCACCTCTGAAACGAACAAACTTCCCTTGGAAAGAAATGTTTCATCTCAAGAGAAATGTGATTTTAATTTACAGAATTATTCTTCTGGCCAAAAAATTAGACAGTGGACTTTTAAAAAAAAAATCACGTTGGTTATGGATTTTTTTATAGAGTATTAATGTTCCCTAGTAAAATTGGTATGGCGACAAAAGGTGTGGGGTATTTTTGCCAGATTTCCTTATTTTAAAATGTATTATTTTGTTCCAACTCCAGAACTTAATAAAAATAAACTCAGGAATGTAAAAGAGATGGAAAATGTAAAAGTTATTTAAAAATTAAAATCACTGGAAATAAGAGTAAAGAATATATAAATCAGTCTGACTGGCATAGGGCTTTCAGTTCAGTAGTGGTTTCAGAGCAAGTATTTATTTTGCAATATATTGGCTGTTTTCAATTATAAGGTCTATTTTCACTAGACTGTAAGCTCCATGAAGAGAGTCTTTTTTGTTTTTGTTTTTTGGTTTTTTGTTTTTTGGGTTTTTTTTTTTTGTTTGTTTGTTTGTTTGTTTGTTTTTTTGTTTTTTTGGTTCACTGCTGTACCTACAATATCTGGAGCAGTACCAGGCATGTAGTATGTTTTCAATTAATACAGGCCAAACAAATCAATCAACAAGGGTTGAGCTTTATAAAGAAGGCAGGGTTCAGGGCGCCTGGGTGGCGCAGTCGGTTAAGCGTCCGACTTCAGCCAGGTCACGATCTCGCGGTCTGTGAGTTCGAGCCCCGCGTCGGGCTCTGAGCTGACGGCTCAGAGCCTGGAGCCTGCTTCCCATTCTGTGTCTCCCTCTCTCTCTGCCCCTTCCCCGTTCATGCTCTGTCTCTCTCTGTCCCAAAAATAAATAAAAAACGTTGAAAAAAAAATTTAATAAAAAAAGAAGGCAGGGTTCAAGCCATAAAATTATTACCGATAGTAATAATCATTTCTGTAGACGCCAGTCCTTGACTACTCGTAGAAAAGATGAAAAGAGGAGAATTATCTATATATTTTTAATCAGTTCAAAACCCCTGCAAACTTGGTTTTATTAGGTGAGAAAATGTGAAGGACCTCAAAAGATAGAAGTAATCTGGGATAGTCAATGAAGAAACAGGAGGATCAATATGCACAAGAAGAACAAAAGTGAACACTTTCTTAGAGCTTCTCCTTAAAAGACAACAAAAATGCAGATGGTCGCAAGAAAAATGCAGCCCACATATGACATTGAGATGGTTACACAGATGCAGACAGAATAATCTTAATAATGACTTTAGAATACACTGAAAATACCAAGGAGTTTTCAGAATTATATATTCAAGTTGAAAAAGGAGCACCTGTGGCCTAAAGTTGATTCTAAATACCAGTTGAATCTTTCCTTTGTTTGTTCCCTTTTTATTTGCAATACACCAGACTAAAGTAAAGACCAACCTTTTGCTAACATAGTGGAAGATAACTAGCAAAAGGACTGACATCTAAGTATGTGTGTTGGCAACAAACGAAGAAGAGAATGGAAAAAAAAGGAGAAGGGGTGGTGAACATCTGGGGTGGTTTCTTTTCTATGAAAAGAAAAAAGGTCACATCCCACCCAGTGAGAAGAAGTGACCCCCTAAAAAATGTAAGTGATCTTGCTTGACCTGTGACGCGAGCATGGAGATGACCTCGGCTGTTTAACTGCAATGTGTGTTTCTTGTTAGAAAAAGTGAGAGAGTTGTGCTCTGCCATAAAAGAATGTGAGGGATATGAAGGTGCTGAAAGGCAGGAGAAAGACGTGGAGCGTGAGGAACTTGATGCAGGCTATGGAAAAAACGGAATATTAAGTTGGCCCTGTCTTTTAAGAATGTTAGGTAGAAGAGAAAGATAAAAATACATGTGGATCTATACTTCTATAAACGTATAGATGCACATATACACACAAACACACACTCACACACACACACATATGGCTTTTTGCTGTCATTTAAATATGGGGATCAAATATGTTTCTTTTCATCTCTTCTACTTATCATTAAAATGATGCTATTTACCTGCAGGAGAACAGTCCTGTACGCATGTCTCTAATAGCTCAAAATATCTAACATCATTTTCCATGAACTCCTGGGGTCTCAAGTCCAATACATAAATTTATGTCAGTTCAACCATCAGTCCTTTTACAGATAATCAGACCAAGTCAACACCCTTATCCAGTGCTTGGCAGTATCCTCAGAATTTTTTTGTTCTATAAAATAAGTGGGCTCTCTGCTCAAAGCAGCTGAAAATCCCCACATTACAATATAAATAAAAGGAAATTTAAATGTCTTGACCTACATAAACTCCTAACATTTGTTTCATCTTTTAAAGTCTCTTTCATCCCTTTCTTTTCTCCAGTAATTCATTCCCTCAGTCCCCTTGGGGTCTTCTCCATGGAGCCCTGTTACTTTAGGAGGAATACACCCAGCAAACAGCTGTGGAGGGAAGAGTGGAACTGAGGCACAAGGCCAAACCAGGACAGAAATACTGGGTACAGTCTCACATCTTTGGGTATAAGGAAAACTGAACAATTTTGAGTTCTTAATTACGTTATCATTGAATGGTTTGTCACATCAGTTTTATTATGGAAATATAGGGGAGATTTTACAATGGAAGGATTTGGGTTTTTTCCCAGTGATTTTATAATAAAAATCTTATTTATTCAGTTATTAGTTATGAGTCAAAGGTTCTGTTTATCTTTTTCAAAAGTCCCTGACTGAACCTTTACTGGGCTGTGATTTTTTAATAGTCCAATAAACCCAAAGAAACAGAAACCTTTATGGTTTAGGATGCAGCCTGCATGAACTGAGATGAAGCTATTAATCAAGTTATTTAAACAGATCTGGGAAATGATAGGTCTTCTCCAATTCCCCTCTCCCTCTCCTCCTCCCCTCACAAATATTCTGATGAAAACATGAGGTATTGTTACTCTTTCACTTACACAAAGCACCAACATTTAATAAGAAAATCAACTCTGGCCAATGGTTTTGTTAAACCCTGGAAAGTACATTGGATAACAATTTCCTCTTGCTTTTCCTTTCCTCTGGGATTCCCTCTTGCAATCTTAGAGCAGAGTGAGCCAACTGAGATTCAGTAGTTAAAAATAAATGCAATATTAAAAATAGGGCATTATTTTGAAATATGTAGAATCTCACCAGACATTATCATCTAGTGACATGTGGTAACACCTATCTTAAGTACTTATCATCTCACCATGAATATTCTGCCATGTGTCTTTCTCCTTACTTTGTATCCTGCTGCGGCTCTCCACAAGAGGGCAGACAGGGGCAGGGAGAAGGCAATTCTGTTAAGAAATCTGGGTAAAAACAATAGTTTGATAGGACAAGAAGTAAAAAAATATATATTGTCTAAAATAAGATTTAAGGATAATCTGCAGGGTTTTTTTTATTCTCCCATATCTTCATCTCTTTGATAAGGAGAGATGAGGGTTGGCATTTCTTGTAAGCAATTTGAGCAAAGTATTCTCTGTGCGTTTAGGTTCGCTAGTGAAACATGAATGATCAAAGTTCAACATGTTGCATCAATTTCTTTCACCTGGCAAGGTGGGTGATTGCGCCACTTCTCAAACCTTGTGATTTTGAAGTTATTTCCTTTGACTCTGATGGTAACTGATTCTTAAGAGCAATTCCCAATTTTATTCTGAGAAAAACTGACTCAAAATTTCATTCCTGTGTATATGATCTGGATATATGTGATCTAGAATTGAAATGATGACTTGGATTTTAATTTAGATATACTGCTAAGTTACTAGGGTACCACATTTATACACAACAAATGACCTCTTCCACTGCTTACTGTAAAATGGAGACTAGGTCTAGATAAGTCACATAGAACATTCTATGAATCATGCTTCATTTCGTCTATAAAAAGGTACTACAAATGTACAATATATCATGGATAAAATGGCATTATAAGTTCATGGATGGGTCAGAAGAACCACTTTTCAAAGATTTTTTCTTGTCTCAAAATTCTGGGTAACAAGAAATTTAAAGTAACAAAAACCCAAATATCTTATTTTTCTGGAAATTCATAAATTCCAAACATTGAAATATGAATAAAATAATTTTGTGATAACTAAGAGGAAAAAAAGTATAACTTTGATTTTTAAAAATGTTAAAAATAATTTAAAGGCTACCTGAATTCATCCTCTAATATTCTGTTTTAATTAACCTACTTCCATGACTCATTTTACATTTCCTTTCACATCATATTGTACTCACCTTAAATGGAATAAAAACTTTTGATATGCACTGACATTGACTTCATTAGAATACTAAGTTTTGACATTTTGGAAGACTTTTCTTATTCCATTCTAATAAATGGAAGGGTTTTGAATTTCAATGGTTGAAAGGAAGTCAGATTTTAGTTATATGAATCCAGGGTAACTTCATTCATGGATCAAAAAAGACCTCTTGGGGCTTACAAAATCTTTATTATTTTCAAGCTACAAGAAACAGTTTGGTAGAGGTCTGGATAATGGAAAACATATTCTTCTGTGATCAATCCACTTTGGGGTGCTTTCCAGCTGTGAGACGGTCTCTCAAACTTAAAAGTTCTCCAAAGTTCTCCTTGGCCTGGAGCCCGAATTTACTTATAACAGAATATGACTGTGTAAAAAAAAAGCTTTACAAAATATAGCAATCTTTGTCACTTTGCTAAAAAGTTAAAATAATTTATGACACTGTTAAGGATTGTTAATGTTTCACATGGTTAGATTTTAATATTTAGAACTAGTACAATTTAAACTTTCACCTATTATTTTAGATTCTATTAATTCTTCTAGGCTGAACAATATGCCTTCAAAACTGAAATTCTACTTTATTATGGTAAGAGTGTCACAATGGAAAGGTCTAGTGGAGAAACTTAACTTACACATCTGGTGTATAAATATTATTATTATTATTATTACTATTATTTTAAAGTTTATTTGTTTTGAGAGAGAAAGAGTCACATGCACAGAAGTGGGGAGGGGCAGAGAGGGAGGGAGAAAGAGAACCCCAAGCAGGCTGTACACTGTCAGCACAGAGCCCTATGCAGAGCTTGAGACAACAACCCTGAGATCATGACCTGTCTTTGCAGTGCCCCATGCGAGGCTCTAACTCACAAACTATGAGATCATGAACTGAGCAGAAATCAAGAGTAGAATGTTTAACTGACTGAGTCACCCAGGCACCCCAGGAAAAAATAATTTTTGATGTTTAAGTGTACAATTCTTCCGTCACTAATAAGACAAATCACTTTGGTGTATAATTATTATTAAAATAAGTTATAATCATCATAACAAAGGTAATGAAATCCTTTTTTATATAAAACAGTCCACCATTTGGACTATTTCAACCAATGCTCAGTCAGTTAACTGTCTGACTCTTGATTTCAGCTCAAGTCATGATCTCATACTTCTTAAGTTCAAGCCTTGCAACAGGCTCTGCTCTGTGTGAAGCCTGCTTGGGATACTTCCTCTCTTCCCTCCCCCACCCCCACTTCTCTGCCCTCCCCCTGCTCACACCCTCTCTCTCAAAGAAATAAACATTAAAATTTTTTTAAAAAATATTCAAACAAGAAACAATGATGAAGTGATTCCAAAAGGAAAAAATTATTTTTGATGTGTAACTGTACAATCCTTCCCTCACTAATAAGACAAATCTAGCGATGATAATGAGATTCATATATTATACTACCTTAATGTCCAGTCTAGTCACCTAGCTCTAATTATCTTGTGAAAGATAAAGATATAATTTATATTTAATTATGATGGATTGCTTTGGGACCCTAAAATGTTTGAATTCTTGTTTGACATACCTTGTCTTCAAGCCAAAGCCATTTATTTGGAAAAACTTTGAATCATCCATTTGATCACATGGGCAAAAGTTAAAACAGGCATACACATTTACTTGTAAGTATAATTAAAAATAATTACCTTAAAAATGATAATGGCAGTGGCTGATATAGAACTTTTTTCTTAGATGGACAGATCAATGTACAATATAACACAACATGACTCTTTAATTTACTTGTTTTAAAACTAATGTGGATGTTTTGAAATATATCACTAATGTATACTAGACTCTATTTCTTTTTTTTTTTTTTCAACTTTTTTTTTTTATTTTTTTTTTATTTTTGGGACAGAGAGAGACAGAGCATGAACGGGGGAGGGGCAGAGAGAGAGGGAGACACAGAATCGGAAACAGGCTCCAGGCTCTGAGCCATCAGCCCAGAGCCCGACGCGGGGCTCG
>NW_024412391.1:54827327-54925006 GCF_014898765.1 Herpailurus yagouaroundi | reverse complement strand
TCACGGACCGTGAGATCGTGACCTGGTTGAAGTCGGACGCTTAACCGACTGCGCCACCCAGGCGCCCCTAGACTCTATTTCTTATGAAGCCTACAGAAAGTAGACATTAAAATTACCTAATCATGTAATTGCATCAAAATGAAGAACAATGAAAAATTTTACAAGGCAATTGCTTCTATGCAGATGGGTTTTCTGACCACCTTCAAACTGACACTCAAATCTATACTTCCAGGCCTGACCAGTTTTCCTCAATTTCAGATTTGCAGCTGAGATTCAGGCATGTCACATAAACATACCAACAAATAAACTCAGTATCTGGCCCTTCAAATCTCTGTCCTTTCCCAGCTGCCACGTTCAATGAGAGTAGGAGGTCATCAACCCAGAAATTTAGGAGACTATGCAATATTCGTCTTTCCTTCACCCCTACCTCTGACCAATCAGTAAACAAGCTAATAGAGATTATCTCTAAAATCTCTCTCTAGTCAATCCCACACATGCCTAATGCTTCAGTCTAACTTAATTTGAGCCCTACTTTCTAAATACGTAAAAATTTCCCCACTATGTTCTGTGCTTCCAGTTTTTCTGGCCCCCTTTCTCAGTGCCTCCCTGCAGCTCTCCATCCATCACCCACAAGATGTGAGAAAAATCTTTGCAAAGAACTCTATTCATCTTACTTCTCTAAAGAATTTCACTTCTTCTCCTATCTAGAGAGATATATGTGCCTTACTAATCATATCTCTCCCATTCTTCATGCATGCACCCATCACTCCAAGCCATTTGTTATTCCTCAAGCACAGAAAATTTGCCTTAACCTTGCACATGTCCCAACCCCCCTTAAAAATGTATTCTTCCCCCTCTTCTGCTTAATTTACTCTCATTTTTCTTTAAGTCTATGATCATGTTTACCTCATTTGAACTACCAGAGAGGGTTCGATATCCCTTCTATATTCCTACAGCAGCCACTTAATACTTACCCAGTTCACAGAGTCTTTCACTATGCACAGCAACTGTTTCCTCACTGGCATGTATCAATTTACTGAGAGCTTCTTAGGGACAAAGCTTATGCCTTTAATTTCTATTAGAGCTTTCTAAATTACAAGTCAAAACGCTCAATAATAAAACAGACAATACTTCTCTGCTAAGCAAAGTTCTTTGACATTCCTGTATTGACTGATATTCATACTAATATATCACATATAATGAGACTATAACAACTAATACGATAAGCTTTAGCATTTACAAAGGATTTCACATAACTCATGGAAGCAGGCAATGTTTTCTTCATTCTGTGGATAAAGAAACAAAGTTTCACAATATTTAAGTAATTGTTCCAATGTTCTTTAGTCTGTGTATAGTAAAATTGATATTCAATCCAGTTTAAGCTTGATTTCAAAAGCACTGATTTGAGGTTGGTCAAACAGAGTCATCCAGCTAAGATTCACAACTTAAGAGTTTACAACTTCTTAATGTTAAACAGCTTTAGCATGCATTCCGTTAGCTCAGAGATTGGGCTAAAATCACTAGCTGCAACAGCCATATCAAGCAATAACAGTCCATCAGTAATAGCCCCTTTGAGCAGTTATTTATCAAATGCTCAGTATAAAAGAGACATGGTATATTATGGAAAGACAAGTCTTGCTAGAAATCCTTTGGGGGAACACATTAATTGCAACTACAGGCACATGTTATGAAGAATCATCATTATCCTCACTGAGCTGTTTTACAGACAGGCAAGACGAATAGGGCCAACATTTTTTCCATAGGAGGACATCTCCAAATTTTTGAGTAGGTACCAGTAAAAGATGATCAGCAGAAGGGAAATACTTTATACTTTGTTAACATCTCTCTGTAACAGTGATGATCTTCAACTATATCAAAAGAGTTATGAAACAAATGTTATGGGTCAGAGGGAACTAAAGCCACTTTGAAGTTCATTGCCCTAGCCACAGTGAGATATACCTTTTCTCTTCTCCTTCCAACATAAGATCTCATCTAGCTAATGTAACCCAGGTTTTGTTTTATTAAATTGTATTTTAAAAGACATTTTCAGAATGTTAGATGAAGGTATTTATTTATTAATATATTTTACATAAAATAATAAATATATTATTTTTGTATAGGTATGTGTGTGTACACTCTTTCTATAATAGTTAAAATGTTGGAGAATGACAAAAATTAGTTATTATTATATTTATTCCTTATTATTTTAGAGATGATATGAACAAAGCCAAGAAGGACTAACTGACTCACCTAAGAGTCAATCAATCAATGATCATCATTCTATTTAATAAACATTGTCATCCAATGGAAAGTATACTGGCTGCAGGATCTGGTCAAATTCTTCTAATATCATCTTTTTAGGGTTCCGAATTAACACTATACATCTATATTCATTCACATACATTTTATGATGGAAAATATGCATCATATGCTGTCTGGAAGGAAATCTTTGCTCATCATGGTTTGTTATGGGATCTGATTCTCTAGCTCCTCACATGGTCTGTGCCAGTCCTCACAGGATTAGCGGCTTTCATGAGCAAACGCATAGCAACAAGGCTAAGTAATTTGGCACACTTGAAATAGATCAAGTTTGGCTTTAATTTAAAGAATAATTTGATTCAGTAATGTTATTGAAATAAATGTAAAACCTCTTACAAAAACTCACATGTAGTAAATGAACAAAGTTGTGGTTATTTAGGTTTTTATTTGTTAAACATGTTAAGAAAATATTTGTAGCAAAAATTTCCATTCACTCTGAGCAGTGAGTTTGGAGGAAGCGAGCTAGTTAAAATTTTAGTTTTCATCACTTTGCCAGAAATAAGCATATTTGGTAACCATTTGGAATACTGTATCTTTTAGTTTCAAATCGATCAGGATTTAAGGTAATGTACATCAATCACTAATATTAAAACCAATTGGATCAGACAAAAATATCCTTACTTTCCTTAGTAGCACATTATTTCACCATTATGTTTTAAATGATATTAAGTGTAAAGTAACCACAAAAATGGGGACCGTACCATTGTTCTTTTCAGATCTTTAATATTTAACTATGCTCTTTATAAAACAATGGGGAGCTTCTATTTCTAATAGGATACAGTATATTATTATCCTATTGCTGTCATTATAAATTACCACAAATCTAGTGGCTTAAAATAACACAAATTACTTATTTTACAGCTCTGGAGGTCAGAGGTCTAAAATGAGCCTTGCCGTTCCAAAATTAAATATGTTGGCAGAGCTTCCTTCCTTTCTGGAGGCTCTGAGGGAGAATCCGTTTCCGTGCTTTTTCCAGCTTCTAGAGGCTGCCCACATTCTTTGGCGCAAGGCCCTCTTCCAACTTCAAAGCCAGTAATAACTAGTTGCATGCTTCTCACATCACCTCACTCTGACTCTCCTGCCCCTCTCTCTCATTTCTAACGATACTGTGACTCCAGTGGGCCCACCCAGACAAGTCAGGGTAATCTCCCCCTTCTGAAGGCAGATGAATTAGCAACCTTAACTCCATCTGCATCCTTAATTTCTCCTTGCCATGTAACAACACATTCACAGTTCTGGGAATTAGAACATGTACATATTTAGTGGGCTATTATTCTGCCTACTACACAGGGTTAAAAGACCCTGCTACTAAAAACAAAAAATATATATATATATTTTTATAATATACATATAATTATATAAATGTATTTTAATATATAAATGCATAAATTTATATGTATTATATATATAACATATATATATATATATATATTTTTTTTTTTTTTGAAAGCACTGAAGAGCTAACAAGAGGACCATACAGCCAAAAATCCAAGCAAAAATAAGAATGCATGGAGTGTGAGAACCAGTTTTGGGCTGAGGACATCTGTGCTCCATCAAACATAATTTAGTTTTTGGCATCATCACCTGAAGGGGAAGATTAATAAAAACCCAGGAACCATGCAAAGTGGACAGTCAACAGAAAAGCTTCCCCACACAAATCTGGAACCCCTAATGATCCCACCTACCTTTCTAATATCAGGCTACTAGAGAAAAAGTTACATAGGCCCTGAGCAGAGATGGGAGAAAAATGTCCCCAAGAAGTTGCAATCACAAGCCAACCCTTGCTCAGATGTACAGCCAAGTTTACAGATCTTAGGTGGACCAAATAGCTTGTCTTGTAGAACATCCAGCTGCCTGGCTAAAGCAAACACAAATTCTCTCTGGAGAAAATCACTCTCATTTTAGGCCTTAATGAATCATTAAATATAATTGTTTAAAGGCAGTGACCAACATATAACAAAAAGTAATCAACTTCACAAGAAAACTAAGCATCTGAGTAAGAATATACACAAACAGTAGAATGCCAAAAGACAGCTGTTGGAATTATCTGACATATATTCTAAAATAACTCCTTTTGCCATATTTAAAGAAATTTAAAATATTCACAGGAAATAAGAAACTAAAAAGCAATATATTAAGAAAAGAGAGCTTATGGTAATAAAAAAATACAACAATCAAAATCTTATTTAAAATTATTTTTTAATGCTTATTTATTTTCGAGAAAGAAAAAGAGTAAGAGAGTAAGCAGGGGAGAGGCAGAGAGGGAGACAAGAATTGGAAGCAGGCTCCAGGCTCTAAGCTGTCAGCATAGAGCCTGACGTGGGGCTTGAACCCATGAACCATGAGATCATGACATGAGCTAAAGTCAGACACTTAATCGACTGAGCCACTCAGGTGCCCCAATAACCAAATTTTTTAACTAAATTTTTTAAACTAACTAAAAAAATTTAACAAATTTTTTAACTAAATTTTTTAACCAAATTTTTTAACAATAAACAAATTTTAACTAAATGGCTTTAATATCACATTATATTATCGTAGAGAAAGGATTTACCAACTGTCAAGGAAATGTTATCCAAGTGCAGCACAAGGAGAAAAAAAAGATGAAAAAATTTAAAAACAGAGCGAACTTAAAAGACATGGAAGATCGAGTTGCAAAAAGAAAGGAAGAGTGTTGCGTTGAGGCAATATTTGACAAGTTAAATGTTGAGGATTTTCTAGAACTGATATAAACCAATATTTCATAGCTTCAAAAAGCTACATGAATCCTAAGAATGATAAAAAAAAAAAAAAAAGAATGCCAAGCCTACATGCAGCATATCAAACTATAAAACACTACATACAAAAGAAAATGTTTAAAGTTGCTAAAGCAGGGGAAGAATAAAAGTCAGGTTTCCTTCAAAGAATTGACAGTTGGGATGAGAAGTGACCTCTTAAGAATGGTCATGGAAGTCATTGGACAATCAGATACATCTTCAGTGTGCTAAAAGAAAATAGTTGCCAGCATAGAATTTTATACAAGGGATGGGTAGTGGGCAATCTTTCAAAATGAAGTTGTGAAATAAATATAGTTTCAGACAAACAGAAACTTGAAGATTCCACTGCTAGCCAACATTCAGTGAAGGAAATTCTAAAGAATGAACTCACCGGAAGATAAGTGACCTGAAATAGAAGGTAAGAGATGTAGAAAGATGACAAAGGAGAGAGTAGGTACATGAAATGTCTATATGAATATTTGCTGGGTAACAGAACAAGAATGATGTCTTATATGGCTAAAATAAAAACAAGTTTTTGGTGGACAGAGAAAACCCTTCTATAATCTGCCTTCTTCCACAGCAATGAAGTCATGTTTCTCACTGATCCCCTGTAATGATAGTCTTAAAAAAAAACCCTCCTTCATCAACTTTCTCTTAGCTATATTGCAGACATACCGGTAAACAATTTACAGTTACTACTCAGAGTCCTGTGAGGTAACAGCTACTAAACTCATTTACAAGTGAGGAAACAGAACAGTAAGTTTACATAGTACTCAAATATGCTAAAAGTAGTAAGCAGCTGGGCTCAGATTTATCTTACTTTTGTCAGAAAAAAAAAAAAACACCTTAAAAACCCACATCTTAACAGCGAGGCTTCCTGAAAAGGACAGACACTTTTTGCTAGCAGATGTACCTATATTGTAGAGAGTAAAAGGACTTATGGTTCCGGTAATTACAAAATTAAATGTAACAGGGGCACCTGGGTGGCTCAGTCTAGTAAGCATCTGAATTCAGCTCAGGTCATGACCTCACAGTTCTTGAGTTCAAGCCCCGCATCAGGTTTTGTGCTGACAGCTCGGAGCCTGGAGCCTGCTTCAGATTCTGTGTCTCCTTCTCTCTCTCCCCCTCTTCTGCTTGTGCCTCTGTCTTTCAAAAACGAGTAAGTGTTTAAAAAATATTAAAAATTAGGGGCACCTGGGTGACTCAGGCGGTTGGGGGACTGACTTTGGCTCAGGTCATGATCTCATGGTTTGTGGGTTGCAGCCCCGCGTTGGGCTTTGTGTTGACAGCTCAGAGCTTGGAGCCTGCTTCTGATTCTGTGTCTCCCTCTCTCTCCGCCCCATCCCCACTCATGCTCTGTCTCTCTCCGTCTCAGAAATAAATAAACATTAAAAAAATATATACATAAAAATATTAAAAATTAGATGAGATAAAGCAAATGCTTCAGGAACTTAAACACAAAGGACAGAGGTAAGGAGAAATGAAATAACAATGTGATAATATAATGATACAATTCATAGTTAGATTTTATTTTGTTCACTAACTTAGGAAAATAGCCAAAAAACCTGGCAAATATATATGCTTAATGTTTATAAAGGTTCATTGTCACTTTAACTCTAAAATTTAAAAATGAAAATAACTGCATTATAGTTTAAATCAAATTTTAGCTAGAAAAAATTTTATGAGATTCTCCTCATATACAAAGTAATCTGAGGTTCTTACTTTTTTTCAGTTCACTGGAAAATTATCTATTTTTTTCTTGGTTTGTTATTAAAATTTCATTTATGATATATCAAAAAATAATGAACATTTATAAAGTATAATATAGTAGGTCAAGTAATGACCCCCTAAAGGTGTCAATGACATAATCCCTGGGACCTGTGTGCACATTATCTTACATGGCCAAAGAGACTCTGCAGATATAATTAATCTTATGAAACTTAAGAGGGGAAGATCAATTCTGAATTATTCTGGTGGACCCAATCTAATCTCCTGAGCCCTTAAAAGCAATGAAATTTCTCTGATGAGAGGCAAAAGAGGAGAAAAAAATGTGGCAGAAGAGGAAATCAGATTCCAGGCATCAGAAGAATTTGCTAGGTCATTGCTAGTTCTGAGATGTGGGTGTCACAATGCAGTGAGTGAGGCTTCTTGGCAATAAAAACATCCCCTAGTAGACAGCCAGCAAAGAAATGGAAACATCAGTCCTGCAACCACAAGGCTATGGATTATGCTAGCATCCTGAATGAACTTTGAGTGAACATTTTCTAGAGCATCCTTATAAGAACCCAGCAGACCAAACTCTTGGTTTTGCCCTGGTCAACCTTGGAGCAGAGAAATCAGCTGAGCCAACCAAGATTTCCGACATTCAGAGCTAGGAGATAATAAATTTGTGTTATTTTAAGTCATTAAGTTGTCTTAATTTGTTATGGCAGCAGGAGAAAACTTATACACACAGCAAAACTTTTAAAATATATATATATATATATATATATTTAAAAACTGAAGTAAAAATGAAAAGTAAATCAACTACAGATATTTGTTACATATTTGACTCTGAGCTATTTAGCAACCAACACATAGAAAAATAAGATCTAGCTACCAAATTAATAGGTATTTACATAAAAGAGATCTAATTATTAGTTATTTACCCATAAAATACAAAAATACTAATTCAAAGAGATAGAGGTACCCCAATGTTTATGGGAGAATTATTTACATTAGCCAAATTATGGAAACAGTCCAAGTGTCCACTGACTGATGAATGGATAAAGAAAATGTGGTATGTGTGTGTGTATACACACACATATATACATACACACACACACACACACACACACACACACACACACACACAATGGAATATTACTTGGCCATAAAAAAGAATTAAATCTTGCCATTTTGCAATGATAGGACGGAGCTAGAGAGCATTATGCTAAGCGACGTAACTCAGAGACAAATACCATATGATTTCATTCATATGTGGAACTTAAGAAACAAAACAAAGGGGAAAAAAGGAAGGAGAGGCAAACAAAGAAACAGACTCATAACTATAGAGAACAAACTGATGGCTATCAGAGGGGAAGTCAGTGTGGGATGGGTTAAACAGGTTATGGGAATTAAGGAGTGCACTTGTGATGAACACTGAGTGTTGTATGGAAGTGTTGAATCACTCTATTGTAAACGTGAAACTAACATTACACTATATGTTAACTAACTGGAATTTAAATAAAAACTTAGAGATAGAGAGAAATGGTTCCATCAAATTTACATAACTATACCTGTTACTGAGATCAGAGGAAAAGTGCTCTTCATAAAGAGGACCATTATATACAAGGTCCTTAACCTTAGAGTAAATAGAGTAAAAAAGAGACCATCACATCACCTTTCATAATTTTCTCAATTATAGGTCAACGTCACAATACCTAAACAGTTTAGCAAATGTCAAATGTCACAACACCTGTCCAGTGTCAAATTTCAATTATCTATGGAAATAATTTCTGAATGATGTTCCAAGAAGAATTGATTTTGAGACACATCATTAAGAGAAATATCACTGAGTAGAACACCATGTACTGGCTGCCTGTGCCAGGAGAGGACTCCAAATCCACGGAGGATCACAACGATCATCACAACACTAGCCACCAGGAATTTGGATCCAAACACTTCTGCTCCTTGCACCTTGGTATAGGAGTTGCCGAGGAAAACAACACCATCAAGCACTGGGTGGAACAACACTTTTACTCACAAAGAGGAGAGACAGCAAGACCAGGTACAGTGTGTGCCAGTTCTGCATGGCTGGTGGGTTCCCTTGACAACTAAAGCAGGGCAATTGGCTTCGCAGCCCCCCGTTAAGCTTTGGTTCAAGGACCTCTCCTCCACCTTCACTGCGTCTGAAATACTGACAGCTGAGGATGTGCCTGCGAGACACTAACATACTTAAGCAAAATAAAGGAGTACTCATTGAGTTTGAAACAGACAAAGACATACCCACTGAAGGATAAGTCCTGTACTGTCTGTGTGTACTCTTTATCTCTTGGAAAGAAGTATTCCAGGCCTAAGACCTATTCTTATGTGGCTGAATGGAGGTCTAAAAACTGCACACACAATGGGGCGCCTGGGTGGCGCAGTCGGTTAAGCGTCCGACTTCAGCCAGGTCACGATCTCGCGGTCCGTGAGTTCGAGCCCCGCGTCAGGCTCTGGGCTGATGGCTCAGAACCTGGAGCCTGTTTCCGTTTCTGTGTCTCCCTCTCTCTCTGCCCCTCCCCCGTTCATGCTCTGTCTCTCTCTGTCCCAAAAATAAATAAACGTTGAAAAAAATTAAAAAAAGAAAAGAAAGAAAAGAAAAAAAAACTGCCCACACAAGACCGCTGCTTTTCCTAACCAAAAATTAATTAATTAGTTAATTAAGTAATTAAAAAATAATAAATACAAAAAAAGAAAGAAAAGAAAAAGAAATTTTATTTGCCAGGTATTTAAGCAAAAGGGATCTCAATAAAGTCAACTTTTGGGGTGTCTGGGTGGCTCAGCGGTTAAATGGTTGACTTCAGCTCAAGTCATAATCTCACAGTTTGTGAGTTCCAGCCCCTTGTCAGGCTCTGTGGTGACAACTCAGAGCCTGGAGCCTGCCTTGGATTCTGTATCTCCCTCTCTCTCTGCCCCTCTCCAACTCACTCTCTGTCTTTCAAAAATAAAAAAAAAATAATAAAAAATAAAATAAGATAAATCAAATTTTTTTCTGCTATAAGACATGTTGAAGCCTTTAATAGACCAAGATGCATATATACTATTCAACATTGTTAGCAATATAATTATTAGCAAAAGAAATTTCAAGAAGAAACATTTTCAGAGTAGATTTCTGTAACTAAATAAATCAGCTTACTTTACAGGTTTATTGACTATATTTCACTTAAATTATTTGATTGTTTTAGGCAGCATGTATATAGCCTCCTTCACTGTCTGCCAATGGTACTCCAATTTCATGGTAGTAAAACCAAATTGTCTTCATATAAAGAGAATATTTAGCTTTTGTTCTCTATAAATGGCAGAATGGACATAGGGAAAATGAAATGCATCAAGTATATCCACATGTGGCATTGTTATTAAACTATAAGTACTTAGAAAGGACTTCCAGTTCACAACTCTGTTTTCCCCCAAACGGTCAAGTAAATTTTCCTTGTGATGTTGACTCAAAATAGTAACTCTGACTTTCATTTTAGTGAATTCTGTGCCAATGTTTCACACAAATCAGAGAAATATTCCAATATAGTAAGATCAATACTAACTTAATCTTTGTCCTTTAAGATTATTTTTAATCTGAATTGTAGATTTGCACTATATCCAACATATATAAGGTATGTAT
Source organism: Herpailurus yagouaroundi (assembly GCF_014898765.1). Classification (NCBI taxonomy): domain Eukaryota; kingdom Metazoa; phylum Chordata; class Mammalia; order Carnivora; family Felidae; genus Herpailurus; species Herpailurus yagouaroundi. Next base: position 54,914,572 of record NW_024412391.1, on the reverse strand, counting down.
TTATGACCCTGAAAAGTAGTCAATTCCATAATCCCAAGACACTGTAAAAGCTTATTTAACCATCCATAACCTGACCATTGACAGATGTCTAGATGAAACCAGATACTTATATTTAGTGTTGGGACATAAAAATAAATGTAGGCTAGAATAAATCATTATAGAGTAATCCAGTTTTCTTTATTAAATTAGGAGTGGGGATAGGCGAAGAGGTTCAAATTCCACTCAAATTACTGGGTACAATATCATCTTGTAATAAGAGAACTTTCCTAACCTATTGGTTGGCTTAAACTTTCTTACCATTTTAAACACCTGTTAAATCCTCTTAGGCACTTGATCGGAGTGAACATGAACACATTATTTTTAAGCTACTAACAGTAAAATAAAATATCCCAGAAGACTTTAATTCATTCATTCATTTCCAAACATGAAGTCAGAAGTGATTTGATACAAGATTCTGCTATAGCAAGAGTAGACGAGAATTTGCCACCCAGAAAGACAATAATTATAGTCAATGGATAGCACCATTGAATAATTTCCACTGGAAGGGTTTCAGAAAGGCTTCTATTCTTTGTTATATATAAATCAAGAAGATTATAAAGTCTTAATATTGTTCCTCATGAGAGTTTTATTCTTACACATCTTAATCAAGTTCAGGTTTCTTTTGATAAAAGACAGAGACTTGAACTTAGTATCTCTCTCAAAATGGTATTATTTTAAAATGGATTAAAGATAAAAACACATTGCTGGTCTTGAAATCCTAATCCACATGTTCAATCAAATAAGCTGATATGATTACCTCAGGTTAATTAACAAACCAGTATCAAAAGACAATCTTTGAGCTCATGGAAATTAAATAATACAAAATTAAGGAAACTATGAAATGTCAAGTACTATCATTCTTCTAGCATTAACAGAAATTTCTCTTATATAGGTCCTGCCAGATTAATTTTAGGATTGATCTGGTATGCATTGTCTTTCAATGCTTATCGTCTGTTCATAAAAAATTTAATTACAATTTAACCATATCATGATTTAATTAAAATATTTTATTTTATTTTTTATTTTTTTATATATGAAATTTATTGTCAAATTGGTTTCCATACAACACCCAGTGCTCATCCCAAAAGGTGCCCTCCTCAATACCCATCACCCACCCTCTCCTCCCTCCCACCCCCCATCAACCCTCAGTTTGTTCTCAGTTTTTTGTTTTTTTTTTTTAATTTTTTTTCAACGCTTTTTATTTATTTTTGGGACAGAGAGAGACAGAGCATGAACGGGGGAGGGCCAGAGAGAGAGGGAGACACAGAATCGGAAACAGGCTCCAGGCTCTGAGCCATCAGCCCAGAGCCTGACGCGGGGCTCGAACTCACGGACCGCGAGATCGTGACCTGGCTGAAGTCGGACGCTTAACCGACTGCGCCACCCAGCCGCCCCTGTTCTCAGTTTTTAACAGTCTCTTATGCTTTGGCTGTCTCCCACTCTAACCTCTTTTTTTTTTTTTTTCCTTCCCCTCCCCCATGGGTTCCTGTTAAGTTTCTCAGGATCCACATAAGAGTGAAACCATATGGTATCTGTCTTTCTCTGTATGGCTTATTTCACTTAGCATCACACTCTCCAATTCCATCCACATTGCTACAAAAGGCCATATTTCATTTTTTCTCATTGCCACGTAGTATTCCATAGTGTATATAAACCACAATTTCTTTATCCATTCATCAGTTGATGGACATTTAGGCTCTTTCCATAATTTGGCTATTGTTGAGAGTGCTGCTATGAACATTGGGGTACAAGTGCCCCTATGCATCAGTACTCCTGTGTCCCTTGGATAAATTCCTAGCAGTGCTATTGCTGGGTCATAGGGTAGGTCTATTTTTAATTTTCTGAGGAACCTCCACACTGCTTTCCAGAGCGGCTGCACCAATTTGCATTCCCACCAACAGTGCAAGAGGGTTCCCGTTTCTCCACATCCTCTCCAGCATCTACAGTCTCCTGATTTGTTCATTTTGGCCACTCTGACTGGCGTGAGGTGATACCTGAGGGTGGTTTTGATTTGTATTTCCCTGATAAGGAGCGACGCTGAACATCTTTTCATGTGCCTGTTGGCCATCTGGATGTCTTCTTTAGAGAAGTGTCTATTCATGTTTTCTGCCCATTTCTTCACCGGGTTATTTGCTTTTCGGGTGTGGAGTTTGGTGAGCTCTTTATAGATTTTGGATACTAGCCCTTTGTCCGATATGTCATTTGCAAATATCTTTTCCCATTCCGTTGGTTGCCTTTTAGTTTTGTTGGTTGTTTCCTTTGCTGTGCAGAAGCTTTTTATCTTCATAAGGTCCCAGTAATTCACTTTTGCTTTTAATTCCCTTGCCTTTGGGGATGTGTCGAGTAAGAGACTGCTACGGCTGAGGTCTGAGAGGTCTTTTCCTGCTTTCTCCTCTAAGGTTTTGATGGTTTCCTGTCTCACATTCAGGTCCTTTATCCATTTTGAGTTTTTTTGTGTGAATGGTGTGAGAAAGTGGTCTAGTTTCAACCTTCTGCATGTTGCTGTCCAGTTCTCCCAGCACCATTTGTTAAAGACACTTTTTTCCATTGGATGTTCTTTCCTGCTTTGTCAAAGATGAGTTGGCCATACGTTTGTGGGTCTAGTTCTGGGGTTTCTATTCTATTCCATTGGTCTATGTGTCTGTTTTTGTGCCAATACCATGCTGTCTTGATGATGACAGCTTTGTAGTAGAGGCTAAAGTCTGGGATTGTGATGCCTCCTGCTTTGGTCTTCTTCAAAATTACTTTGGCTATTCGGGGCCTTTTGTGGTTCCATATGAATTTTAGGATTGCTTGTTCTAGTTTCGAGAAGAATGCTGGTGCAATTTTGATTGGGATTGCATTGAATGTGTAGATAGCTTTGGGTAGTATTGACATTTTGACAATATTTATTCTTCCAATCCATGAGCAGGTAATGTCTTTCCATTTCTTTAAATCTTCTTCAATTACCTTCATAAGCTTTCTATAGTTTTCAGCATACAGATCCTTTACATCTTTGGTTAGATTTATTCCTAGGTATTTTATGCTTCTTGGTGCAATTGTGAATGGGATCAGTTTCTTTATTTGTCTTTCTGTTGCTTCATTGTTAGTGTATAAGAATGCAACTGATTTCTGTACATTGATTTTGTATCCTGCAACTTTGCTGAATTCATGTATCAGTTCTAGCAGACTTTTGGTGGAGTCTATCGGATTTTCCATGTATAATATCATGTCATCTGCAAAAAGCGAAAGCTTGACTTCATCTTTGCCAATTTGGATGCCTTTGATTTCCTTTTGTTGTCTGATTGCTGATGCTAGAACTTCCACTACTATGTTAAACAACAGCGGTGAGACTGGGCATCCCTGTGGTGTTCCTGATCTCAGGGAAAAAGCTCTCAGTTTTTCCCCGTTGAGGATGATGTTAGCTGTGGGCTTTTCATAAATGGCTTTTATGATCTTTAAGTATGTTCCTTCTATCCCGACTTTCTCAAGGGTTTTTATTAAGAAAGGGTGCTGGATTTTGTCAAAGGCCTTTTCTGCATCGATTGACAGGATCATATGGTTCTTCTCTTTTTTTTTGTTAATGTGATGTATCACGTTGATTGTTTTGCGAATGTTGAACCAGCCCTGCATCCCAGGAATGAATCCCACTTGATCATGGTGAATAATTCTTTTTATATGCCGTTGAATTCGATTTGCTAGTATCTTTTGAGAATTTTTGCATCCATATTCATCAGGGATATTGGCCTGTAGTTCTCTTTTTTTACTGGGTCTCTGTCTGGTTTAGGAATCAAAGTAATACTGGCTTCATAGAATGAGTCTGGAAGTTTTCCTTCCCTTTCTATTTCTTGGAATAGCTTGAGAAGGATAGGTATTATCTCTGCTTTAAATGTCTGGTAGAACTCCCCTGGGAAGCCATCTGGTCCTGGACTCTTATTTGTTGGGAGATTTTTGATAACCGATTCAATTTCTTCGCTGGTGATGGGTCTGTTCAAGCTTTCTATTTCCTCCTGATTGAGTTTTGGAAGAGTGTGGGTGTTCAGGAATTTGTCCATTTCTTCCAGGTTGTCCAATTTGTTGGCATATAATTTTTCATAGTATTCCCTGATAATTGTTTGTATCTCTGAGGGATTGGTTGTCATAATTCCATTTTCATTCATGATTTTATCTATTTGGGTCATCTCCCGTTTCTTTTTGAGAAGCCTGGCTAGAGGTTTGTCAATTTTGTTTATTTTTTCAAAAAACCAACTCTTGGTTTCGTTGATCTGCTCTACAGTTTTTTTAGATTCTATATTGTTTATTTCTGCTCTGATCTTTATGATTTCTCTTCTTCTGCTGGGTTTAGGCTGCCTTTGCTGTTCTGCTTCTATTTCCTTTAGGTGTGCTGTTAGATTTTGTATTTGGGATTTTTCTTGTTTCTTGAGATAGGCCTGGATTGCAATGTATTTTCCTCTCAGGACTGCCTTCGCTGCATCCCAAAGCATTTGGATTGTTGTATTTTCATTTTCGTTTGTTTCCATATATTTTTTAATTTCTTCTCTAATTGCCTGGTTGACCCACTCATTTGTTAGTAGGGTGTTCTTTAACCTCTATGCTTTTGGAGGTTTTCCAGACTTTTTCCTGTGGTTGATTTCAAGCTTCATAGCATTGTGGTCTGAAAGTATGCATGGTATAATTTCAATTCTTGTAAACTTATGAAGGGCTGTTTTGTGACCCAGTATATGATCTATCTTGGAGAATGTTCCATGTGCACTCGAGAGGAAAGTATATTCTGTTGCTTTGGGATGCAGAGTTCTAAATATATCTGTCAAGTCCATCTGATCCAATGTCTCATTCAGGGCCCTTGTTTCTTTATTGACCGTGTGTCTAGATGATCTATCCATTTCTGTAAGTGGGGTGTTAAAGTCCCCTGCAATTACCACATTCTTATTAATAAGGTTGCTTATGTTTAGGAGTAATTGTTTTATATATTTGCGGGCTCCGGTATTCGGTGCATAGACATTTATAATTGTTAGCTCTTCCTGATGGATAGACCCTGTCACTATTATATAATGTCCTTCTTCATCTCTTGTTACAGCCTTTAATTTAAAGTCTAGTTTGTCTGATAGAAGTATGGCTACTCCAGCTTTCTTTTGGCTTCCAGTAGCATGATAAGTAGTTCTCCATCCCCTCACTCTCAATCTAAAGGTGTCCTCAGGTCTAAAATGAGTCTCTTGTAGACAGCAAATAGATGGGTCTTGTTTTTTTATCCATTCTGATACCCTATGTCTTTTGGTTGGCGCATCTAATCCATTTACATTCAGTGTTATTATAGAAAGATACGGGTTTAGAGTCATTGTGATGTCTGTATGTTTTATGCTTGTAGTGATATCTCTGGTACTTTGTCTCACAGGATCCCCCTTAGGATATCTTGTAGGGCCGGTTTAGTGGTGACAAATTCCTTCAGTTTTTGTTTGTTTGGGAAGACCTTTATCTCTCCTTCTATTCTAAATGACAGACTTGCTGGATAAAGGATTCTCGGCTGCATATTTTTTCTGTCTAGCACACTGAAAATCTCGTGCTAATTCTTTCTGGCCTGCCAAGTTTCAAAAGAGAGATCAGTCACGAGTCTTATAGGTCTCCCTTTATATGTGAGGGCACGTTGACCCCTTGCTGCTTTCAGAATTTTCTCTTTATCCTTGTATTTTGCCAGTTTCACTATGATATGTCGTGCAGAAGATCGATTCAAGTGACGTCTGAAGGGAGTTCTCTGTGCCTCTTGGATTTCAGTGCCTTTTTCCTTCCCCACTTCAGGGAAGTTCTCAGCTATTATTTCTTCAATACCCCTTCAGCACCTTTCCCTCTCTCTTCCTCCTCTGGGATACCAATTATGCGTATATTATTTTTTTTTAGTGTATCACTTAGTTCTCTAATTTTCCCCACATACTCCTGGATTTTTTTATCTCTCTTTTTCTCAGCTTCCTCTTTTTCCATAACTTTATCTTCTAGTTCACCTATTCTCTCCTCTGCCTCTTCAATCTGAGCCGTGGTGGTTTCCATTTTGTTATGCATTTCGTTTAAAGCGTTTTTCAGCTCCTCGTGACTGTTCCTTAGTCCCTTGGTCTCTGTAGCAAGAGATTCTCTGCTGTCCTCTACACTGTTTTCAAGCCCAGTGATTAATTTTATGACTATTATTCTAAATTCACTTTCTGTTATATTATTTAAATCCTTTTTGATCAGCTCATTAGCTGTTGTTATTTCCTGGAGATTCTTCTGAGGGGAATTCTTCCGCTTGGTCATTTTGGATAGTCCCTGGCCTGGTGAGGACCTGCAGGGCACTTCCCCTGTGCTGTGGTGTATAACTGGAGTTGGTGGGCAGAGCCGCAGTCAGACCTGATGTCTTTCCCCAGCCCACCGCTGGGGCCACAGTCAGACTGGTGCGTGCCTTCTCTTCCCCTCTCCTAGGGGCAGGATTCATTGTGGGGTGGGGTGGCCTGTCTGGGCTACTTGCACACTGCCAGGCTTGTGATGCTGGGGATCTGGCGTCTGAGCGGGGGTGGGTAGGCAAGGTGCACAGGGGCAGGAGGGGCAGGCTTAGCTTGCTTCTCCTTAGGTGATCCACTTCAGGAGGGGCCCTGTGGCAGTGGGAGGGTGTCAGATCCGCTGGGAGGTTTGGCTCCGCAGAAGCACAGAGTTGGGTGTTTGCGCGGAGCGAGCAAGTTCCCTGGCAGGAACTGGTTCTCTTTGGGATTTTGGCTGGGGGATGGGCGTGGGAGATGGCGCTGGCGAGCCTTTGTTCCCCACCAAACTGAGCTCTGTCGTCCGGGGGCTCAGCACCTCTCCCTCCCTTTGTCCTCCAGCCTTCCCGCTTTCCGAGCAGAGCTGTTAACTTATGACCTCCCAGACGCTAAGTCGCACTTGCTGTCGGAACACACTCCGACCAACCGGCCCCTCCGCTTTTGCCAGCCAGACTCGGGGGCTCTGCTTGGCCGGCGAGCTGCCCCTCCGCCCCGGCTCCCTCCCACCAGTCCGTGGAGGGCGCACCCCCTCGCCGCCCTTCCTACCCTCTTCCGTGGGCCTCTCATCTGCGCTTGGCTTGGCTCCGGAGACTCCGTTCTGCTAATCCTCTGGTGGTTTTCTGGGTTATTTAGGCAGGTGTAGGTGGAATCTAAGTGATGAGCAGGATGCGAGGTGAGCCCAGCGTCCTCCTACGCCGCCATCTTCCCTCCATGTCCCAATTAAAATATTTTAAATACACAGACTAAAATTACATTGTCTGAAATCATTTTTTTTCTTTTCTTGCCTTTACCTGACTTCTTATAGAAGCTGATAAATATGCTTTTTACCTAACTAGTACTTTGAAAACTCTAAAACCACAGTTCTTGAAGCAGCCCATGTTGATTCTCTAATGCCTTTCTAAGTACCAAATCCGATTACCTTTTTCTCAGCACTCAACCTATTTGGTGATTCTTATAGTGTTATTCGTTATCTCTTCTGAAAATTCTATCTCCTTTTGGTCTCCACGATGTCTTTCACTGTATTCTATGACTGATTATTACCAAATTCTTTCCAGCAGTCTTTTCTCCCACCCTCCTTCCTCTGCTAGCCTGGTTCTGCTCTAACATCCCCTTACTGATTTCCATTCTTCAAGAAGTTGATTACTAAGGCCTCACCAAGGGATTTCCTCCTTGGGGAGCAATCTTGGTAACCAACCCCCTTAAAAAAGCTACTAAAAAGTGAGCCAAAATAATTTAAAGATATTTGGTGGGCGGGGGGGGGGGGGGAAAATCAGTGAATGCTAGTGTGGATTTACCAAGAAACAGGAGAAAGCAAGAAATGGGAAAGAAAAGAAATCTAGAGGAGTGAATCCAACATTCAAAACCTTCCTGTCTCGGGGCGCCTGGGTGGCGCAGTCGGTTAAGCGTCCGACTTCAGCCAGGTCACGATCTCGCGGTCCGTGGGTTCGAGCCCCGCGTCAGGCTCTGGGCTGATGGCTCAGAGCCTGGAGACTGTTTCCGATTCTGTGTCTCCCTCTCTCTATGCCCCTCCCCCGTTCATGCTCTGTCTCTCTCTGTCCCAAAAATAAATAAAAGTTGAAAAAAAAAAATTCAAAACCTTCCTGTCTCACAGAATGTAACAACTAGAAGAGTCAAGGGGGAAAAAAAACAAAAACAAAAAGAAAAAACAAAGTCTGCAGTCGGCCCAAAGAGTAACCCTGTTGAGTCAATCTTGAGTTTAGAATGGAGCCCAAAGGGATACATTCTAGGACTGAGGGTGGAAACAAAGTAAACATACTTTGTATCCCCTGAAGCTTGATTTTGAGTCATTAATGCAGAAAATCTCATGCTTCAAGGTAGAATTAAGTTTATCTTGATGGTTAGAGATGTGGCAATGGTAATTTCAAATCCTGTTTGGTGGAAAGTGACATTTTCCTAGGAGTCAAGCAAACTTCTGTAAATCAAACTTTAAACTTCATATACATCACAAAAAGATCACCAGAAACATAAGGAGAGAAGATTCTGTTAGTGAGAAGCAAGAGACAGGTGCTTAAAAGTATCAATTATTTGACATAGATCATAAATATAGATCTTTAAAAATTTTTCAAATAATTTTTTTAATCTTTATTTTTGAGGCGGGGGGTGGGGGTGGGGAAGGAACAGAGAGAGATGGAGACATAGAATCTGAAGCAGGCTCCAGGCTCTGAGCTGTCAGCACAGAGCCCTACCCGGGGCTCGACCTCACGAACTTTGAGATCGTGACTTGGGCCAAAGTCAGACACTTAACCGATTGCACCACCTAGGCACCCTTTATTTAAAAAAAAAATAAGTTTATTTATTTTGAGAGAGAGAGACAGTGTGAGTAGGGGAGGGGCAGAGAGAGAGAGAGAGAATCCCAAGCAGACTCTGGGCTGCTAGCCAGAGCCCAACACGAGGCTGAAACCCACAAAACCAGGAAATCATGGGAAATCATGACCTGAACAGAATTCAAGTTGGAACTTAACTGACTGAGCCACCCAGGGTACCTAAATATAGATCTTTAATATTTGAAAGGAGATACATGCCAAGTGTTAGTTTGGGGACAGAAAATAGTAAAGTTACATAAAAGAATTGACAACTGGGTGCCTGGGTGGCTCAGTTGGTTGAGCATCTGACTTCCGGCTCAGATCATGATCTCACAGGTTCGTGGGTTTGAGCGCATGTTGGGCTCTGTGCTGACAGCTCAGAGCCTGGAGCCTGCTTCAGGTTCTGTGTCTCCCTCTCTCTGACCCTCCCCTGCTTGCACTCTGTCTCTGTGTCTCTCAAAATATACAACAAATGTTAAAAAAAATTTAAAAAAAGACGTGACAAATAACTAAATAGATACAATGAAGTGAAAAATACAACAAGTAAAATAAAAAATTCAGTGGTCTTGCTTTGGAGTAAATTAGATATACACGAAACAACAGCATATGAAATAGAATAAAGACCCAAAAAATAACAATAATAATTCAGAATAAAAAAAATTCTGTAAGTAAACCCAGGAGGTAGAGGACAGGAGAGGAAGCTCGGGGATGGAACAGAAAGCAGTGCAAAAGAATATGAAAGGAAAGTGTTTATGGATGTTTAGAGTTTCAGAACAGGAAAGGGGGAGAATGAGGTAGAGGCAGCATTTGAAGAGATGAAAACTTAAGAATTTCCCAAACTGATAAAAGACTTTAATTCACAATTTCAAGAAATCCAAATAATCCTAAACAAAATAAGTAAAAGAGAAATCTAAAACCAGATATATTAGACTAGTGAAGCTGCAAAAAGCCAAAGACGCAATCATCCACGTAGCCAGAGAGAAGCCATAATATAGTCCCTTATTTACATATTAATTATAATATTTGTTTCTTTCCCAGGGTGCTTCATACTAGTTTCATAACTGAGTAGAGATTTTGCTCTGAAATGTTCAAAGTGAATTATGGTTAAGTTTGTTTAGAGAAAAAAAAAAAAAACCCTTTAAATCTATCAACTCTCTGCCTAGGCCTTGAAAAGTTCACATTGCATTTTTATAATTGGAAAATACTTAAAGTGAGCTTTAATTTTTTTTTTTTTCAACGTTTATTTATTTTTGGGACAGAGAGAGACAGAGCATGAACGGGGGAGGGGCAGAGAGAAAGGGAGACACAGAATCGGAAACAGGCTCCAGGCTCTGAGCCATCAGCCCAGAGCCTGACGCGGGGCTCGAACTCACGGACCGCGAGATCGTGACCTGGCTGAAGTCGGACGCTTAACTGACTGCGCCACCCAGGCGCCCCTAAAGTGAGCTTTAAATATAAACTTAGAGGTAATTTATTTCATAAAAGGTGAGATTTTTTCAAATTAGCTCATATTCTTGTTTTCCCTGTCTTTGCTAGAAAATTAACTACTATTAATAAATGACATGATTGGGGCGCCTGGGTGGCACAGTCGGTTAAGCGTCCGACTTCAGCCAGATCACGATCTCGCGGTCCGTGAGTTCGAGCCCCGCGTCAGGCTCTGGGCTGATGGCTCAGAGCCTGGAGCCTGTTTCCGATTCTGTGTCTCCCTTTCTCTCTGCCCCTCCCCCGTTCATGCTCTGTCTCTCTCTGTCCCCCCAAAAATAAATAAAAGTTGAAAAAAAAATAAATAAATGACATGATAGATGTCGCAGAGTGTTAAATATTCCTAGTAAATGCTTGGATATAAATGAGCTTGAAAAAACAATCTCCAAATGAGAAAAACAAAGCAAAACAACAAACTTTCCTCTTTTTGTAGTCAGGGAAAACATGCTACAGGTCAATTGTCAAATATATGCTGCATGTAGGTTACATAGCTACAATTTTTAGTCTTTAAAATCAATTAAGGTTCAAATGATGTATGGCTTATGTGAAGTTAAATGTTATGGCAAATTTTCTGAAATAGTTCTGTTAGGAAACTCTCTTACTTTAAATCCACTCATTTCATTTGAACTCCTGTCCTGGCAAAAGACAGAAAGAGACAGACAGAGACAGAAGAGAGATGGAGATACCTTCAACAGAGTTTTTGGTACAATTTTTTTTACAACTCTGTTTTATATATATCACTCTGAAATTTAAAAGCTCTAAAATCCAACTGTTGTATGTATGTATTTTAAAAAATTTGTTTGACCATAGAACCAAAGAATTGACAGAAAAAATCTGTTCTTTATTTAAATAATTAAGGGTGAATTTACTACAATTGATTTTGCTAACAAATCTGCTACAAAAAAATATAAAAGGTTGGACTCAGGGAGCTATGACAGACCCCCTTAGGAGTGTTCCATAATACATGGTACATGCAACTTTTCAAAATTCTAAAATATACCAAATTCCAAAAACATCTGGCACTAAAGTTTTCCAAGTAGCATATATTCTTATACAAAGCAATAGTGAGGATCTGTTGGTGGCATAAGTTTATAAATACATCATCACCTCCAAATAAGACCAGATATGTCCAAAATTAACTAAGTATAAGACTGGAGCTCTTGGGAGTTTTCTTGGGGGACAGCGTAGTCAGAAAGCAGTGCGGAGAGAAAAAGAAGGGATTCCCATCCCTACAGTTTACATATGTGGATAATTTGCTTACAGGTTTGTATTTAATAACAAAGATCTAAACATTTCTAAAAGTCATATATCACTATTAAATTTAGAAGACAACATCTGCCCGATAAAAATCATCTTTAAACTTTAATAGAAAAAAAGAAGACAAACAGTATCAAGATCTTCTTTCAACAGTTTTTTTTTTCTGTAATTTAAACTCAAGGAGATTCCAAAAATATGTATAGATTTGTTTTCATTCTCCATAGGCTAGTAAGCAGGCTACTTTTCTCTAATCTTCAAAACTTTGTGCTATAACAGTACACAATCAGGGGTCTATTTAATATATATTTTTTCCTACTATGTTTTCTAGAATTAAAAAGTCATTGAAAAAGGAAAGAAATGAGCAAATAAAAAGTAAACAAAACAGATTAGACTTTGTAAAAAATATTTTTTGAACATTTTATTTTTAATCAATCTCTATTGTGTGGGGCTCAAACTCACAACCGTGAGATCAAGAATTGTATGTTCCACCGCCACTCAGACATTCCTAAAATGAAGATTCGAGTTAACCCAAGAATCTGTACTTTCTTGTTAAGTAGAAGTATATGACTAATAAGAAAAATGAGATACCAAATTACACATCATTATCAGACATAACTTGGAAACTCAAATATACTTCATGTATCTTGATGGAAAACTGGCAGATGTATGCTATAACTTATGAAGGGAACGATGATAAGGAGCGAAGAGAATAGAAGCACAAGTTACAAGACTGATGAGTTCTGATTTAAAAATACATTTAATTTTCTTCTGCATAAAAGATACTAGGTCATATAGACACAACTTTGAAGATCATCTTGAGCTATGAAAGGATAGATATTAGGTATACCTAATGTTTAAATAAACATACTTAAATAATAGTGCGGTTCTTTAGAGTAATAAAAATGCTTTTCAATTTCTTTTTTCCTAAAATTTTTTTAATGTTTATTTTGAGAGGAGACAGAGATTGCAAGCAGGAGAGGGGCAGAGAGAGAGGGAAAGAGAAAATCGCAAGCAGGCTCCATGTTGTCAGCTTGGAGCCTGATGTGGAGCTCAATCCCAGGAACTGTGAGATCATGACCTGAGCCGAAATCAAAAGTCACTCAACTGAGAGAGCCACCCAGGTGCCCCTTCAATTTGTAATGTAAAAATATTATAAGCAAATTTGCTTATAGAATAATCTTATTATTCATAGTATATATTAAGAGCAAGATAAACGTCTTTATTACGTAATCTCTACAGATACAGGCAATTTACCTTAAGAAAATGTTCCAGGGGCGCCTGGGTGGTTCAGTCGGTTAAGCGTCCGACTTCGGCTCAGGTCATGATCTCACGGTCCGTGAGTTCGAGCCCCACGTCGGGCTCTGTGCTGACGGCTCAGAGCCTGGAGCATGTTTCAGATTCTGTGCCTCCCTCTCTCTCTGACCCTCCCCTGTTCATGCTCTGTCTCTCTCTGTCTCAAAAATAAATAAACATTAAAAAAAAAATTAAAAAAAAAAAGAAAATGTTCCAATAATCAGAGAGAAATTAATTCAGATTATTCAAGTTTCTGTTTGTGCATTTGTAATTTTTCTTGTCTTTTAATTCTTTGATGTGAATTAAAGATGCAGGGGAGGAAAAAAATAACCAGCATAGCAGAAATCTTATTACCTCTCTTTCAAGAGGGATAGAGAAAAACTGAGAAGAGTAATAAGGTATGTACAATATAAATATTTAACATGAAGATGGTAGGAAAGATGTTTTCAAAATTATACTGACCTTTTGAGTTTTGTTTTATAAAATGCATTTGTTACTCTCCATGGCTTGTTTCTTTAGACAACCCATATCACTGATTCTATGCTACAGAAAACTCCCAAAATACCCAAGTAGAACAATGAAACACTCTCAATCTCATATAATATTAGATACAAAATAACTTGGAGATTAAGAGGCCTCAGGGTTCTTTTGTGCTTGGAATCGAGGAATTTTGCCAGAACAAAAGGTGTGTAATAGAAAAGCGTGCCTCCACAATCTTGGCTTTAAAGTAGCCTTGCAGTATGCAACAAAGAAGCAGCCCTATGATATTGAACAAATACTACGATTTTATACCTGTGCTAAAATGGTGATATTATCAAAACAGACATGTGATGCTACCAAATATGTGTTTCTTTGCTTTAAGTTCATTTAACTGCAGACAAATGCCTGTAAGTATTTCTCGTTACTACCTCAGAGGCAACTGTGAAGCTCAAAGTTGCTGTAGACATTTTTATTTTCTAAAGAGTTGCTTTAAGTTCTGTTTTTGTATTAAATATTTTGTATTTAGTATATAGAACTACTTTATGTCTTAACATATATTGCCAAAACAATAATATAAATTATATAATATAAACGTAGTATAATACAAATGTAGTAAAAACAGACAACTTTCGGCCAATGCTTCTATCAAATTATTTTGTTTATCACCCTGAAGCAGTAACTCCTCTCACCTTCGACCAACAGGTCTGTTCCGTGAAAGACAATGCCAAGGGAATGAGAGATTATCTACACACTAGGAGAAAGTATTTACAAAAAGATACAGAAGGAAACGGATTAATGATGGAGATAGTAAAAAGAGATCCACGGCTGCCAGGGAACAGGGGGAAGAGATAAGTAAATGGAAAACAGGATTTTTAGGGCAGTGAGAATACTCTGTTACGACACTATAATGATAGGTGGATGTTATTATACATTTGTCTACACTTACAGTATGTACATCAAGAGCGAACTTTAATTTAAACTATGAACTTTGGGTGACTATCATGTGTCAGTGTGGGTTCATCAACTGTAACAAATGCTTCACTCTGGTAGGAAATGTTGATAATGGGGTTATGCATGAGTGAAGGCAAAATGTATATGGGAAATCTCTGTCCTTCTCAATTTTGCTGTGAACATAAAACTGCTATTAAAAGATAAAACCTTTAATACAAAAAATTTACTTTTTGAGAAACATATACTGGATATATACAAGTGGCCTTCCATAGTGATATTCAAATTGTATATCCAACTAAACAGCATTTTATTTATTTATTTCAATTTTTTTATGTTTATTTTTGAGAGAGAGAGAGAGAGAGAGAGAGAGAGAGAAAGAGAGAGAGAGAGCATGATCAGGGGAGGGGCCGAGAGAGAGAGGGAGACATAGCATCCGAAGCAGGCTCCAGGCTCCGAGCTGTCAGCACAGAGCCCAATTCGGGGCTTGAACTCAGGAATTGCGAGATCATGACCTGAGCTGAAGTTGGACGCTTAACCGACTGAGCCACCCAGGTGCTCCACTAAACAGCTTTTTAATTTGTAAGTGTTAAGGGGTTCCTGGGTGGCTCAGTCGGTTAAGCGACTGACTTTGGCTCAGGTCATGATCTCACGGTTCGTGAGTTTGAGCCCCATGTCGGGCTCTGTGCTGACAGCCTGGAGCCTACTTCGGATTCTGTGTCTCCCTCTCTCTCTCTGCCCCTCCCCTGCTCATGCTCTCTATCTGTCTCAAAAATAAATAATACATTAAAAAAAATTAAATTTTAAGTGTTACTACTATTGGGAAGATAATAGAAGCTAGATAATTACATCCATTAACCTTGTATGTATTCACAAATACATACATTAACAGTTTTATATTTAATAATTTTATATGTAAATTTACTGCATAATTTTTATCTGTAATAATTTAATAAACAACACTCCAAAGGCATCTCAGATTAAATTTTACTGTAAAAGGTTTGAAATTGTGGCATTTTTTGGCTTATAATTATTTTTTAAAACTAATTTTCCTCATAAAATTCATGTCTGAACTGATCCAATTAAGAATAAAACACTCTAGGGGCGCCTGGGTGGCTCAGCCGGTTAAGCATCCGATTCTTGACTTTGGCTCAGGTCATGATCTCATAGTTTGTGAGTTTAGAAAAAGAACAAAACATTCTATACATATACACATGTGTGTGCACACACACACACAGTCATGAGTGCACATACAGGCAAATGGAAATACTTTAATAATACATCAGGCCTGTAAAATATGTTTAAGGAAAAAATAACTGTGACAACTGGAAAAAAAATAATTTAAAACATTAAAAGAAGTACCATGCAAAAAGTAAAATGCTAAACTTGAAAATATTATCTGACATCTCACTTCAGCTAACTTTCCTTAGCCCTATCTGTGTTTCATTAACTTGCCTTTATTATTTTTATTCTTAAGTTTTATTATTGTTTCATACATTTTTAAAAAACATTTATTTTGAGAGAGACAGAATGTGAAATATGTACATGATCAGGGGAGGGTCAGAGAGAGAGAATCCCAAACAGAGCCTGAAGCAGGTTTCCATCCCATGAATTGTGAGATGATGACCTGAGCCAAAATCAAGAGTCAAAGTGAGCTACCCAGGTGCCCTATTTCATACAACATTTGAATGGTAAGACATTTATGATAGGTTGGTTGATATGCAATTTTTGTCTGTCCTCTTTAATGACAAAGAAAGAAACCAAAAGAGTAAAAACGTGCAATGACCACTTAGGCCAAATTTTAGAAAGTAGAGACAATAAAATATTCTCAATAGGAATAGTACAAACTAAAAGAATGGACACAAATTGTTAACCTTGCATATTACTGTTTCTTTGGAAGCCTATGGAACTTAATTCATGATGTCCTTAGGATGCAAACTCTATTAGATGTATTTGAAAAGAAAAAATAAAGGGAAAAAAAAACCTCTGGGAAAATGGTAAAAACCTACAGTTACCTTCTGCCACTAGATGGAGCCCAGGCATCTATATGGCAAAATAGTGAGGACTATGTTTACATTTGGCTATATTTGATTTAGAAACTCATATATTAGTATAATCTGAAAGGGAATGGAGACAAAATAGGTGTGTTTTAGACTCTAGCATCTTGATGAAATAAAAATTAACAATAGACATTACTTCTATTAGGAATATTTTTTTTGGTCTTTTTTTTTAAATACAGGTTCTCTAACATGCAAAACATAAAGATCTACGTCTTTGGTTTCATGCCCACATCTCAACATTCTGTTTTGAAAAGGCTTCCCTAGAGTTATTAACAACGCTCTTAAAATTACTCTACTTTCATTTTTCTTATCTTTTTCTGAACCTACTGATAATATGAAACATTCATTCCTGATCTTATATGTACCTCTTATATGTGGCAACAATGATTGCATTTAAAGAAGTGGTTTTCTTTCTTGTGAAAAAAAGACAAAACTCTATAATCATCTGTATGGGGTGGATATCAAATTCAAATATACAAATGGTCTACTTTGGACAAACAGATACCAACCATTTTGTTGTGGGAAGTAGGGCAATCATAGAAGAAGGGCTCTTATATGCAAAAGGCATGGGGAGAAAGGGGAAGAGAGACTTGGTGCATTTTGCCTTCAGTAATTGAAGTAGTCATATTTTCAAGTATTTATTATCTTGGAAATGTAAAAAACAAAAACAAAAACAAAATAGAGTTCCAGGACCAACACAGGAAAAATTTTGTGAACTGCTGAACAGTTCACAACTTTCCAAAAAAATGGAATTTTGACATTTGTAGTCCTAGTGTAAATTATTTTAATTCTTTTAGATCAATCCTGAAAATTCACAACATATAGTATTTGTAATTTTGCCAAGGCATAGATTTGAATCCCATGTAGTGTTATGAGCCTAACATAACTGCCTAAGAGCTTAAGAGCTAGTCTAATTAACTGCATAGAATATAGCTGTTATAACTCAGCTCTGAAGTTCTCAACTTATTATTTATGGAAGAAATGTTTTTTGACTGTTTTGACAAAGTTTTTCTAAATATTCATTTTTATATTTTCTGTTTCATATTTGCAATTAGTAAAAAGATAGCTAAAAATTGAAAAAGCTTGAGGCTAGGGCTAATAGAAGGAGAAACCAGCGTTGGAGGAGGCAAAACACCATGGGATGGGGAGAATATATTAGATACCAAAAAGAATGCTTGGACTTTGATTCCAGGAAGAAAAGGAACAAGTGTGGAAATAACTGCACTGAGCCTGAGGTATCTTCCTGAAGCTTCATTCCTTCCTCATATGCAAAGGTCATTTGTTCAGCACTGACAATTTATCAACTACTGAGTTAGGGAAGATGCACATCTATAAATGCAAGCTTGTTATGAAACTTAGGAGTTTAATGATAGAAAAAGATTAGAAAAGAGACAACTATTGCACAGTGATCTAGGAAGTATAAACTACAATACGATACTATAGT
The DNA here is from genome assembly GCF_014898765.1 of Herpailurus yagouaroundi. Lineage (NCBI taxonomy): Eukaryota > Metazoa > Chordata > Mammalia > Carnivora > Felidae > Herpailurus > Herpailurus yagouaroundi. The sequence continues at coordinate 54,896,769 of NW_024412391.1, read as the reverse complement.
AAGGTTATCTACCTTTGGGGTGTATATAGTTTGGAAGTGAGAAGGAGAGAGGAGAAGAGGCTTCCATGAAAAAATGATATGGAGATTTCTTAAGCTATTAAAAATTCTGGCACATTAAGGAAGGAGAATTATGACTGAGAGCAAAAAAAGGAGATTCTTCCCATATGTATTCTTCCCAGGCTAGAGCAAACCGTGAAAAATTCACTTCTTCAGAGAGGAAGATACCAGGATGAGTGAAAGAAAAATCTGGTTGTGGGGTGCCTGGGTGCCTCAGTCGGTTAAGCATTCAATTTCGATTCACGTCATGATCTCATGGTTTGCGAGCTCAGGCCCCACATTGGGCTCTGTGCTGAAAACCTGGAGCCTGGAACGTGCTTCAGATTCTGTGTCTCCCTCTCTCTCCAACCCTACCCCATTTGTGTGCACTCTCTCTCTTTCAAAAATAAAAAACAAACATTAAAAAAAAAAGAAAAATCTGGTTCTGTAGAAGCTAATCACAAAGGATCTTATTATACTACACCTGATGCCCAGAAGTGGTCACTGAATGTTCTAGACAGGTGAATAAAACTCTTTATATTTTTATTTCAAAATAGTCAATCAGTATTCCTTTAAAAGCAAATTTTAGAATGATCTTTCCTTTTTTTAAAAAAGTTTATGTTGAGAGAGAAAGAGAGAAAAAGGGAGAGAGCTCAAGTGGGGGGAGAGGCAGAGAGAGAGGGAGAGAGAGAATCCCAAGCAGGCTCAGTGCTGTCAGAGCAGAGCCTGACATGGGACTTGATCCCACAAACCTATAAGATATTGACGTGAGCTGAAATTAAGAGTCAGATGCTTAAACAACTGAGAGATCCAGGCACCCCAGAGTGATTTTTTGAAGGCTAAGTCAAACCACATTACTTCTCTGCTTAAAAATTCCCAATAGTTACCGATGTATATGTTACACTAACCAACAGGTCTCCACAGATCCTGTTCCCATGTTTGATACATCTCCTTCTCCTCTCCCTTCCATCAACCCTTTCCATTGATCTTCTAGCTCTTCCTTTAACACACCAATCATCCACCCATAGTAGGGCATGAAACCAACCTTTTCCCCTGTCTGGATTCCTATTCCCTAAAATAACAGTGTGGCTTACTCTTTTTACAAGACATTGTTTATTCTCGTGTCACCTGGGGCCAGGTAAACAATGGATACCTGTTTGATGGGAAAACATTTGCTTCAGAAATAAAAATGAGAGAACAACTTGATTTGTTTTGTAGTGTCAGAGAGCCATAACCTAGCAACTAGCAGGTGCCATTTTTATATAGTTAACACTAATTGACAATACAGTTGTCACCAATACCTACATAAGATATGTTTTCCTCATTATCATTTTTTATCTTGCCAAACCAGTGAGATTCACCTTCCCCAATTTTGCAGAATGGGAAATAGAGTGTCCATGATATAGGAAGCGAGAACTTTCTAATTCAAACACCTCTGCAAATGTGTGCATGTGTGTGTATGTGTGTCTCCTTGACGTATTATATTTCCCAGCCACCTTTTTAATTAAGAATGGTCATGTGACTAGTCTTACCAATGAAATGGGAGCAGACTTTATATATACTGCTTCCAATATGGCCCCCAAGCGCTCTAATGAACAATATTCAGCTCTGCTTTCACTCTTTATTTATAATGGAGAGGAAGTGAAGCCATAAGATTGGAAAGGATCCCAGGTTCCTAAAAGACCACATAGAAGGCTACACACCAAATGAGAACACTAACAGTGATCTTTTAGGGAGCAAAAAATAAAGTTTTATTGTGGTAGGCCACTGATACTCTGTGGAGTTTATCCATTAGAAGAGACAGTATGACGTTAACTAATAGACATCTTCACTGGACACTGATATCTTTCTCTCAATCAGGACTGTCCTGTTATTGGTACTGTACTCTGTGCCTGGTTCTGGTATAACATAGCAACTTAACAATTTATGAAGAAAACAGATCTCAGCTGTTAAAAATACCACTGAGACTAAGATCTGTCTCATCAGAGATTTTCACTAACTCAAAGTAAAAGAGACCCTATCTTTAGGCACTGGATTCAATGCACTTCACATAAATTTTTCTCTCTTTAATGTATTTCCTCATTTTTATCCTCTGATATTTTACCAAATTTTCCTCCTTCACTTGCCCACTTCAGCTACAGCTTCTGGTCCAAGCTAGTCTGGTATTTGGATTTTCTCACTGCTAGCTGTGTGACTTTGGGCAAGTCAAAACATGAAATAAGACCTTTCTTGTATAATTCCATGGATAACTAACATGAAATGATATAAAGTAAATGAAGTGAGAGGTCTATGAGAGTGCCTGGTACTTATTAGAGATTCAATAAATAATAACAATTAGTATTCAAGATCACAATTATCTACTAAAATTGCTCACGTTTATATTCATTACCAAAATGAAAATACATTTTACCTTTTTTGGATACAGAATGGTATTTAAACCTCTATATTTTCATATCCTGAATATCTGGCAGATGTTATAGAGTAATATCAATATTTCACATTATGCCATAAATTACATGATGCTCTTTGGGTGTACAAATGTTAAATGGATCAGCCCCTCTTCTTATAACCTTGAAATCTCTCTGTCAATACAAACTCTTAATGAACACTAGAAAGAAAAACTTATAGCCCAAACATATAACCAGAAAATTGAACTCAATTCTGTTTTACCATAATATCTTATACTAATGGGATGATACAGCTAAAAACTTTAACAAGCTTCCTGATATTTATTTCAGAACACTACTTTGTAGCCTGAAATGGATACTCATTCCAGCAGGTGCCAAGTCTCAACAACAATCCACTTTCAACTTACATGCAAATTACACACTGAAATTCTATAAAGAAAACACTCTATTCCTTTCCCCCCGCCCCAATAGACTTCTTAGGCAATACTCTCTAATGAGAATGTACTTAACTGATACAGTAACTGAATGAGGAAAAAAAAATCTCTCCTGGCTTAAAGAAACATCAAAGTCCATTTCATAAATGACAAATAAAATGTGACTTCTTTTCAACAAAACAAACACCTTGATGCTGAGTCTTTACAAATTAAGATGGGATTTAGAGCCCATATATTCCCTTTGAACTTGGTAGTAAGTTTCAATGTACTTAGCATGCTGATGTTAAATGTGGCCCTGACAAGTGCTAATGTATATCCTTTGGGTTACTTGATACTCTCTATAGAGATGCACTGCTGAATTAAGAACAAAAACAAAAAGAGAGAGAGAGAGAGAAGAAGAAGAAGGAGGAGGAGGAGGAGGAGGAGGGGAAGAAGAAGAAGGAAAAAAAAGAATGTTACTGACATGGGTTCAAACATTCATTTATAAAGAAAACTGTCTCAGAAAACCATCAATTTTTAAAGTGCTTAGAAAACATATTGATATATAAATTATTTAATACCAATTTAGATGTCACAACCAATAGTTAGCATAATTATAATAAGTATTTGGGAAAAATAATTGTAGTTTGGTACTTAATAGTCATTTCTCTTTGAAGAATTTCCAACTTTCAACTGTATTTATTCCTAAACTATCTCTTCCTCCAGTGATCTCAATAAATGAGCATTTATTACAGACTCACTGTATTAAACGTCTCATAAAAGTTACTATAGACTATAAGTAACCCCAAGTAAGAAACCTAGAAGCAAATCACCAAGTGAAGGAATTAATTTCCCACAGCACCAGGAGGATTCCTGAGAGCAGAAATGCACCAAATTGTGTAAAAGGAATTGTCACAAGTGCCTTTACCTTCTCATGTTTTTTTTTTTTTTAACGTGTAAAGAACTATTAATGAATGACTTGAAAAGTGGATAAGGAAAAGAGACAAAGAGGAAAGAAGGACTCAAGAAGCAAATTTGAAACTCTGCACATCATCTTGAATGATTTACTAGAAGGTAAAATTTCAAATCATCCTGAAGTTTCAGACAACAACCAGAAACACTTACCAAAACATGCTATTTATAACCTTGTCGATGAGTTTAAGAAATATGTATGTGCTAGTTTGTATACTTATAACTAAAATGATTTGCTTTCAAATAATAGCATCTTTGAGGCATTTTAGAAAAAACTGTCACTTCATTCTATTTTCCTTTTGTGATATCAGAGTGATTGAAAGTAGGTGATTAGAAAATAACAATCTGCTCTGACTTCAACCTTGCTTTCCCCCGGGGCGGTGGATTATTTCTACATCAGAGTATCTGTTAGTTAATACCAAAGGCTCTGTCCAACTTCAAAGCAGAGATATTAAAGGCTCACTTTCCACTACAAGCAGGTGTATTTTTATTAGCTTTCTCTTTCAAAATTGCTATGACTTCACTTGCGGATATCCCGCCAACAGCCATTATTGAAAGCCCTACTATAATTGCTAAGTTACATGCAATGTCTGAAGCACAAAACCAATGTCACTTGCAGCCCTCCAACAATTGACTGAAACCAAGTGTTACATCATTAAAGCTGAATTACAACACACCCATGGCGTGTTTTCCATGTGTGCTATTTTAAACAATAGTAGAGCAAAACCTGGCTATAAACTCACAGATCCCCAATTTGTTCAAATTCATGAACAATAAGAGCTGTCTGAGTGCCTTTTCTGGCTCTATTTTAGTCAGAAATGTCATGTACCAAAATTAAATGTCTGTTTGGATTTTATCGGAGATGGAAATGCTAGCTTTATGTTGTAAATTTAAACAACCTGCCACAAAGGGAGACTCACATTTGTATCACTTGGGAAGGCATATTCATCTCTAATTGCTTTGGGTAACACAAATAAACTAATGTAAAGTGTTCGGTTTCTTAACTGGTTTTGTGTAGAATAAATCAGATGAAGTGATGAAGGCATGAGTTTTCAGTGGGTTCAGACTGGATTTCTTGACTTTGATAGAGTTGGATGTAGAATCCATGCATTCTATTATTGTTAATGACTATGAAGTTTTCTGGAAATTCATGAAAATTTTCTAGACACTCATTAGTGCTGATAAAAAAAATTACTATCATACTTTTATAACTTTTTTGTCTAATTAGCTTCAATCCATTCTATTATTCAGTGATCCAAGTGGAAATATTTCTTCTGTTGTAGTGGTACGCAAAACTATTATAATTACTTTTTAAAAAGGTCGACGACTTTTTTTATTCAGCTTCAGTGATTTTATGGTGCCTAGATTCCACCGGAAAATATTTAGTCACTCGCTTACTTGGATAGAAATCCATCACCTGGAATAGAAATCATGGTTAACGTGCCAGCATCTTTGTGCAGACAGGCCCTGAAAATATATACTAGGTAAGGCCACTGCCAAATGACTTGTGTCTGGCCAGCACTACCTTTCAAATGTTTTCTGCATACCAGTCACTATTAAGATTTATTGTAGCAAGTGTAGGTAAATATATTTTAGCTTTCATATCCATAACTTAAGATAATACAGTAGCAGTGGACATTCTACATATGACCTGTCTTCAGTTGTGGTTTTAGTAGTCACTCACAATATTCATATTTCTCACCCAAACCTAACAGTAGTCTTCACGTTACTTTATATAGATCACATGAAACCAAACACAGGAATTTCATATATTTTACTAATCCCTAGAGAAATTAGCTTAGCTTTTTAAACACACCCCTATCATGAGAAAATACATCATAATAAACCGAAGACCTACTCCGAAATATATGAGAGAACCAGGGCTCTATAAAAATATACAATAATCTTAAAGCTAAGTGCTGTGCCAGGCTAAACCAACCACTCCTGTACTCTCTACTATTTAAATGCTTGCATTCATGTAAAAAAGTAAATAAACTCTGCACACACAAACACATGCATACATACACAGCAAAAAATGTTATGGGTCATCACTTCTACCACATTCAATTCACATCACAAATTATGACAGCAAAAGAAATCCATCACACCCACCAAAAGGGGGGGAAAACCAAAAAAACTATGCTCTCACCACAAATATATGTCCACCCAGTTCTTTCCTTTATTTAGAAAATCTCAGTGCCAAGTGAATCAAAGCAACCATACTATTTTAGGGTTTATTTGTTTTCTTTAAATTTGGCGGACACTGTTCTTTCCTATAAAATTGGTTGACTCAATACGGAAAAAAATATCCACCATTAACTTTCAGCATGCCCACTTGTTATTCTTCATCTTGAATCCCAAAATTAATCTTACTGATTCATGTTTAAGGATTGCTGTTGAATAAAAAATATTTTGTGAATTATGTGCTCCGAGTTAATGCATTTGGGGAAATTTAATTGTCACTTCAATGTGTGCCATTGAATATATTAATCACATTCTTTAGATTCTAGGATCTGTGCTATTATGCCCATCTTCAAGTATTGGTCATTTGACTACTGTGTGTATTTTGATACACACAGTGAGAAAGTCATAGAGAAACCAATCTACATGCTATTTCAATTTAGACATAACTACTAAGTCCTAAGATGTACCATTTACAAGGTACATAGATTACAAGGCATCTATTAAGTAATTGCTTATCAGGCCCTACACATATTTCAGCAAATCAAGATGGCTTACATTGTATTTACATTTAGACTGTAGAGTAATTTTCCCAAACCACATAAACAAAACCATTTTGACACCTGGTCCTTTAAAGTTCATGAACTTCAACATCTAAAAACATGTGCAGGATTGTCAAACATTCCAGTGCCCTCCCTGGGGGCAGCCAAACATATGTAACTGTGTATATCACAATGTCATATGCCATCATGTTTTCTTAAAAGAAAGTAACTGGGTTCTTTTATCAGGGCAGCAAATTGTCCCAGCTCTGAATCTGTGAGATAAGGAGCAAAGACTCTGAGGGAGAAAGAAGCTTGACTGTAAACAAAGGCTTTCTAAATCAAATTTCAAAATTCATTCTAAGTTTCCTTCTATTCAAAACCCATATATAATAGCAAACAATAATGCCGGAAGTGCGCAAGAGGGAAGATTATAAGCCAAAAATCCCATTTCAAGAACTACACATATTTTATAATTATATAATTTATATTCTCAACCACTCCAGGGGCAGGGGAGAAAAAAAGCCAGAGTAAAAAGGGAGATAGACAATGAGAGGAATGATGATCCATGAAACAGGGGTGTGTCCCATAGCTTAAAAAGCCGAAAGGGACATTTGATGACATCTGCCCCAGCTGCTCACCGCTGTCTTATCAGAGATGGTCCAAGCTGAGCAAATCACTTTGGACAAGGGGCAGATGAGAAGCCTGATTAAATCCACCCTTACCTGAAAAATAAGCATCATCTCCTTGGAGGAGAGCTCTTTATAGTTCTGCCAGGGGAAAGGGGAGGGCCAATTGCAACCCACCTGCTTACCCTGCACAATCTGAAATTTTGCTAGCAAGCACTGTGAAATCTCTTTAGCAGTCTCTGTCCACCTGTCTCTGAGTGCAGCGACTGGCTGAGTCCTACCAGCTGTTTCTTACATTTACCAGATTGCTGGCCCTTTTGACCGCGGGCAGATAAATTAAGGCACCTGGGCTCCACCTTCCCTGCTTTGAATAGCAAAAGGAAGCTACTCTCCAGTGGATACTTTGCTCCAGCAATTAACTGAAGAAACCGATTAAAGGCTCCAAAGCAGACATAATAGAGGATCTGGGGTTGTAATTAAACAACCAAGTGACTTGGGATGGCTACAGGGAATATATCATGAAAATTTTATCTCCAGTGGAGAGGACTGTTTTCTACGTACTTTAGAAATACTTTGATATATGTGAACTTTTTTTTTAATCATTCACAGAAATTTTAATCCGATTTCATCTTTCCTTCTCTATGCATTTTTTTTAACTGAGTGAAATTCACATAACACGAAATTAATCATTTTAAAGTATACAATTCAGAGGTGTTTAGTGGACTATCATACAACCAACACCTCTAGCAAGTTTGAAAACATTTTGATCATTATATAAAAAGGTCAATTTTTGTACATTCATAAGATAGGCAAATATTTAAATTATATAAAATTATTTTTAATTGTAGATCAGAATAACATAATTACATTTTAAACATTCAAATAAATAGTTACACAAAATATTTTGTTGTTACATCTCTGCTTTTCAGATTTGGTAGCTGTGAAGCTCTGACCTTCTTAGATTATCTAATTTGAAGGTCAACACTAATGGATATGTACTTTCAAAACTATGCCACATATATATATACCTCTTCCCCCACCGTGGTCCCTACTCAGGAACCAGAAGACCTAGAACTTCCACGCATCCTCAAAATTAAACCAACTTGATTTTTTTTTAATAAAACCAACTTTAAAATAAATTTATCATTGGGTGTGTAGATGAAAGAAAAAAATGAAGAGATGAATGAAGGTTAATTTCAAAAAAGAGTAGATTTCATGAGGACCTACACCAAATCTTTCATTGAAAATGTAGTGTACAAAATGAATCATTTTCACCTACTTGCACTGCCGTTAAGTATTCACATCCATTAGATCTTTAATACAGATCAATGTTTGAGATAGGAAGTTGAAAACCAACTGCCAGATAAAGCATTGAAGGACTTATAATGATGCCAAGTTATTATCTAATCTGTTCTCTTATACGTAAATTGGTTAGAGTGCAGTTTTTAAGAAGTCGATGGTAACTGGTGGTTCTCAAATAGAAACTGTTTCAATCAGAAATAATCATTATAGAAGTACATGAGTGGCTCAGTGGGTTGAGTGTCTGACTTTTGATTTCAGCTCAGGTCATAATCTCACAGTTCCTGCGTTTGAGCCTTGCGTCGGGCTCTGAGCCAGCGATACAGAGCCTACTTGGAATCCTCTCTCTTCCTCTCTTTCTGCCCCTCCCCTGCTCGTGTGCTGTCTCTCTCTTTTCCCCTCTCTCAAATTAAATAAATAAATTTAAAAAAAAGAAATAATCATTACAGAGATTAATTATATTCAAATAAATTCAAATAAAGTAATATGGATTAGTGCTGAAATTATTTCAAGTTTGTGTATTTGTGGTGAGAAAGGAAACCAATCCTATTTCTCCAAACTCATCAACTCCCATGGATCTTTAAATGATGTCTCCCAAATTTATGTCTTCAGTTTAGACAACTCCTATTACTTCCAAACTTGCTTTCCACACATAGATATAAAGCCGACAATTAGATGTAGGAGTCTGAAGTTCAACAGAGAAACAAGGGAAGGTTACAAAACTGTTATATAAATAGTATTCAGGAGGCATTTAAACCTGTGAAACTGAGTTGAGATTATGTAACACAATGAAAGCAGGAAAGAAGACTGAGCCCCAGGGAACTAACTACAGGAGTTGAGGTTTGGAAAAACAGTTGTTTCTAGCAGCTGCAAAGGAGTGGCTAGTAAGGCAGGAATAAAACTTGTAAGAATGCATTGCTGTGGAAAATAGAAAAAAATGAGGGAGAAGGGAAAGGTCAAGGTTCTTGCCTTGAAATTAAACTGAACTGAATTCATAAATGCCTACACTGTCCACCTAAGGAATGTTTATTCACCTTAAAATCCAATATTAATGACTTTACTGGCAAACTCTCCTCATCCCGTATGATCCCCCACCCTTGTCATTTAATCAGACCAGGCTTTACGTCAACCTTATCATATTTCCTTCCAGGTTTTATGCAGTTTCATCTATAAAAGTGCCGAAAATGGGTGTGTTTTAAGGCAGGCAAGAGATCTGGTCTTGCAGTCCTGATCAGACTGAAAAAAAAAAAAAAAAAAAAAAAAAAAGCTTATTTCATGAATGTATGTGTTTAGAAAGGAATTGTGATATGTGCTAATATTCTCAACATAGTTGTCATTTTTTTTCTTTATTTGGGAGTGTAGTATAGAGGCAACAGTGCAGACAGAAAAGAGGTTTGAATTCTACCCTTACACCTTAAATAATAAGACCCTGGACAAGTTAATTAACTTTCTAGACATCTATTTCCTCATCTGAACAGTGTGGATATATGGCCTAAAAGGCATTGTGAAGAGTAAGTAAAAATGCACACTTAGAATGGTGTAGACATTTGATAAATGTAAGTGGCCTTCTCTTTCATAGATGTTTTGCTTTTGTGGAATCTCACAGGACACCTAATAATAATTACAGAAATAGAAATTTACAAGAAATTTCATATTTTCCTACAGCAATTACTAGAACCTAAGTTATATATGATATTCAGTCAATGAGAACTTAAAGACTCTTTCCTTCACTATTATTTCATCCAAATTGGGGTTTAAATATCAAATTATAATAACTATAGATATATATATTTTATCAATATTTAACTCCTTCCCCATCCTAAAACCAGTATACATCTGATATGAAATGTAAGGCAGACAGCCCCAAATTTTTGGTTTAGAAAATTTTTAAGTGAAAAAGGGCAGGGAGTGAGCTAAAAGAATCTTCAGTAGAGTCAGGTTTACTTTTTGGCATTTATGATATCTTAGTCCTTCAGGGCTCATTACTATCAAGGAAAGAAATAAATTCAAAGGATCAGATTACAAAAGTATCACAAAAATTTTGAGTCATATACACATTTTATTACGGACCTCCTTGCTTCACCTCACTGCTGTTAGATTTTTGTTTGTATATGTTTGCAAATGACATGAGTTTCGGTTTCTGCTTGCATTTGACCGTAATATTAACCACAAAACCTCTGCAAAACTTATATTTCATGTTAGTGCTTGCCTTTCAAATCACAAAAAGGGAAAAGAGAAATCCATTTATTATTTAGTACCAAAATAGCAGAAAAATTTGTTCTGGTAACAAGTCCTAAGGATAGTTTAAAAGTTGAAATTCATACTCATTCATGCACACATGGGAAATGTAATTTAGAAAATAATCTTTCCTTCAGCTATTCTTAAAATTCACTGAAAGATACTGGCTATCATTTTCTTCTTACAGATTTGGGGATTAAAAAAAGAAACAATTTGGCAGTCACTGGGGTTGATACAAATAAAGATACAATTCCAGGCTTAAGGATAAATCAAGAATTTCTTGATAACTCATTTAAAAAACAATACATATTTCTGGTCATTGAAATATCTAAAGCACATATAGCAGTATGTGACACAGAGTAGTAGTTCAATGTTTATTAAATAAACAAATGCACATATATAATAATTTATAATTATATAATTAAAAATATTTATTATAAATATTTACAAATAGTTTTATTACAATACGTGTATGTATGTATGTGTGTATACGCACACACACACACACACACACACACACACACACACACACACACATATTTATGCCCTACTTTCCTTAAAGAGATTGGGCTTTCTCCAACACTAAGTTGCAAGAATGGCTTATTTTGCAGTGGATTAAAGTTTCAGATCTAGAATTAATGTGCATAGTAAAAATATCTTACAATCTGAAATTAGGAACATGAATAAATATTTTCTTTGCTTCTGAAAAAAAAAAAAAAACCTTTGATTAGCAATACTGTAGGGTTTCCTAGATGATATGATGCTTTTTCATGGGTTGAATAAATCTCTAAACTTAAACCATCTCTCTTGGGGCGCCTGGGTGGCTCAGTCAGTTGAGCATTCAACTCTTGATTTTGGCCCAGGTCATGATACCAGGGTCATGGGATGAAACCCTGCTTTGGGCTCTGTGCTGTGTGGAGCCTGCTTGGGATTCTCTCTCCCTCTCTCTCCCCAACTTATGCTCTCTCTCTCTCTCTTTAATAAAATAAAATAAAATAAAATAAAATAAAATAAAATAAAATAAAATAAAATAAAATAAGATAAAATAAAATAAAATAAAATAAAATAAAATAAGAACTTTCTCATCTTTGTATCTGAAATGAATAGTTCTTACTCTTTTAAATCTTTAGTTTCTCTGGTGAGACTGTCATTTTCTTGAGATGCACAGAGATAAATTATCTTAAAATTCTCAGTTTCCTGATTCTATGCCTCTATCCTTAGACTGACTATCCTAGTTGAAGTCACTGTCATATCTTACCAAGATTATTAAGTAATCCCTAATGTGTTTCCTGTCACTCACCCATTCCCCACCAATTTCTTCTTTTCAAAATCATTTCTGTGACCATATTAAAACATGAATCTAAGGAAAAGTCTCCTATGCCTAAAACTCTTCTATGGTATGCTCGTAATGCCCTGGGGACAAAATCACAAACTCTTTAATGCACATTCTCTACACATCTTATTCTGCTGCTGCCCTTCTGCATTTTTCTAATACTCTCCCTTGCCTTCCTTCATACTCAGGTAACACTACAGCCATTAAGAACCATTGCTGATTACGCAACACAACAGGCATTTGTTTTATCTACTGGCCTTGGCCCAGACTTCTTGGTCCACTTGAAAGGTGTTCACTCATAGTCCTTCAGTTGGTAAACTTCCACTCATGCTCAAGATACACATCACCACCTTGGATAATCTTATCACACACCATACCTGTATTATGTATGTTATTCTTCTATGTTCTCTCAGAGCACAAGGTGTATAACTTTAACATAGTATTTATTGGGGCTCCTGGGTGGCTCAGTGGGTGAAGCATCCAACTTTGGCTCAGATCATGATCTCATGGTTCATGAATTCGAGCCCCACGTCTGCCTGGATCCTGCTTCAGATTCTGTGTCTCCCTCTCTCTCTGCCTCTCCTCCACTCACACCCTGCCTCTCTTCGTCTCTCAAAAATAAGTTAAAAGCATTAAAAGCAAAATAACATAGAATTTATTAAACTCTACTAGAATTACTAGTTTACTTGATCACTTCTTCCAAAGACATTTTAAAGACTAGAATAATGTCTCATTTGTCATTTCCCCTAGTATCTGCCTCAGTACTTGGTAGTGATAATGCTGTTATTGTTTTCATCCCCAACAACAGGTAGCACTTGTTATTTGTCATATAGCAGAAATCACCCTAAGCACTTTACATACAATATATCATTTAATTCTTGCAACAATGCTATTATTATCTCCAGAAAACTTGAAAACTTGCTTACCAATATACATACAGCTGGTAAATATCAAAGCCAAGACCCCAACCAAGATTTGTATGAGTCCAAACTTTCTGTTCCTAACCATTGTTAACAATTCCATCACAAAGTTGGATATTTAATATATTTGTTGAGTATGTGAGTAACTGGTGGATTTATTAAATCAAAGTGAGGTGAATGAAACATAAAAGTTTTAATAATAAAATAATAATTCTCTTAAAAGTGCTAATATAATTCTTGTTGAATATAGCTAAATGTTATTCTTATAAATCAAAGACAGTATCATTCAAATAGATTTTGTTGTCAATAGGAAGAAAAACAATGATTATTTTTTGGTAGATGTAGTAAAAAATATGTTAAATTCAAGTAAATTTCAAAAGCCATCAATAGTATTCTTTGCCATATAAAAACTGTACATTTCAAACTGGAAACAGACATCTCAAACTGCATATACTGTATATTAGCTTTCAATCAGCAATGTAAACAATGTAATATAAGCATTACATAGACTCTACATTAAGATAAACCAAACCACTTTTGCCATGACAGATGTAATCACTCAAATTCCATAGGGAAAGAGGTAACAGCATTATTTGGTCTAGGTCTCAAGTACTTTATTTAGTAAATAACTTGGGTTTTGTATATTCATTTTTTCATAACACCAATTTCCAACATTTAAACCTTACAAAATGTTTCAAGCATTCCGGGCTGAGTATTCAATGCTAAAACATGACATTTGTTAATCTTCCTTCATCAGGCAATTTTTATTTGACAGTTATGGGGAAAATTTAATTACTCAATCTTGCTTAACACCTAAATAATACAAGAAATATTTATTGTTAACCTTCCTTATATTTCAAGCCTCCTCATTTCTTTTAATCACAGTTATAAAAATAAAATAAAAAAAATTTTACAAAGTTATATTCAGAAAAATTCAACAGTTTGATTTTAGCCAAGATGCTAATTTGTAAAGTTATTCAAGGGTTAAACTCAGAAAAATGAGTTGACCATATGCAGCATATGGCTTTGGAAAATAGTTATTTTAGTGTTGATCGTAAGCAAAAAAACAAAGTTGTCTGAACTGAACTGCACCTTATTATTTTTTTAATTAGATCCACTTGTTTAAATTAAAAGTGCATTTTCAAGTAACTTTATCTAAATTTACACATTTTTATGCATTATACTTTTTTCTTATACATTTACAGAAAAAAAATACTCTTTGGAGTGTCAATACAGGTACTTCTAAAAACATAGCTAGTACATTCACATGAATAACACTTTAAAACTTTAAATCACTTTAAAAGATTCTATGAAAAGCTCCTTTTCACATCTGTGCTCCTGCCATGCAAATCTTCTCCCCAGAAGATTCCAATGTTACTGTTTTTGCGTGTGTGCATGTGTATGTGCATACTTCCTGACAAATTTTATGCACATACAACCACATATATATGAATATTAAAAGACCTAGATCCAGGCCCTGATTCTTCTGTAACCATGTAACTCTGGACAAGTCATTTAATCTTTTAGATGCAGTGCAAATGATGATGAGATTCCAATTCTAAAATGGCTCCAATGATGGAAGCCAACAACAGCAGTTTTTCCCGTTAGTTATTTTCATTCAAAGCTTAAACATCCTTCTTTAATAATAGGAATTCTAGTCATTTTCTTCTGTGATACAAAGTTATAGGGACTTGCATGCTATCTGTAACTTCTATTTGCCTATCGCGCTCAGTATCTATGAACAGAAAGTATCTAAATCCCGCCTAGATGACCCTTCTTGGACTCAATCTCTTCCTCGTCTCCAATTCATTGATGTCCTAAGGGAATGCAGGCTCAGGATGGCCAAATCTTTGAATTTTTCAAGAGATACCATCAATCCAGGTCCTTAAAGTCTCTCCTGATTTAAAAATCTTTGTAACCTATCAAATCTTAAATTAAAAACAAATACCTCTGTGCAGGACAAACTAAATCTAATCCAAGGGTTGGATTTAGCTTATGAACCCTGAGTTTCCTGCCTGGTAGGCACCTAAAATAAATAAAGTCCTTTATTGATACCACTGTGATACATGAGGGAGAATATTGGTGGGATATTAGGTCTATCTCTAAAGAAAAAGTGACTCCTTATAACTTCTCCTGTCTTTAGTCTTAAAAAGTAAAGTTCATTCACTCATAGTTCTTGCTCTCGATAATATTTCCCAAGGTTAACTATTGCTCTTTATGACTTTTGTTATTCCAGGATACCTTTGATCTTCATCATGATGTTTTCATAATAATTTTTATTATATATATGTTTACATATTCTATTATATAATATTAACCACATTATATGATATTTGCTATTATATAACAATAGAATATTCTGTGCTAATGTTTGATCACAAGTGGGAGTAAATAGAATTCCCCTTCACCTGTAATCCAAAGAGAATAAGTAACCATTTCAAAATCTAATTTTTCAGCAAACGTCCAATGACCCAACCCCATTTCTGAGCTCATTCATCTACGCTTTGTCTTTTTTTTTTTTTATGTTTATTTTTGAGACAGAGAGAGACAGAGCATGAATGGGGGAGGGCAGAGAGAGAGGGAGACACAGAATCGGAAGCAGGCTCCAGGCTCTGAGCCATCAGCCCAGAGCCTGACGCAGGGCTTGAACTCACGAACCGTGAGATCGTGACCTGAGCCGAAGTCGGATGCTCAACCGACTGAGCCACCCAGGCGCCCCTACACTTTGTCTTTTGGTGGAATTCCCATCATCAACACACACTTATATACTATTAAGGTTAAATACATGTTACTTGGAATGATTTTGGCCAGGAAAAAAGCAAGTGAAATTCCAGTGAATGATAGATAAAACTGCCACTGTCAGAATAAAAAAAAAAAAAAAAAATGAGGATCAGATGACAGAAGGTTTTATGAAGAGAGTAACAAGATTTTCAAAATTCTACATAAAATTAATTGCACTGGAATACATTCTATGGTTATTTGGGAACAAGTATTCTCACATATGTTATTCCACTACAGGCTTGACTAGATTTCCTTCCAATTGCTGCTTTGTAACACTTGTGCACTTGTACAGAGAATCTACTATTTTAGGGCCATTATTACTTGAGTTAAATATGAGTCAGTATCTCCCTGCTTTTCACTTGAAAATTTTCCTCCGGAATTACGGAATAAGCCAGAGCTAACAGTACCACTACAGTTGGAAATAAGTCCACCATTTTAGTTGGGGTAGGGTTGAATTGAAAGTAAATGGAGGGGCGCCTGGGTGGCTTAGTTGGTTGAGCGTCCCACTTCAGCTCAGGTCATGATCTCACAGTTCCTGAGCTGAAGCCCCACATCAGGCTCTGTGCTGACAGCTTGGAGCCTGGAGCCTGCTTCGGATTCTGTGTCTCCCTCTCTCTCTGCCCATCCCCTGCTCATGCTCTGTTCTCTTTCTCTCTCTCAAAAATAAATAAACATTAAAAAAAAGAAGAAAGTAAATGGAAAGTGCAGGCAAATTTACCCAGGCCTTCAGCAATCATCTGAAGATTATTTAGCAAGCAGCAAAATAATTTTTAGTGTCAGTAACAAAATGGAAGAGCAAACCTTAAAGTTTCTCTAAATTATCTGCCTAATGCATTTTGATGAAATGCTTCCACATGCTTACTGTAAATCACTAATGTGTCTCACACTAAGACTTATTTCTGTGATACCCTTCCACAGTGGGTTTATAATTAACACTTTATGAGAACAAACTGAAAGATATATGTCTCTGGTTGCTTTTCCTCTAGACACATTGACAATAACTTAATCTTGCTGAAGGTTGCTAACACCTCCTATTCAGAGCTACTATCAGTTTTTGGCACAAGGATTTTTAGCATTCTTCAAGCTTTCTATCACTCACATCAAGGGTATTGGCATTAGTATTTCAATGTCTAATGCTCTCCCAGTCACAGATTTGTTCCAGGCTCCACTCTGATGATCTGACTCTGTCACTGGCCTGGAAGCCCTGTGATCTTCATCTTTACCAGTAAGGAAGCTTGTATGGAACATAGATTCACAGCAAGTAAACTGTTTTTTGTTTGTTTGTTTGTTTTTTAATCTACTCTGGAGTTTGTTTGGAGTGATTTTGTAGGTTGAAAAGGGCATGGTGGTGATTACATGGGGGTTCAGCTGAAGTCCCACAAAACACAATTAGGATGTCTACTGTCCCATTCCCATCTTTTATGCTCTCATATACTGTGCACTAAAACATCTTATAGATTTAACTCTTCATTTCTCAAAGATCCTTTGGCATCCGCTCTTCTTAGTAAATTAATTATGACTATAAAACAATACCAACTATCTAATGTTGTTTTTTAATCACACAACTAGTATGAAATCTTACGCAGTGAAGTAACTTTAGAAATCTACTTAATTCCCTTGACATAACAGATGGTGAAACTGAGAACCAAGTGACTTCCCTCATGTTAATTCGTAACAGCCATGTGTCTGGAATCTGTGTACATTTTTTTCTCCAACTCATCACAATAATTTAAGTACTTGTACAAAGTTAGGCCAAGTCACTGTCTTTGTACCACAAACACAATTTAAGAGATGCTACGTTCTTATGCTACATACTAGATCAAAATCCTTGTAAGTACTGAATTTTGGTAAAAATAATACAAAAGACAACAAAAACTGTATGGAAAAATCCATATTCACTTTTAATCTGCATCAGCCAATTTCTCTGGATCCATTATGACAGCATGTAGAGAAGATGATATGACTTAAACATAGACTTAGGAGTGACAACTGAGAGTGTCAGGCAGTAATTCTCTACCAGCTAGTTGCTTCTCTGAGATTGTATGTGCAAATCCTTGAATTTGTAGTCTCACTTGATACCTACAAGGAAGCCTCATATTTGAGAGTCAGAAAGTGTACATTTCTGTGCTTCCCTGGAGAGAATGTTTCAACTGTCAAAGCATTTAATACCAAGCAGTTGGATTTTTCTCTTAGATCTGAACATATTTAGGAAAAGCTGGCACACAGGATGGTTCATGTCAGTGAAAAGGAATGAACAAATTAAAATTAATCAACTTGTCCTTTCTATAAAAATTTGATCACAGGGAAGTAACTTCCAGAATTTTGTTAAAGACTGCACATACTTTTTTTTTTTTTTTTTTTTTTTGGTTTTACTCAACAAAAGGATGTTTGGCTCACCAAAGACATGCAGAGCATATGAAGGGCATGGAGAAACATAAATGAGGCATTATATTTTAAAGATGGCAATTAAAAATTGTTCAGCATTGTTTTTGGCCTAGTTGCTGGTATGCTACTTTACTAAGGAAAGTAGCAGGCAAAATATGTCTTTTTAACCTTTATCACATGAAGCATGCATGAGACATCAGATATTCAAAGTAATGAAAATTGTCAGCCTACTTAGAGTTATTCCATGCATAAAATAAATTGTAGTATATTTTAGGCACATTGATAATACAGTAATCGATTCACTTAGTTTTGCTACCTAATAAACTTCAATCTAGAACCCATACTTATTAATGGGTAAATGTCTGCACATGTAGAAAGAGCTCTCATAAAAAGGGAAATTTGAACTTATCTATGTTTCCTTTAAATATGCAGATACTACCAGAGAGACACAAAATTCTCTCTTCATACCTTTCCACCACCACCATATAAGTAGAAATGACAACACTTTAAGGGGAAGGAACAATGATACATAAGTAAGAGGTATTTCTGGGAAATAAAATTCTATATTTAATGGTGACCCTCTGGGGAAAAACAAATTTGATAATATTTCTTGAGAGCTGGAGTGAAAATTTTAACGATAAAAATATTCCTTGAAATTGTCTCTGCTTCCGAATCAGCAGGAGAAACAAAAGCAGACTTCCAGGAAGCATATGACATATTCAAGGAAAGAAAAGGCCATGTGCTTGAAAGTGCCAGGTGATAATTTGAATACCTGGGTTGTTACTATACTTTTCAAGGTGGCTTCAGGAAAATCATGTCATTTCTATGCTACAATACAACTGTATTTTAATAGGACACATAAACATAAAAAGAAATTTATGGCATATTATCAAATAAACATTAATAACAGCTTACCAGACAGCTATATTTAAAAAGAAAAAAATATATTCTTATTGTAATTTGTGATTAAAATCTTATACACATATAAAGCTAGAGAGAAAGAGTAGGCAAACATATTACACAGTATTAATTCACATTATTTTCAGAAGATGGGTCTGATTCCTATTAATCTTCACTATCATTACTTGTCAGGCAATGAATATGACAGAAAAAATAACAGATGCTTTTTTACCATTAACCTCTGATATGGAGACCCTATTTCCAGTATTTATAACCATTTGACACAATCTATTAAGGCAATGGTGCAATTCTCCCAATCAGAGCTCTCCAGTGTGGATAAAATATCTATCACTGTGGATAAAATAAATATATAATCCAAATTTAACCCCATGTTCAAAGGCATCTAAGAGGGTCTCCCAACATGTCTTTCCTATTTTTAAAACTTTTTATGATGGTAAATAAACCCTGGAAAATTCCTTCTTAGATTTTACCACCTGAAACTGCAGCTGTGGGCTGACACTATCAAAGCCTCACAACTCCAAACTCACGTGCAAACCTCATCAAGGGCAGACATTTCTAATTGATTCCAGAAGTATTTCTTTTGCTGAGATCAGGGGGCAAAGGAAGAATAATGAGCAGCTTTTTAGAGGGAATTGGGGGTTAGGGTGTTGAGGGGAGGAGGAGGGGAGCTTTTAAAATCTCAGGCTTGGCCAGAAATGCATAGCAATTTTACGGTCAATTGGCAAGAGCATCTGGAACCAGGCATTCTGGCCTCGTAGTTGATGGTAGTGAAACCAGCTTACAGGCAACAGCAAGCCCATAATGAGTCCCTGTCATGTCCTAGTGGAAACCACCTTGACGTTCTGCCAAATATCCCTGCGCCTTTTTCTCAAGGTCAGGATTCCCCTTAGAGCTCTCGTCTAGTATGTGAAATCCTGTCCACCCATGGATCTTAACCTATTTTAGCCATTCCTAAAGGCAACGCAAAAACAAAGTCTAAAAATTATAAATTGCACGTGTTTAATTCCTTGCGTGCTGACAAGGCTTTATATCACAAGGCTGTGTTTGCTTTCATTTGGGGGATATATTTCAAACGCAGCGGGCCATCTTGTTAGTGCATGGAGAGTGTCGGATGCTCAGGTCATAAATCATAGCACAACGCGTGGCACACTCAGACTACAGCAGGCAAAATGCGAGGCTCTTTGTTATTTCAAATGTAGGACAGGTGATTATAAAAAGGGGCAGAATTTCTTTTTTTTTTAATGCCAAGCAGAATACCGAGGTGATGTGGAAACAATTTCTTAGGAGTAAATGATGTTTACCTTAAGCTGCTGCTCGTAATTCACCATGCTGGCCCTGGTAGATTACACCCACAAATAAAGTCTGAGAGGACATCCGTGAAAAATGCAGAGCGATAGGAGTGGACAGGATGGAAACTGGTTCAGTGGTCAGAAATGGGCCATGCAAAGAGCTGGATTTCTAATATTCCTAAATTTCTATTTTTATACAAACAATATAATCAATAAAGATTGTATCCATTTTAGATCTCACTGAAAATTACAAAATTTGCAATGTTAAACTAACATGTTCAACCTGCTTGGTCTTCTAACTAAACTACTCTTGGCAAGGAATCACTTCCGGTTTTCAAACAAGAAGAGCCAAACAAACAAAAAAAGACAAAAAAGCAAAAACTAAACTGCCAGAAATGTATTTATTTAAAATATTTTTTTTTCAACGTTTATTTATTTTTGGGACAGAGAGAGACAGAGCATGAACGGGGGAGGGGCAGAGAGAGAGGGAGACACAGAATCGGAAACAGGCTCCAGGCTCTGAGCCATCAGCCCAGAGCCTGACGCGGGGCTCGAACTCACGGACCGCGAGATCGTGACCTGGCTGAAGTCGGACGCTTAACCGACTGCGCCACCCAGGCGCCCCTATTTAAAATATTTTTTTAAAAACTTAGTATTTTCAATGTAAAATTCTCCTTGAAACACCTGTTTTGATGATTTCAGGATAGACTAATCAGAAATATATAAAATTTTATATGTTTATATAAAATATATAATAAATTTTATTATATACATAATTTTAATAAAGTAAATAATTTTTATTATAAAATAAAATTTTGTATATTTATATAATAAATTTTATTTATTTATATAAAAATATAAAATACATATAATATTAAAATCCAGAAAAAAGCTCCTGATGGTGAATATGTCCTTCAATCTAAAGTATTTGCTAAAGCAATTTCACTTAGTGGATGTCCATGCAAGGGCTTTTCAAATAAGGACACAGGAAAAGAGATGGATGGGTACAGATATAAGATATAGCTATGTCTCATAATTTTAACCATTTTAATAGGAAAAGATGATACATAAGAAACTATCATAGGTTAACAGTTTCTTCTATGTAGATTCAATATTTTAAAATCCTAAAGAAGAGACAATACATTTCAGGAAATGTATTATATATAATACATTATATAATATAATGTATTATATATAATACATAATACATATACATATATATACACATACATATAATACATAATACAATATAATGTATTATATATATACATATATGTATATGTATGTATATATATACTGTATTAAAATAGTATTTAATACAGATACTGTATTAAAACAAAAAAGCAGTACTGTATTCTAATATTGCTTCATTTTGGCTACCACATATTGTGTTGCTCATAACAAGAGAAAGTAGTTATTTTTAGAAGAGTAATGGGAAGTGGACAGTATTTTTTTTAAAGGGCCATGTATAAATCACCTCAAAGAGGTTATTTTCACCTGTTACTTAGCGTGCTCCTCACCTAATACATTAGTTATTTTCCTGTCTTATAGGATAGTACATGGTATGAAATAGAAGATATGTGCGATTATGAATCAGATTACACACATAAAGCTCTTTGCACAGAACTTGGAACAGAGTAAACATTTGTTAATTTTATGTGATGATAACCTCTGAAAAAATATCTTTAGATACTAAGAATACTTACAAGGATGCCAGGGAGAGTGAAAGAATGAAAATATTTTAAAAGCGGCAATGAGACTTGTTGAGTTTAAGGTGAAGGAAAAAAGTGACAAAGCTTTATTACATGAACACATGACAAAATCTCAACAGGAATTTGCTAAAAATTTCTAGTATTTGTGTCTTTTATGCTATACCATGAATTTTGCATTGGTTTTGTTCAAAATAAAAATCTCTTATGTCATATAAAAATATATTCTCAGTAAGATGGCATCATGTATATAGGAGAATTTCAATGCACTTTAGCAGTTTTGCTATGCTGTACAGATTTTGGATAACTCTTAAATTTGAATATTTTTCCCTACAAAAGGATAGGGGAAATCCTGCTCTATGTATTTAAAATTCATGTAGTCCATAACCTTGCTAAAGAAGCCATGATTGTGGAATGAATCTTCAAATTTTATGTTAGCTTTATATTTCTACATAATTATAGCCTTGATTCATAGCCCTGTTCAGAATGATGGTTCTAGGAGGAATTAGAGCTCGATATATCTATAGAAGATAGATATAGATATAGATATATCTATAGAAAAAAGTTTATGCTTTTCTGAATTGCTAATAACAAATTATTTGGTAGTACCATCTTCATATGTGGAAGTCATATACTATTATTTGCCATTACTCTATGAAATGAAATCCATCTGTGTTCAATTTGGGACAATGAGACAAACTACAAACTGGGAGAATATCCATTTTACAAATATAAATGAAAAAGGATTAGTATCTTCACGTATAGAATTTCTAAAGAGTGGGAGAAGAAAATAACAAAATAGAAAAATGGGTAAATGACATGACAAGACATATTACAGGAAAAGAAATACAAATGGCCAATAAAGATGAAGTAATGATTCACTTTAGTGGAAAACAGGAAAATGATAATTAGAAATACAATGAGATACTTAATCCACAGAAGACAAGAGTTAAGATAATTCTGGCTTTGGTAAAGGAGTGTATATGTTGGTAGTGGTGAATTTTATAACCACATTGGAAAACAACTTGACATTCTCTTAATGTAATCATGCCCATTTCCTGTAATCCAGCCATCTACACCTACTGTGTAACCCAGAGAAACACCGTAAATGCCATGTGCACTCAAGATGCCTGCATGAGTTTTCAGTATAGCATTGTAAAAATAAAAGCTAGGAACAAACACTAGAGAATGGGTATTTTAATATAGTTGTACAATGAAATAGTTTATAGCAATAAAAGTGAATGAATTACAACTATATGCAAAAAAAAGGATACATTTTAGAAACAAAACATTCAGTAAATTAAAGGAAGTAGCAGGAAATGATATACAGGATGATACCATTTTATTGCACTCATTTTATAAGACTAAATCAAATACTGCTTGGTGATAAATTTAGGAATACATGAAAAAAATAGGGTTTGTTTAGAAAACACATGGAAATGATAAGAACTAATTATAAGATAAGAATTTTGCCTGTGGAGTGTGAAATAGGGGGAGAATCATACAGTATTAATAATACTTCACTGACATTGTAATATTGAGTTTTAATTGAGTGGTTTTCATTTCATAATCTTTTAAAACTATTTTCTATAATTATAAGAAATGCTAGAAAATAGAAAAATAATTATGAGTTGATATGAAGTATTATTTAAAACTGATGTAACTACTGCCCATAAACACAAACTAGGTACAGTTGATAAAAATATTTGACGTCTGAATAATTTTAAAATAGGTAAGTCAAAAATTCTGTATATCATGAACATTCATAGGTCAGTATGTGTGTGTGTGTGTGGTGTGTGCGCACGTGTGTGTGTATGTGTGTGTGATTTTCCCCTTAAATCCATGAATATGTTTATGACAGTTACCACATATTTCATGAAAAAAATGGGTGCAGTCTCTTCTTTGCATTCATAATGTGACCCAAAATAAAACTGAAATGAATCATCTGAGATGACCTCAGATGAATATGTTTACACTCTGTGATATACTAGTCACCATGAATTTAAGTCATATAAAACCCATATGTGGTAGGTTGAATAATGGCCATAAGTTCACATGTGCCCTTTTACAATTGACTTGACTGTTCTTCAATCAAGAGATGGAGTCTATTTCTCCACCTCTGAACATTGGATAGACGGGTCCAATGCTGTGACCAATGGAATGTGGCAGAGTGACTTATTTTGAGTTCCAGAGCCTTGGCTTCAAAAGGTCTTGCAATTTCACGTTCCTGAAATTGCCATGTAAGGACCTGGTCTGGCCCACTGGAGACTGCAAGGTTGTGTGGAAGGAAAATAAAGGTGCTATTGCCAGCCCAAACTGAGTGTCTTCAGGTGACCCATGTGACTGTCCAATCCAGCTGCCTCCTCCCCTAAACATATAGCCCAATAAGTGAGCCCAGGATAAAGAAACAGTGGAGTTGACATATATTGGTGAGAAATAATAAATAAGCCATTAATTTTGTGTTGGTTGGTTATGCACCAAAGATAAACACCAAGGAAAGCTGAATTTTACCAAAAACAGAAAGAAGAATCCATGACTTGGATTCTAAACCTTCCTTCACTTTCTGATTCAAGTATTCTGACCAAATATTTAGGTAGCAAGGGGCATCTGATTATACATGCTTTGTCATCTGAAGTCAAAACATATTTAATTCAGCATTCTATGTAAGGTTAAAATTCCAGCAATTTGCTCTCCTCCATTTTGGTGAGTAACAGCTACGTAGCAGGTGCTACCAGTGTTTCTTTAACATTTACTGAATAAATAATAAATGTTGAAAAGTCTTACTCTTGTTGCTGGCTGAGTATTGGCTTCCAATTCTATACAGAAAATGCCTCAGGTGGCAAACAGTCAAACTTGGTTAATGTTTTTCCTTTTTTTTTTTTTTTTCCAAAAGATCTGCCCAGGCAAGATAATAATGTTGAAAAGGTAACTAAAAAGAAGGCATGACAAATTAGATTCCAGAGTTCAACAACAAGGAGGATGTTTCCTAAAGGTCAAGATACATTCTAATGGTGGTACTTGATATGATTTCAGTTCGAACCCTGGAGAAAGTTGCTAAGGATCCGTCCAAAGATATCCTCTTTGGATGCAAGTGGGATTTTCTGCACTCCAAACTGAGTCCCCACCCAGGGTCCCTATGATCTAAAGCATTGCTCCCATCACTTAGCAGGGCATTTTGGTGCTTTGAAAAGAATGCACACTATTCCCAGCTCCTGAATGGCTCAAGTCTATGTGTCCTCTGACACTGAATGTGTCCCTAAGGTTGATCTCTAGGACCCACAATCAGTGACTATGAGACAAAAGAGTACCTCTCTGTGAGTTTTCAGGTTATTTATTTACCTTAATTTCACTTGTTTGTTTTAACCTTACACTTCAATATGACACTTAATATGACACTTAAAATAAAACAGGAGTTGGGATGGAAACGTGAATATCAGAAGTGATTTTGACAAGAGCATTAAGCCAAATATTCCCATATTGTTGAATAATCACATTTAATGGCATTTTTATCAGGATTTAGTTTTCAGATATGACTTTTGTGAATTAGGCTTATTATTTTTACTAGTATTTTTATTTCAAAAATTTATGACCTTTTAAATTGGGTAAGTCAATGCCCGGGTGGCTTGATCAGTTTAGCATCTGACTTTGGCTCAGGTCATGATCTCGCAGTTTGTGAGTTCCAGCCCCATGTTGGGCTCTATGCCCATAGCCCAGAGCCTGGAGCCTGCTTCAGATTCTGTGTCTCCTTCTCTCTCTGACCCTCCCCCACTCATGCTCTGTCTCTCTCTCTCTCAAAAATAAACATTAAACAAAATAAAGAATAAATAATAAATTGGGTATTTCTCTTTCTGGGTATTTTTAATTTTATGGTTTTCTATTACTATTGTGAAAAATTTTCCATTTACAAGGAATGTATTTAAATTTTAAAAGATGAGATAATTAAAGAAAAATATTGAGATGAATCAAAGTGACTTGCAGATATATCATTAGTTGTTTTTTTTTTCTTTTCTACAGAAGTAGGTT
The DNA here is from genome assembly GCF_014898765.1 of Herpailurus yagouaroundi. NCBI lineage: Eukaryota > Metazoa > Chordata > Mammalia > Carnivora > Felidae > Herpailurus > Herpailurus yagouaroundi. Next base: position 54,870,693 of record NW_024412391.1, on the reverse strand, counting down.
CTTTCCAAGAAGTTCCTAATCCTAATGAAAAAGGTTACACAATCTTTCTCATGACTCTATCAGAAATAAAGTAAGCTGCTGTATATTACAGCCATGATTTTATTTATCCATATATTCTTTTTATTAGCTTGACTTCCCAGATTGAGGAATGAGCCAGCTATGGGAAGTGAGTATGTCTATGAATGCTTCACTTAGGGCCTTGGAGGTTATGGGAAACGGTTTAGATTTTATTCTACGTGCATTTAAACCTATTTAGCAGTTTAACTTAAATTTGATCATGGTGTTATACATATAAAACATACTGGAAAGTATCAAGAATAAAGTGATGAATATTTAGGAGTGCACTGTAGTAGACCTAACAAGATAAGCTAGCACTTTCAATTAGGATTGTGACAAGGGGGATGAAGTTGAATTAGTATCTTAGTGTAGAAGCAACAGAAATTGCTGAGTGTATGTGGGTAGCAAAAGAGAGGGTTAAAACAAGAATGACTCCTGGATTTATGAAATGAGTAAAAGTGTCTATGGCACCTATTTATTCAGATGTAAATCTACTGAGATGGAAAAAGATATGTAAGAAAAGGCATGAAGGGCTCACTTTTGCACATGCAATTGTATGATGTGCCTATGCCATTCAAGAGAAGATCTTAAATAGGTAATAGAATGTGTGAGTCTACAGATGAGGTTAGAGGTCTGCTCCAGGCATAAAAATGTGGGAGTCAACACAACATCCATAGTGTCCAAAGAAGTAGAAATGAGTAAGGGTGGATAGAGAAGAAAGCAGGATCCAGGCCCTAAAGAATGCTAACGGTGAGGTGTGCCTGGGTGGTTCAGTCAGTTAAGCATCTGACTCTTGATTTCTGCTCAGGTCATTGTCGTGCAGTTTGCAGGTTCAAGTTCCAGATGGGTTTGAATCCTGTCCCTCTTATATACAGGATCGTGGCCTTGGGCAACTTACTTGTCTTCTTAATGTCTCAATTTCCTCATCTGTTAAATGTGACTTAAAGTAGCATATTCAGTATAAAGTTGTTGTATTTAAGGAAATAATATTTACAAACCACTTAGAATACTAACTGCAGCATTTTTTTTTCTAACTGCAGCATTTTAAAACTAAAATTACCTATGATATTTATTGGTAAAAATTTAAATAAATGATGACATAACCAAAAAGCTTATATATGGATGTAGTTTAACTGAAGCTTTCTGATTATTTTAGTAATAAATCTATAAACAAAAAAATCAGCAACTAAACTCCTAGTTCTGTTCCTTTCTTGCTAAGCTAGGCAGATGACATGATTATCTATGCAGAAAATTGGAAAGGATCAACAAAACACTCTTAGAACTAATAAGTGATTAGGGCAAGTTTACAGTATACAGCATTAATATAAAAAGTCTATCATTCTCCTACATACCAGGAATGAATGGAACTTGAAATTTAAAAGTGCAATGTCATTCATATTACAACTAAATAATAATAATAATAATAATAATAATAATAATAACAACAACTCAGGTAATAAATCTAACAAAATACTGTATGTACAAGATCTATATGAGGAAAATTATAAAACTGCAAGAATGAAATAAAAAACTAAATAAATGGATAGATACTCCCTATTTATGGATATGAATCCATACTGTCAACATGTTAAGATATCAATATTGTCAAGATGTCAGTTCTTCCAACTAGATTCAACGCAATCAACATCAAAATCCCAGCAAATTATTTTGTGATATCAACATACTGATTCTAGTTTACATGAAGAGGCAGAAGACCCAGAATAGCCAACACAATTTTGAAGGAGAAGGAAAATGCTGGTGGACTGATACTACCTGACTTCAAGCCTTACTGTAAAGCAACGTTGATCAAGGCAGTGTGGTATTGGTGAAGGAAGAGGCAGTTATATCAATGGAACAGAATAAACAGCCAGGAAATTGACGCACATACATACAGTCAACTGATCTTTGACAAGGGAGCAAGTACAATGCAGTGGAGCAGAGTCTTTTCAACAAATGGTGCTGAAAGAAATGGACACACACACACACACACACACACACACACAAATGAATCTAGACAGACATTACACACTTCATTAAAAAATACTCAAAATTTACTAAAAAATCACAGATTTAAATTAAAAAATGCAGAAGTATAAAATTCCTAGAAGATAATATAGGAGAAAACATAGATGATCTTGGGAATAGTGGAGCATTTTTGTACATAACACTGAAGACACAATCCAAAGAAATAATTTATAAGTTGAATTTTTTAAATTAAAAACTTCCACTATGCAAAAGACGGTGTCAAAAGAATGACAAGACAAGCCACGGACTAACAGAAGAGATTTCCTAAAAACACATATGAGGGACTATTATCCATAATATACAAAGAACTCTTAAAACTCAACAATAAGAAACCTACCCAATTTTTTAAAATGGGCCAAAGATCTTAACAGACACCTCACCAAAGAGCATATGCAAGTGGAAAATAATCCTAGGAAAAGATTCTCCACATCATCTGTCAACAGGGAAATACAAATGAAAACAATGATGTATCACTACACACCTATTAGAATGGGCAAATCTGGAACACTGCCAACACCAAATGCTGGTGAGGATAGGAAGCAAAAGGAAATCTCATTCAGGGATGCAAAAGGGTATGGCCATTTTGGAAGACGGTTTGAGGATTTCTTACAAAACTAAACATACTCTTATCATATGATCCTGCAATTGTGCTCCTTCATATTTGCCCAGATGAACTGAAAATTTATGACTACATAAAAACCTGTACAGGAGTGTTTATAGCATTGCTATTCATAATTGCCAAAAGCAACCAAAATTTCCTTACATAGGTTAATGAATAAACTGTGGTATACACAAAAAAAATGGAAAATTGTTCAGCACAGAAAAAAAACAAAAGGGCTGTGCATCTATAAAAAGACATGGAGAAAGCTTAAATGCATACTACTAAGTAAAAGAAGACAATCTGAAAATATTTCATACTATCTGATTCCAACTATATGATTTTCTGAAAAGGCAGAACTATGAGCACAGTAAAAAGATGAGTGGATGTTAGGGACTAAGGAGCACACAGATAACAAGCAGAGCACAGAGGAGTTTTAGGACAGTGGAAATTCCCGGTATGATACCATAATAATAGATATCTGTTACTATACATGTGTCCACACCACAAATTTTCAACACCAGTAGAAAACCATAAGGTAAATTATGGACTTTGGGTGACTATGATGTGTCAACCTAGGTTCATTGATTATAACAAATGCACCACTCTGGTAGAGGATGTTGGTAATGGAAGAGGCTATCCATGTGCAGGGGCAGGAGGAGTATGGGAAATCTCTTTCTTCCCCTCAGTTTTGCTGGAAAACTTCAATTGCTCTAAAAAAATAGTTCTAATTTTTAAAAACTCATGGTTTCATGACATCAGTTCCGTTACTTTACAGTGACACCTCAAATAAATAGAAGCCCCTGGACTCTGACAGCACAGCTGGGGGAAGCATCTCTCCCATCCAAGGTGTGCTGCTCCCTGTCACTGCCAACAGCATTCAAGTGTCTTTAACTGAAGCTTTGACCTCTCTCTGGTTGTCCAGACCTATCTCTTACATATTTTTTTTCTCAGTTTCTATTACAAAGCTCTGAACAGGTAATCTTGGCTTAAAGAACGAAAAGGCTTCACGATATAGGATTAAAAATAATATACGTTCACGAAGGAATGCAGTAATCACAAAGAAAAAAAAATCAAGTCACAACACATAAACATAACCAGTAATAAACGGTGGGTGTATTTTCTTACCATCTACTGTCTCTGCTTTGAATTGTGTGTTTGTGCAGAACAGATTAATAACCCTACCAGCAAGAAGATAACTATGAAATCAATAAACATAATCCTATCAAATAAAACTGAACCCGGTGATCTATCCCCATTTCTGGCTTTTCCTACCAGATTCTTCCCATGTCAGTTCATGGGTAACTCCATTCTTTTATTTCCTCACACCAAAACCACTGGAGTCTTTCGTTTTTTGTTGTTGTTGTTTTCCCATTCTTCTCATTTGACCTGTCAGCAAAGCTTACCTTTTCTACTTTAAAATTCCTTCCTGAATCTGACCACTTCTCACCTTCTTTGGGATGCCAGCTTCTCTCACTTGCATGTTTACAATAGCATCCTAACTGCTATCCTTAGTCCTCTTGCTACCCCCTTTCATTTGTCTTCAACTGAGCCATCAAAGTGATCTTAAAATGTAAGTCAGGGGGCGCCTGGGTGGCGCAGTCGGTTAAGCGTCCGACTTCAGGCAGGTCACGATCTCGCAGTCCGTGAGTTCGAGCCCCGCGTCGGGCTCTGGGCTGATGGCTCAGAGCCTGGAGCCTGTTTCCGATTCTGTGTCTCCCTCTCTCTCTGCCCCTCCCCCGTTCATGGTCTGTCTCTCTCTGTCCCAAAAGTAAATAAATGTTGAAAAAAAAAATGTAAGTCAGCTTATATACTTCCTGTGCTCAAACTCTCTGGGTGGAATCATTTCAGCTGGAGTAAAATGGATAATAACAAGACCAAAAGGAGCTATGTGCTCTGACCTCTGCTACTGCTCTGACCACATTTTCTACCACTTTCCTTCTTGCTTATTCAATTCCAAACATGTGCAGTATTCTAAGAACATGCTGGGTACATCCCACCTCAGCATCTTTGCACTTGACGTTGCCTTTATCTGCTCTTCCCCAGGAATCCACATGGCTTTTGCCCTCATATCAGGTCTTAACTGAAATGCCACCAGCCTTTGCTAGGTACCATGTTTGAGAAAAATTTTGCCTTCTCCATCTCTGATTTTTCACCATAGTACTTAGCATTATCTAATAAACCATATACATGAATATAAATATATGTGTATATGTATATAAATGTTTGTCTGAGTTACTGTCTGCACCCTCCTCAACTATCGCAGACAGAAACTAGGGAGGCCCATAGTCCCTACCCTGGCTGTATATGACCTGTCAGCCTGTACAATCCCCTCCCCTGGAGTGTAGTTGAAGCCTGTGACTTGCTTCTAGTCAACAGAATATGGCATAGATGAAGATATAGCAGATGTAATTAAGGTCCTAAATCAGTTGTTTTTCATTTGATAAAACATAAGATTATCCTGGAGGAGCCTAGGTTGATCAGCTGAAAGCTCTTAAAAGAGGGGTTGAGCTCTTCCTGAAACAAGTTCCTCCTTGCTGGCTTATGAAGTACACAGCCATGTTGAGGAAGCCCATGTGGCATGGACGTACAGGCAGCCTCTGGGACCTGAGGGCAGTCTCCAGTCAAAAGCCAGCAAAAAGCTGGCGCCCTAAGTCATACAGCTGCAAGGAAATGAGTTCTGTCAACAACGTGAATGAGTTTGAAAGTGGATTTTTCCGTAGTTGAGCCTCCAGATGAGAACACAATCTGGCCAATACTTACCTTAAATGCAGTCTCTTGAGACGCTGAGCAGAGTTCTGAGCAAAACTACTCCTGACCTCTTGACCCATGGGAACTATTAGATAATAAATGTGTGTTGTTTTAAGCCACTAAATTTGTGGTAATTTGTTACACAGCAATCAAAAATTAATACACTGATTAAAATCTAATCTCCACAAAGACAGGGCTTTTGCTCTGTTTTTACTGGGGCAGGTGTTCAGTAAGTGTTGAATAAACGTTTCTGCCTGCCATTTAAAGCATTAGGCAAGCTGGTTCTATCTTCTGTGGGCATTTTTTTTACCTCCTATCAGGATCCACACGTTGGGCTGTTGTTACCAGGCTCCTCTCATCACTTAAACAGTCCATGGTCTCCCCTGCTTCCAGACTTTTCACTGTACTCTCCCTTTAGTCAAGGTACATTCCCTCCATCTTCCTCCCTACTTGTCCAAATTCTACCCAGCTCTTGCACACATCTTCAGCAGATACAAATTGGTTTACCATGCAGCAGTGATGTGTTTCTATTTTAATGATTTAAACTAAAAACTGGAAATTAGATTTTACGTTTTTTCCAAAGTCTTAATTCAAAGTTTGGGGCACCTTGGTGGCTCAGTTGGTTAAGTGTTGGACTTTGGCTCAGGTGATGGTCTCACGGTTCGTGAGTTCGAGCCCTGCATCGAGCTCTGTGATGACAGCTCAGAGTCTGGAGCCTGCTTCAGATTCTGTGTCTCCCTCTCTCTCTGCTCCTGCCCTGCTCTCACTCTGTCTCTCTCTTTCTCTCAAAAATAAAGCTTAAAAAAAAAACTTAACAAAGTCATTGCACGTTCTTTTGGAATCAACTCAAATTATTTGGCCAATAATAACCAGATATTCTCAGGTTTATTTTTTTCATTTTTTGTAATGATCTTGTTTTAAAAACATTATTTTAAATTTGTGTGTGTAGTTTGTGTATGAATGCATGTGTATAATACACATGTATACAATTATTATTGATAAGATTCGTTACTTAAATACCAAGTATTATGCTAGATTCTGTTGACTCTATTGCCTTTACTCCTTGAATACCAAAACAATCCCCATAGGATGTTTATTCTCCTTTTTGCTGAGGGAGCTAAGCTAAGAGAGCTAAGATGTGGTTGTTCTAGAAAAGTTCCTGAAGGCCGCATAACCATTTGGCAGAGCTGGGAATGACACTTAGGTTATTTGACTTCATTATTATTTTTTTTTTCAACGTTTATTTATTTTTGGGACAGAGAGAGACAGAGCATGAACGGGGGAGGGGCAGAGAGAGAGGGAGACACAGAATCGGAAACAGGCTCCAGGCTCTGAGCCATCAGCCCAGAGCCTGACGCGGGGCTCGAACTCACGGACCGCGAGATCGTGACCTGGCTGAAGTCGGATGCTTAACCGACTGCGCCACCCAGGCGCCCCAAGGTTATTTGACTTCAAAGCCAAGGCTTCTTCTAGTACCTTAACTATCTCCTCAATTAAGTAAGAAGTTATATGAAACAAAATACACATAGGATCAAAATATCTGTAAACAGCATTTAGTATTATCTTATAGACCTATACACTTACTAAAAATAGCTACTCATCTTTGACTTTGCAATCTTCCTTTTAAAGGCTCATCAAGTTTATACATTTTTTTTTTGGGGGGGGGACAGAGAGAGACAGAGCATGAACGGGGGAGGGGCAGAGAGAGAGGGAGACACAGAATCGGAAACAGGCTCCAGGCTCTGAGCCATCAGCCCAGAGCCTAACGCGGGGCTTGAACTCGCGGACCGCGAGATCGTGACCTGGCTGAAGTCGGACGCTTAACCGACTGCGCCACCCAGGCGCCCCAAGTTTATACATTTTTAAAGCTACTGATGGAAGACAATTAAACAACCACAAATTCACAGGCATATATTAGAACAAATTACACTTGGCTACTAGAAAAAAAATGTGTGTGCTGTAGGTTAGTGAGAAATGCATGAATAAAAGAATGTTTTCTGTCAGATTTCCTGTGAATGAAAAATTTAAAAACAAAAGCATGAGTTGGTGCTCAAAATATTAACCAACCTAGCTAAAGAAATGTACAAGGATATGGACTGACCACTGCACACACTAAATAAACCACTATGCATTTGTATAGCAGTTAGTTATATTTATAAATAGCCACAGCACCCCTCCCTTACTTCATATTCTTGCATATAGAAGCTAAAGAGAATAGTAGGATCATTCTCATTTTAGTTTTTCGATGAACCCCCATACTGTTCTTCAGAGTGGTCACACCAGTTTCCATTCCCACCAACAGTGCAAGAGGGTTCCCCTTTTCTCTTCATCATTGCCAACACCTGTTTTTTCTTGTATTGTTAATTTTAGCCATTCTGACAAGTGTGTGGTGTTATTTCATCATAGTTTTCATTTGTGTTTCCCTGATGATGGGTGAGGTTGAGCATTATTCATGTATCTGTTGGCCACCTGGATGTCTTCTTTGGAAAAGTGTCTATTCATGTCTTCTACCCTGTTATCCACCAATTGCACTATTAGGTATTCATCCAAAGGATACAAAACTACAGATTCTACAGATTCAAAGGTGCATGCACTCCAACGTGTATAGCAGCATTATCAACAATAGCCAAACTATGGAGAGAGCTCAAATGTCCATCGACTGATGAATGGATAAAGAAGATGTGGTATACACATAAAATGGAATATTGGTCAGCCATCAAAAAGAATGAAATCTTGCCATTTGCAACAATGCAGGTGGAGTGAGACTGTATTATTCTAAGTGAGATAAGTAAGTCAGAGAAGGACAAATATCATTTGATTTCACTCATATGTGGAATTTAAGAAACAAAACAGAAACAAAACTTATAACCTAAGTACAAAATAACATAAGGTCAATTTTCCATTCTGTGTGTGCTTGTGTGTATGTGATTAAAGTTGTAAGTATAGCCAGCAGCGTGTTTGCTTAGTGTAGAAGGATTGTTATCATGCAAATCTATGGCATTTGACTTACATAATGAAGCAGTATAACAGAAAGCCTCCAACCAGCCTTCTAAATAAATAGAGAAGAGTCACAGGGCTACAAGTTGATGTTGCCAATAAATACAACATTAATTTATAAAAGAAGGGATTAATTGCTTCAATGACACTGATTCTAAAGATAGCTTCAAAGAAAAATGATGAGAACATTGTGTCCCCATAGTATAATCACTGCAAGTCAGTAACCTCTGATTCCTATTGAACGGAGTCACTCAGGCCATTTATTAGGCTTCTAAACTCCTTATGTGGGCAAAGAATAGTTTTACTAATACTATGATAAATGGTAAAAATTCATGTAAAGTTCTAAGAAATGTGAGGAAAACACAAATTTGAAATTCATAATTAAGAATATAAAAACTGGGGTGCCTGGGTGGCTCGGCTGATTAAGCGACCAACTCTTGATTTCGGCTCAGATCATGATTTTACAGTTCAGGCATTCAAGTCCCACATCAGGCTCCTCACTGACCACGCAGAGACTGCTTGGGATTATCTCTCTCCCCTCTCTCTCTCTGCCCCTGCTGTGCTCTCTTTCTCTCTCTCAAAATAAGTGAAATAAACTTAAAACATTTATTAAGAATGTAAGAGCTGATAACTAGTTTTTTAAATTTTGAATTTAAATTAAAAAGTAAAAGAATTGATAACTAGTCTTTTTTTTTTTAACTTTAGAAAACGTGGAAGAAAAGGCTGCTTCACAAGTGAAATGCTGATCATAAAATACTTGCCCAGTCTTTACCATATAGTTATTGACTTCCAGTCAGAGAAGACTTATTCAGTGTTAACCATGGAAATTCAATCATTAATAATAAAAATGATGATAATACCTTGATAATAATAGCAGTACTAATATTTTAAATGATAATTATAGAATAATCATATTAATATGAACAATGATAATAACTAAATTGTATCAAGGACTTGCTATGTGGTACCCTTTGTGTCATTGAATTTATCCACAAACCATAAGAAATAGATAGTATTAGTACACCATTTTAAAGAAATGTTTAATAGGCATATCACAGTCAATGTTTACTCTTGAAGAATAGGCTACATGTGTACCCAGATGGGCAGGAATGGGTTCTGTAAAGAGTAGGTGAATAGACTGAAACATTTTGCCATTATGTCTTCCCTCCCCTTCATTTTACTTTTAAATCACAGATAATTCAGAGGTAAAGTATTGAAACCATTAGTCTTTTCAAAACATTTTTGTAGTCAAATTAGTAAGACCTTTTATTTTGGTCTTCACATTTCTCAAAGTACTTTTGCTTCATTGTAAAAATATCTTTTATCTAAATTCCTTGAGGTGAATAAGTATTGCTATCATTACATGGAAGAAAATGTTGCTAGATAATTAAGAGCTACAGTGTCAGACTGAGTTTGTATCCTGACTTGTTCAGTTCTTTTTTTTTTTTTTAATTTTTTTTTTCAACGTTTTATTTATTTTTGGGACAGAGAGAGACAGAGCATGAACGGGGGAGGGGCAGAGAGAGAGGGAGACACAGAATCAGAAACAGGCTCCAGGCTCTGAGCCATCAGCCCAGAGCCTGACGCGGGGCTCGAACTCCCGGACCGCGAGATCGTGACCTGGCTGAAGTTGGACGCCCAACCGACTGCGCCACCCAGGCGCCCCCTGACTTGTTCAGTTCTTAATTATATTAATTCAAACTAGTTTTCAACCTCTCTGTAGCTCAAAATTTTTTCATTATACAAATAATAATAGTAACCAGATCATGAGTCACACTGATATATAGATTAAATGAAGTAATAGGAGTAGGGCATTTAGAACATAGTAAAATCTAGGTGTATGTTAACTCTCATTTGGCAAGTAAACGACCTAAAGAACAGAGTCCAATGTCATAGAGTCAGAGCTAAAAACTCATAATCATGACTTTTAGATTCCACATTACTGCTCCTCTATATCCACCATGCCAATTGTTTCCAAACTTGACTTTTGGATCCTGAGGTAAACCAAAGAATTATTCCAAGGGATCTTCAATTTCATAAAAGTGATAATAATAATAGGATATAATAGATATTAAGCTTGTACTGTATGTTAACCACTATGCCAAATCTCTTATACAGATTTTAATTTAATCAAAATCCTATTAGATAGATATTATTACTTATCCATTTATAGATAAGGAAAGTAAGTCTAAGAATATTTAAGTTGATAAATAACTGTCCAAGGACACAGTAGACACTGTCCTGGGTTAGAAATCAAATTCAGTTAATGTGGCTTAAAAGCTCAAATCTTAACCACTAACTTTTACCTACTGACTTAACATAAATAAATAAATGGACAGCATCTCACCATTAAAATTCATCATATTCAAAAGTTGGACACACCACACTGTCGTCCACTATCCCATCATCAAAGAACCTCAAATGCAGTGTAGTTCTCCAAGCATATATTCCACTTGTTTATACCATGGCTGCCTTAAAGAACCCACATTTTCCATTTGTTTCTGGAGCATTTAAGATAAACTACTACAATATACCCAAGAGTAGATTCACTAAATGGTACTGGTTTCTTTCATACCTATAATTGTAATATCTGTCCTCATGCAGAGTGTGAAAATATATACATATTTTTGGCATGTATATTTCCAAATCTCATTGAATAAGTGTAATTTAAGCTTCATCATTTTGCTTGAAGTTGTATTCTCAAGAAAAGATAAAAGTACATAATACATAAACTTTATTTAGTGCCTATTTAGATGCACTATTTATTCAATTAGATGATATCTAGTATCCTGATACTAAGATTTTATGCTTCATTTTTTTAAATTTGCATGACTTTTAAAGTAGAAAATATATTCAGGTGGTGCAGAAATTTTAAAGGTAGTAAAGAATATTAACTTAATGGAAAATCTTCCTCATATTTCTTAATCCTAGTCATATAATTCACCTTCCCACAGGCAACCATACAGTAAGTTCTTATTACCTTTCCAGATATATTTACATATATTTACATTATATATATAAACTTACATATATACATATATACATATATATACATATACATATGTTATGTATATGTATATGTTATGTATATATGTATATACATATGTATATATGTACATATATGTATATATGTATATGTATGTATATATATATAAACTTATATATATATATAAACTTATATCAACTGTATATATAAACTTATATATATAAACTTTTATAAAGTGTATATATAAACTTATATATATGCATGTATATACATATACATATACATACAGATATATATGTATATGTATATATGTATATATAAATTTCCCCTTCCCCATTTTTATATTCATATGCCTTCTGTGGTGGTGCCAAATTGTTTTCCAAAGAGCTTGTTCCAATACGGTCATTACTAACTTATAAAACTGCCTGTTTTAGTTTTTCCATCAATACTGGGAGAATATTTGCATTTATGTTTCATGCTTAAACAAGGTTACATATGCTGGGCATGTTGGCAGGCTGATCAGCACCAAAGTTAAACAATATAAACCTTAATTTAAAAGAATAAAGTTATGTGCATTAACTCTTTAGTGATAAGAATAAAGATTTTGTTAACACGCATCTAAGATCTGAAACAATAAATATACACCCAAAAGCTTTTGGAAGTTCTTGGAAGAGAAGTTTTAATCATCACAGAAGGTTAAATTATAACTTAAATTTTTCAGTTGTAGAAAAATCTCAGTGACATCAGTGATTTTATTTCTATAGAATCATTATCTTTTGTGGGCAATTGATAAGATGTTTTAATCACCTTAAAAACCTAAGAAGAAAAAAATCTCAAATGGCAGGATATCTGCCGAAAACTTTTTAAAAAATTATTTGTTTCCTTGTTGAAAGCCAACTATGTGACTGAATATTTCCTCATAAATATCACGCAATATAATTTGTCCAACAAGTCTATGAGGTTAATGATATAAATACATATTTAAACACCAGAAAAATGAAACTCCACAATATTAACTAGCTCCAGGTGACACAATTAATATGGTATGGTAAGTAAATGAATAGGTAAATGTTTCCCATAAGTACTAGTCACAAGATAAATAGACAAAACATTGTTGAATGAAAAGATTAAACATATGATAGCTGTATAATTGTGCTAAGCCACCTAAAAAAATATGTCTTACCTCTAAAGCAAATGACAAAGAAGGAGTGAAAGGCTTCAGATGACCAAATCTACACAACATTAAGAACACCAAGCAACGGAAAGTTTCCAGTACAGCTGCCTTAGGTCTGAAATAAATATCATTGACATGTATTAGCTTTAATATGTTCTTTGTATGTTTACATGTTATAATTCATAAGATGAAACACATTTTTTTCTAATTTTCAAGAAATACACGGTATGTTAATGTATTTAAGGAGCATGTGCCTCTGAAGTTGTTTGAAAACAGCCATCACACTAAGAAATAAAATGCATTTTCTTTTTAAAGAAAATCAGTTCCTAATCAATCTATTGCTTAGTTTGAGCACTGATGAGTTAGGATGAAGCATACGCTCAATTAATAAATAAAATATCAAAGAACTAAATTTCTAGGATCCAAAGTAAATGAGACTCCTGCCACTCACTAAATACTTTTATACTTCATTCATTTCATTTCATTTTTATTTTTTTTTAAATAATGTGGATTATTTATTATTGAGAGAGAGAGAGACTGCACAAGCAGGAGAGGGTTAGAGAGAGAGGCAGACACAGAATCTGAAGCAGGCTCCAGGCTCTGAGCTGTCAGCACAGAGCCCGATGTGGGGCTTGAAATCACGAACCGCAAGATCATGACCTGAGCCGATGCTTAACCGACTGAGCCACCCAGGCGCCCCATACTTCATTCATTTTATTTATGTATTTATGTATTTATTTATTACTTCATTCATTTTAAAAATGACTTGCAGGGGTGCTTAGGTGGCTCAGTGGGTTAGGCTTCCAACTCTTGGTTTTGGTTCATGTCATGATCTCACGATTTGTGAGATGGGAGCCGCATGTTGGCCTCTGACCTGACAGCATGGAGCCTGCTTGGGATTCTTTCCCTCTCTCTCTTTTCCTCAGCCCACCCCCCTCTCTCTCTAAAAATAAAAAATATTTTAAAAAAGAGAAAAAAATGACTTGTAAGGAAGATTTTTAACTCTTCTAAAATAATGAACTGTCAATTTCTGAAATATTGGGAAAACGGATAATGTATGATTATGCCTAATATGATAGGTAGCACAATTATAGCCCTTTGTTATCTATTTTGTGACGTTCATTTTTTTGTATGCATGGTATTCTTAAAATTCAAACTCTAAAATAAGTGAACTAAGCATGTTTATGTATTTGAAACAGCATCAGATATCAAGCACTGGTAAGTGTTTACAAATTATCTTGTAATGATTGGAATGAACAGCTTTTTTTATTAGCATAAAATAAGCTTCTTATGATATTCATTTGTTGGATAAATATTTTTTGTAACAGGTAAATAGTATTGTTATGACAAGTGAATTTTTTGACTAAAATATTCTTGAATTAATCTCATAATACAGACATATTGTTTAGTTAATTTAGATTATAATGGTATAAAGAAAAAAAGTGAAGAAAATATAAAGTAGTATATTTATTTAACTTAAATATTTCTTCTGCATCTATTTTTAATTTTTTTAATGTTTATTTATTTCTGAGAAAGAGAGTGAGAGAGGGAGAGAGAGTGTAAGCAGGGGAGGGGCAGAGAGAGAGGGAGACACAGAATCCAAAGCAGGCTCCAGGCTATGAGGTGTCAGCACACCTCATAGTGAGCTCATTGGGTGTGAGCCCAATGTGGGTCTCAAACTCAAGAACCATGAGATCATGACATGAGCCGAAGTTGGACACTTAACTTACTGAACCACCCAGGCACCTTTGTTCTGCATCTATTAATTATGACTGTTTCTGTAAAACTGAATACAAATTTTTATACAAAAGCAGAGAACATTTTTTCGAGTATTTTAAACTCAGTTAAAACAGGGTAACAATTTTTGATTTGTTTGTATTCAAGTAATGTGACTTATCTTTTTGTGAATAAGATATAAAATCAAACTAAAATTTTTCTCCTTGTAAAATGATGCTATATAATTGGTATAAGCTATTTTTTAAAATTGGTATCTGGGTAGGTTCCAAAGGAAAGAAAAGGAAATTTCTATTTTGTCTTATTTACTTTTTTAAACTTCATTTATTTACTTCGAGAAAGAAAGAGAGAAGGCACAAGCAGGGGAGGAATAGAGAGAAAGAGAGAGAGAATCCCAAGCAGGCTCTGCACTGCCAGTGCAGATCCTGACTCAGGGCTGGTCCCACAACCATGAGATCATGACCTGACTGAAATCAAGAGTTGGATGTTCAACCGACTGAGCCACCAAGGTAGTCCATAAAATTTCTATCGTAAAACACAATTAATTTCTATTAATTATATTCTATTCTTTGCTTTTTAATCTTTTATATTGTGAGAAGAAATCTACATCTAAAGAAATATATAAAACAGAAATGTGCAATTTGATAATTTTTAACAAATCAAGAACCTTGTAACCACCACTCAATATCAGCACCCCCAAAGAGAACTCTTACCTCCTCAATACTTCTACCTTCCCTCTATCTCAGAAAGAATCAGTACCCTTTTATGATAATCATATTCTCTTTGCTCTGTTTTAAATTTATATTTTTACCACATTAGCATAAATTTTTAAAAATTCCTGTATAGGTGTTTCTTTTTACTTTTAATAAATGGGATTGTATTGTATGCACTGTGTGTATCTAGCATCTTTCACTTAGTGTTAATGAGATGCATCTTTGACATTGCATGTAGCAGCAGGTCATGCTTTTCACACTTGTATACTGTTCATTGTGTGAATATACTGATATTCATGCATCGATCTACCTTGTAAAGGACATCAGGACTGTCGGCTACACTTGTTTATTATGAAAAATGCTGTCTGAACATTCTTTTCCGTGCCTTTAGACTTCCAGGTAAAATTGTTTATATGTTGAAATTTAGTAAAATCTTCAGTATTTCAAGTTAGTTATCACAATATAAACTCTCCCCTCAGTGTGTGAGCCCTTCATCAGTAGGGATTGTCAATACTTTTAATGATAGTCATGTGGGATAGAAGGTGTTTTCTACTCATAAAATTTGCAAACAGCATCTCTGATTTGAAGATTTTATTTTTTACTATCTTAATGAGGGTTAATTATTGAAGAACTGACTTTCGTAATGTTATTGTAGTCTAAGTAATCAATTTTATCTTTAGGAATAGGGATTTGTGTGTACCATTTAACATTTTTACCTACTTTAAGGTTATAGAGATACATTACTATGCTATTTTCTGGAATATTGGTTTTCCATTCACTTGTAAATCTACAATCCCCTGGCCCCAGGATTAACTTTTTATGGTGTGAAATATTTGTCAAGTTTATTTTTCTTATTCCTATGTGGAAATCCAATGTTTCCAAGACCATTTATTGAAAAGACAGCCTTTTCCCATAGCTCTGCAGGGACACCTTTGTCACAAATCAAGTATGTATGTATATATATATATAGATATTTCCTAGGTTCTCTGTTTTAATCTTTGTGCCAATAAAGCATGTCTAATTACTGTAGCTTTATAATAAATCTTGATAGCCAGTAGTGCAACTATTGCCATTTTGTTAAATCTCAAGACTGTGTTGACTATTACAGGTCCTTTTCATTCCCATATACGTATGTCTTAGAAATGCCTACCCAATTCCAGAAAAAGCCTTTTTACAATTTTAATTCCAACTATATTAAATATGTAAGTCAATTTGGTGAGAATCGTAATGTTTATAATACTGAGTATTACAATCTTTGAATATAGTTATCTCTCCATTTATTTAGTTTAATTATTTTTCATAATATTTCAATAGTTTGACAATGTTCTATAGAGATATTTTACTCATTTTTTAAGTTTTTATTTTAATTTCAGTTAGTTAACGTGCAGTGTTATATTAGTTTCATGGGTACCATAGAGTGATTCAACACTTCCATACATCACCCAGTGCTCATCACAAGTGCACTCTTTAACCCGCATCACCTATTTCACCCATCCCCACTTTCCACTCCTCTCAGGAAACCATCAGTTTGTTCTCTATAGTTAAGAGTCTGTTTCTTGGTTTGTTTCTCTCCCTCTTTCTTTTTTTCCCTTTGCTCATTTGTTTTGTTTCTTAAATTCCACATATGAGTGAAATCATATGGTATTTGTCTTTCTCTGACTGACTTATTTCTCTTGGCATTATATTCTCTAGCTCCATCCATGTCACTGCAAATAGTAAGACTTCACTCTTTTTTGTGGCTAAATAATATTCCATTATATGCATATAAAATATATCATTATATATATCATCATATGGAATATGTATTATTACATATATATGTCATTACATATATGTAATATATATCATATCTTCTTTACCCATTCATCAGTTGATAGATTGCTTTGATCCATTTTGAATTTATTTGGTGTATGGTGTATGTTTCATTCTTTTGCATGCGGCTGACCAGTTTTTCCAACACCATCTATAGAAGAGATGAGTTTTTCCCAATGAATATTCTTTCCTGCTTTGTTGAAGATCAATTGACCATATAATTATAGGTTTATTTTTGGGTTTTCTATTCTGTTCTATTGATCTATGTGTCTATTTTTGTTCCAGAACCATACTGCTTTGATCACTACAGTTTTGTAATATAACTTGAAGTCCAGAACTGTGATGCCTCTAGCTTTGTTTTTCAAAATTGTTTTGGTTACTCAAGGCCTTTTGTGGTTCCATATACATTTTAGAATTGTTTTTTCTAGTTCTATAAAAAAAAAAGTTACTGGTATTTTTATAGGGATTGCAATGAATGTGTAGATTGCTTCAGGTAATATAGACATTTTAATAATATTTGTTATTCCAAAGCATGAACCTAAAATATCTTTCCATTTCTTTGTGTCATCTTCAATTTATTTCATCAGCATACAGTTTTCAGAATACAGGTCTGTGTCACCTCTTCGATTAGGTTTATTACTAGGTACCTTATTATTGTTGCTGTAATTATAAACGGGAATGTTTTCTTAATTTCTCTCTCTGCTGCTTCATTATTGGTGTATAAAAATGCAACAGATTTCTATACATAGATTTTATATTCTGTGACTTTACTGAATTTATCAGTTCTAGCAGTTTTTTTGTTGGAGTCTTTCAGGTTTTCTATATGGAATATTAGGTCATCTGCAAATACTGAAAGTTTTACTTCATCGTTACTAATGTGGGTGCATTTTATACCTTTTTGTGTCTGATTGCTATGGACTTCCAGTACTATATTGAATACAAGTGGTGAGAGTGAACATCCTTGTCTTGTTCCCAACCTTAGAAGGAAAGCTCCTAGTTTTTCCCCATTGAAGATTATATGAGCTACAGGTCTTTTGTAAGTTGCCTTAATGATGTTGAGGTATGTTCCCTCTATTTTTATCACTTTACGACACTTTTTTTAAAGTCTATTTCTTTATTTTGAGAGAGAGAGAGAATGTATGCAGGAGGGACAAAGAGAGAGGGAGAGAGAGAGAATCCCAAGCAAGCTCTGCACTGTCAGCATGAACCATGAGATCATGCTCTGAGCTGAAACCAAGAGTCAGACACTTAACCAACTGAGCCACCCAGGCACCTGTGAGGGTTTTTATCATGAATGGATGTTGTACTTTGTCAAATGCTTTTTCTGAATTTATTGAAATGATCATATTGTTCTTACCTTTCTCTTACTGAGATGATATGTCATGTTGATTGATTTGTGAATACTAAACCACCCTTGCAATCCAGGAATAAATCTCAGTTCATCGTGGTGAACATTTTTTTAATGTATTGTTGGATTCTGTTTCCAGTATTTTCTTGAATATTTTTGAATCTTTATTCACCAGAGATATTGGCCTGTAGTTCTCTTTTTTGGTGGAGTCTTTATCTGGTTTTGGTATCAAAATACTACTGGCCTCATAGAATGAATTGGAAGCTTTCCTTCCTCTTCCTTTTTTTTTTTTTTTTTTGGAATAGTTTGAAAAGAATAGGGATTAGTTCTTTAAATGATTGGTAGAATTCCCTGGGAAGCTTAGACCTGAACTTTTGTTTGTTGGAATTTTTTTTATTATTGATTTTATTTCTTTGCTGGTTATTAGTTTGTTCAAATTTTCTATTTCTTCCTCATTTAGTTTCAGGAAGTTATATGTTTCTAGGAATTTATTTACTTCCTTTTGGTTGGTCAATTTGTTGGCATATACTTTTTCATAATATTCTTTCATAATTGTTTGTATTTCTGTGGTATTGGTTGTTATTTCTCCTCTCCCATTTGTGATTTTATTTGAGTCCTTTCTCTTTTTTTCTTGATAAATCTGGCTAGAGGTTTATCAATTTTATTGGTTTTTCAAAGAACCAGCACCTGGCTTCAATGATCTGTTCTATTGATTTTAAGTTTCTGTATCATTTATTTTAGCCCTAATCTTTATTATTTTCTTCCTTCTGCTGGTTTTAGGTTTGTTTATAGTTGTTTTCCTAACTCCTTCAGGTACAAGGTTAAGTTGTTTAGTTAAGATTTTTCTTGCTTCCTTAGGTAAACCTGTATTGCTGTAATTTCCCTCTAAGAACTACTTTTGCTGCATCCCAAAGGTTTTGAACCATTGTGTTTTGATATTTATTTCTTTCCATTCACTTTTTTTCATTCCTTTGTTATTTATTTTTTTTAATTTTTTAAATTTTATTTCTTAAATTTACATCCAAGTTAGTTAGCATATAGTGCAACAATGATTTCAGGAGTAGATTCCTTAATGCCCCTTACCCATTTAGCCCATCCCCCCTCTCCCAACCCCTCCAGTAACCCTCTGTTTGTTCTCCCTATTTAAAAGTCTCTTATGTTTTGTCCCCCTCCCTGTTTTTATGTTATTTTTGCTTCCCTTTCCTTATGTTAATCTGTTCTGTGTCTTAAAGTCCTCATATGAGTGAAGTCATATGATATTTGTCTTTCTCTGACTAATTTCGCTTAGCACAATACCCTCTTGTTCTATCCACGTAGTTGCAAATGGCAAGATTTCATTCTTTTTGACATCTTCTTTATCCATTCATCCATCGATGGACACTTGGGCTCTTTCCATACTTTGGCTATTGTTGATAGTGCTGCTATAAACATTGGGGTGCATGTGTCTCTTTGAAACAGCATACCTGTATCCCTTGGATAAATAACTAGCAGTGCAATTGCTGGGTCGTAGGGTAATTCTATTTTTAATTTTTGGAGGAACCTCCAGTCTTTTCCACAGTGGCTGCACCAGCTTACATTCCCACCAGCAATGCAATAGAGATTCTCTTTCTCAGCATCCTCGCCAACACCTGCTTTTGCCTGAGTTGTTAATGTTAGCCATTCTGACATGTGTGAGGTGGTATCTCATTGTGGTTTTGATTTGTATTTCCCTGATGATGAGTGATGTTGAGCATTTTTTCATGTGTCAGTTGGCCATCTGGATGTCTTCTTTGGAGAAGTGTCTATTCATGTCTTTTGCCCATGTCTTCAACTGGATTGTTTTTTGGGTGTGGAGTTTGATATGTTCCTTACAGATTTTGGATACTAACCCTTTATCTGATATGTCGTTTGCCAATATCTTCTCCCATTCTGTCGATTGCCTTTTAGTTTTGCTGATTGTTTCCTTCACTGTGCAGAAGCTTTTTATTTTAATGAGGTCCCACTAGTTCATTTTTGCTTTTGTTTCCCTTTCCTCTAGAGACGTGTTGAGTAAGAAGTTGCTGTGGCCAAGATCAAAGAGGTTTTTGACTGCTTTCTCCTCGAGAATTTTGATGGCTTCCTGTCTTACATTGAGGTCTTTCAGCCATTTTGAGTTTATTTTTGTGTATGATGTAAGAAAGTGTTCCAGATTCATTCTTCTGCATGTCGCTGTCCAGTTTTCCCAGCACCACTTGCTGAAGAGACTGTCTTTATTCCATTGGATATTCATTCCTTCTTTGTCAAAGATTAGTTGGCCATACATTTGTGGGTCCATTTCTGGGTGCTCTATTCTGTTCCAGCGATCTGAGTGTCTGTTTTTGTTCCATCTATGCACTTTTTGATTTCTTCTTTTATTTCTTTATCTATTCATTGTTTATAGCATATTATTTCACCTCCATGTATTTGTGCTTTTTGCAGATTTTTTCTTGTGGTTGACTTCTAGTTCCATACCATTGTGGTCAGAATGGGTACATAGTATGACTTCAATTTTTTTCAATTTATTGTTGCTTGTTTTGCAGCCTAATATATGATCTATTCTGGAAAGTGCTCCATGTGCACTTGAAAAGAATGTATATTCTGTTCTTTTAAGATGGAATGTTCTGAATACATCTGTAAAATCTATCTGTTCCAGTGTGTCATTCAAAGCCATTGTTTCCTTGTTGATTTTCCATTTATATGATCTATTGATGTAAATGGGGTATTAACATCCCCTAGTATTATTGTATTATTAGCAACTAGTTCCTTTATTAACTATTTTTTGCATTTTTTTAAAAAACTTATTTATTTTGAGAGAGAGAGAGAGAGAGAGCAAGCATGAGTGGAGGAGGGGAGAGAGAGAGGGAAAGAGAAAGAATCCCAAGCAGGCTCTGCATTGTCTGCACAGGATCCAATGCAGGGCTCAATCCCTTGAACTGTGAGATCATGACTGAGCCAAAGTCAAAGTCAGATGCTTAAACAACTGAACCACCCAGGCACCCTTGTTTTATGTATTTGAATGTTCTCCTGTTGGGTCCATAAATATTTACATTTGTTACATCTTATTGTTCAATTGTCCTCTTTATTGTCTCCTTTATTATTATATGCTGCCCTTCTTTGTTTCCTGTTACAGTCTTGATTTAAAGTCTCTTTTCTTGGAGTGCCTGTGTGGCTCAGCTGGTTACGTGTTTGACTCTTGGTTTCAGCACAGGTCATGATCCCAGGGTCATGGGATCAAGCCCCATCTCAGGCTCCAGACTGAGTGTGGAGCCTGCTTATGATTCTCTCTCTCTCCCTGTGTCCCTCTCCCCAACGCATACTCTCTCTAAAACAAAACAAAACAAAAAACTATACTATTGGTATTAGCTTATTGCTACCTCTCATAAGTATATGCAACCAATAGAATTATAATCTTTAAAATGTGAGATCCTGATTCTTTGGATCTGGGTTAATTATTTCAGAGGGAACTGTGACCTATTTTTCCATTTTATTAGTTCATGGCTCTGTCGGTACTTTACTTCTAGTCTAGAAAAGTAGGGATAGAGAGCCCCCCCAAAATAAATTATAAACACAAGTGTTTATAGGTGCATGTTCTAAACCATCCCATTAACCAGCATGTTCATTTTGATCTTGATGATTTGGTGATTGATAAAACTCCAGAATCTGCTGTTATTCCAGAACACCAATTAAGCATTCCTTGGGAAAGTAACATAATATTTAATATAAATTAAGCATGTGTTTCCTGGACTTTTATTTTTACAATTTCCTGAAAGTAATGGTATTGGTTACCTACTTAAACAATTACACTACAACAAAGATAAGATGTCAAGAATGACTGAGTTTTTTTGTTTTGTTTTGTTTTGCAGTTTTTCACCAAGTTACAGTATATGTAAACTGTAGAATACGTGAATTTGGGAGTCACATTGCTTGGGTTTCTACTGTGGTCTATCTCTTACTATCTGTCTGTCTGACTTTCTTAGCCTGTAAAATGGGCTTTATAGTAATTCTTATCTCAGGGCATTGTTGTAAGAATTAATAACATATTCCATGGCACATATTAAGTGCATAAATATTGGTATTAGTATTAATATTAATATTTGATAAATACTAAGTAATAATGAATAGGTATTTTTCTACATACTTCCTACCATAAATGCATTTTAAAATTGTGCAAGTGAATGCATTTTCTCACTAGGGTAGTATTTAAAGCAAGATTCTTTAAATATACTGTGTGAGGGAAAGGACATACACTTTAAGTACATAGCACACACATTCTGGCATATATGTGAACTGTTCAATGGCAAAGGAAAAGTACCCAATATGTTTCATATTTTATTAATTACTCAGAGTTATGGTCTATGTTTTGCCAAATTACTCATTACACTTATAAGTTTTCTTTAATAACCCTAAAAAACCTAAATCTCATTTAAAAGGCTTAGATTGTAAATGCATTCTTGATTTTAAAAATTGGATAAACTACACTGTTTAACAACATACTGTGAAATTATAGTTTCAACTTTATTTTTTAATAACAAATGTTTGATGACTATTGAAGTTTCACATATATTTTTAAGACAACATTACAAACTACACAAAAGGAAAGAATCTCACTTCTTACCTTTGATCCAGAAGAAATCCAATGGAGGTCAATGTCAAAATAATGAAGCAAACCCTCAGAAGGAGGGTAACTTGTGATAGTGCCTGTCAAGCAAATACAGAGACCAAAGATTCTTTAGGAGAGTTATCAAAAAGAACATTAGAACTTAAAGCTGTCAAGAAAACCAGCCTCAAATTTTATTTTATATTACACCATTTGTCACTGGCATTTTTCAAAAAGGCTAATTATGCAGCAGACATTTTGGTTTCCTTAATGTCATTTAATTATCTTGCTGAACGCTTGGGAGAATCAAGTGGACACTTCCACAGAACTATTTTGTTTAAAATATTCTTTATAAAAATTCTCCTTTAAAGTTATGACTGTCATAATTCTTTGAAACACCTGTGCCCCTCATATGGAGAAATAACTTACATTTTTATGAATAAATAGCACAGTCCAATAGTTATTTTTATTATCACAAATTCTTTGTGGTTTCAAACCCAACACTGTTTTTAATACAGAAAATATTTAAAGCAGAACGTGTTTATGCGTGCCAACACATAAATAAAACATATTGCACAAATATATATTCATATTTGATGAAATCTACAGATTTCCTATGTACATGCCAAGGGTTATCTTTTCAATTATTGTAATAAAACATTTTAATCATAATTATAAATGAATTATGCATTTTGTTTACATGTCAAAATTTAATAATAATGTTTATTGAGCATCTACTATTTTATAGCTTCTATGTTATATGTTTCATATATTTCAATTCTTTTCTTTAGTCCCAACAACCTTACAGATAAGGTATCATTATATCTGCTTCATATATGAATAAGGTAACTTTTCCATCATCACATAGAAATAAATGACACCTCTGAAATTCAAAATACATTTCCCTGACCTCAAAGTATGACAATGGTGGAATAAATATGAGCAACAAACCTAAACAGTCAGGGGCCGAGAGGCTGCAGAGCTAATATTTAGGGTCAGATGAATACTGTTTTCATGTGAGAGTGGATCTGTAAAAGCAAGAAGTTGGATGCACACCCCTTGAATGATTCCCTTACTCACTGATGGTGTTTATGTTGCATCTTAATGAGAACACCAGAAGTGTGACACAGCAAAGTGGCTAATAGAGTTATCAAAACATGCAAACACTCTTTCTCTGCTTTTTCATGAAATACCTAGAGGCAATTTCAACTCATTTATTAACTAATATATATACCTACAAAAACTGCATCTGTCCACAGTTTTAAACAGTAAGCAAAAGCCATCAATCACAAACACTGTTCACATCCAATACCCCCTCTCCACACTGCCTTATACATCAAGCCTGACCTCACAGCCAACTTACAACACCTCTCTATTCAGTATTGTATGCTTGGATGGTACCCGGAATTGAAAGGGATTTAAAAGCTTCCAAAGCAATAGTTTCCTAGACGAGTATTGATGAGTAATCAAAAATATGAATAAAAAATATCGATTTGTTTTGGAGTATGGGGACTAGGTAGGTATCAGATATAAGAGGGAAAGCTCAGTGGACACCAGAATGTTTTAGTGGAGAGCTAGAGAGTGCTATTTGGATATGTGGAATTCAGCAATGACTGCTTTGGGACAATGCAGCAAAAGTGCCAGAAAATTATTTTCAGGGTGGTAGAAGTAACTAGGTCTGTTTAAGTAGATTAATGGCTGTTTAAGGGATATGTTCTAAATGCTCCAAGAGCTTCAATTTCTACTTAGAATAAAACTCAAAAGTCCTTACTCTGGCCCATATATAACATATCCCCTTACCATATTGTCCCCTAGTAATCTCTCTGGCTTTCATATCACAAATTTTGTTCTTCTTTCAACATGGCAAACATCCTTCCCACTCAAGTCTGTTTTATTTACTGTTGCTTCTATTGGAACAACTTCCCCCAGGGATCCTTAGGATTCATTCCTTCATTTCACTGAGGTACTATTCAAATGGACATCCTTGTCTGTCATATATAAAATAGCACTTTTTCATAATCATCTATAACCTTATTCGTTATATTGTTCTCCATACAACACTTTTGTACAATTATACATTTATACACTTATCATTTCTATACAGTTGTAGGTTTGTCCATTCTTTTGTTTTTGTTGTCTGTCCCACCCCACAAGAATGTAAGCTCCATTAGAGGTTATGTTTTGTTATTCACTGTTATATCTCAAGCATCTAGAACATTTCCTGGCACATAGTCAGTACTCAAATATTTTTCTTGAATGACTGACCAAATGAATGAATATTTTATTACTTTTTTTTACATTTTATTACATCTTATTACATTTTTGTTTTAATTACAATTTTGTTTAATGTTTTATTACATTTTTGTTTTATTACATTTTGTTTTAATTTTTGTTTTAAAGTTTTGTTTTGTTTTAAGAAATTTAATAATTTCTTAAATTATCAATTGGTTTAGTCAATACTTTAATACTTTATAACATTAAATATATAATTTCCTATCAGTGTTTTAGTTTATTAAAATTAAATTATATTAAATGAGTTAAAATTTGGTATTTCATAAATTAATATTAATAATTTAATATCATATATTAAGTGTTTCAAAGTGTTAAATATGTTAAATATTAAATCCCTTAATATTTATTTCATTCCTTAAAGAACAGAATTGTCCTAAAGACAAGAGTCCACTTCTTTATTTAACTTCTAAGGTTTTCCATAGAGCATCATTTGATAAGCTAATTAAGGCATATAATCAATTAGTTATATCTAATTTCTACATATTCATTTCATAAATGTTTATTGAGCGTGTGCTAGCCATCATAGTAGGTATGAGTTTAAGAAAGTGATCAAGATGGACAAAATCTCTACCCTAGAAAACATACTGCTTTAATCCCTGATTATATGATCATAGGCCAGCTATACTAGAGCAAAAAGGGGAAAAAACAAACAAACACATAAAATAGGATGGATAGGCTTTGACCATAAACAGTTAGACTCCTGTGTTTTAAACAATATGTGAAATGACTTAAAGACTCTTAGTTTTTTATAACAAATAAAACTTTATTTTTCATTGGGTTAAATCTCATTTCATACATTCCACTACTGGTAAATCTTTTATGTAAAATATTGCTGTCCTAAAATGCTAAGATGGAATTATTCTAAATTAACCTTTGAATGCATTATAAGTTTTTATCACACACACAAACACAAAAACATACGAAGCAGACCATAACTATGAAAGTTTTATCAAGCAAGGAATTATTTTTCCTTTTTAAAAGTTATCTTACAAGTCAGCAGTTCAGTTGCCCTTATTTCCATTGAAGTTTCCTAGTGCAGCAATCACTGTACAAATTTGTATGCCTGAAAAACTCTACTTCTGTGCAACTTACTTTTAAGGAAAAAACAAAACAAAACAAAACAAAAACAAAAAAATACCTCAGAAGCAGCATTAATTACATAGGTATTCTAGTAGAATTACATGTTTGATGCAAACTGCATAATCAATGAGCTGTGGGAATCCTTCCTCTGCTCACAAATATAAAGAAGAAAGCTTTTTGCTTCTTGACTGGGGATATCACCCTGTTAACATTACATGGAAAAACACTGTTGATCAACATAACTACCTTTCATACTTCCCCACCTGACAAATCTCACAGAGGGAGGTATCAGCTCCATACGCTGTGTCATAAAATACTCCCATGCCTCTATGTAAACAAATTCTTTTTTAAAACTTTGTTGTTTCGTCAAAAACGCTTTGATAATATTTTCTATGATTTTTTTTTTCAAAGGACTTCAAAATGAAGATGTCTGGATTTTGGGATTCTAACAAGGTAGTACGCTTTTAGGAGTTTGTCTAAAAGGTGTCTGAGAAGAACCACTAAAGTAATTATTTTGATTCAAAATGCTTCTCTTCCCAAACGTTGTTATAATGAGGTCAGAATCGCCTAATACTTAAACCTTTGTGACTTGTGATGTGAAGGCAGCAGACTGGGTTTGCTGGCAGAGCTGCTAGTCTGCCTCACCCAATCTGTGATTGTGGGCTCCACCTTCCAGAAGCTGTAGAAATCCATAGAAAGTGCCAGTCGAGTCCAGTATACCAGACCATGCATGGGAGAAAACCATGGAGGTGAGAGAAGGATTAGTAGGGCTTGTAATATTAGAGCTTACTGAGGACTGGCAATAGTTCATGGCCAGGCTGGATAACCTCACTGGGCACTGGGTAGAGAAGACAGAAGGGTCTTGACTGAGTGTCGGTTAATCATTAATCCCAGGGTGAGCAACCTCAGAATGAAAGGTCACACAACAGTTGCTGGAAGAGATCTATTTTGACACGATATCTTTCTTAGTTGTTCAGTAAAACTATTTGGGGGATCATTGAAACTACTCTAAATTATCAGTGTTTGCTTCAAGATCTCACTGAAATCTGTACACCAACTTTCGCTATACTTGTGATAGAAAACTCTTATTATTTTTTTCACTAAGAAATAAATGGAAATATAAGCTATATTTCTTTCAGTTATTCCCCCAAACACAAAAAAACAGGAAATGTTAAAGGACAGTCTCAGAAAGACAAATTTTCTTTTCATGAGGATTTCTTTTATTAAGAAAATATGACTCCTCAGAACTGTGTATTTAGACTTTGAGTTTCCAAAGTTGAGTTAAAATGTCTAATTTTTACACATTTTTCATAAATAAAACTAGGATCTTAATTCAAATTATAAGAAGCTTATGATTGGATTTATTATTAGTATTAAAGGAGCTACCTGATAGTGATCAAATTTTGGGACAATACTAATAATATGAAGATATGTTCAATTTCATAGTTAATATTTCACTATTTAATGTAAATTATGTTTTTAATGGGTGATTTCTCACTTAATTATAATACAATTTAGTGTACAAAAATTATATTTTTCATTGGAACTCACAATGAGCACTTTTCTAAGTTCCTGAAGCTTATGTTCATCGGACAGGTAGTTTTTTAAAATATCCCTTCCTTTAATACACACATATTACATTATTTCATAGCTTTCAGTTATAACTGATGCTCATTTTGGCTCACATTTCTTTTTTTCACATTACTTCAGTTACCACCTAAAAAGTTTAGGAAATTAAATTAAATCTCAGTGGACTGCACTGGAAGAAGAAATTAGACACTGGATACTGACCTGAGAGATTTCATGTAAGACCTAAGCTAGATCTAATTTGTGCAAGTGACACTGTAATACAAGAGTACAATTAAATATATCGACTTCATTCAAAGAGTCTTTTAAAATATGTCAACATGAAAACTTTAGTTACAAAACTGTAGTCCCCATAATATTTTACACAATACAGCATACAGGGGAATTCAAAACTATAAAAATCTGTTTCCAAATTTATATTGGATATTCTCAGATGCCTCATTAACTTGAAATATATCATCAAATAATCTGTTAAAACCTATATGCAGTAACTTTATTACACATTCTATTATAAGACTGTTAAATATTCAAATTCTTTTGAGTGTGTCTATTATTTGAAAGGATAGCATTGCTTTTACAGTTTTACTTTGGAAACATGCTAGTGTGTCCATATTTTCATTTCAAACGTGTATTCATGATATCACCCCATGAACTGGACCCTGGCAGCTAAGGAATTGATTTCCCAAGCATTACTAAACCAAAATCAACAGAGAAGTCTGTGGGTCATATCACTAAACTAAACACTATATATTTAAATGTATGCATTTCAAGTGTCAGCAAGAAAGGAATGTGCCTTTTACACCTTTGTGGTGGCCATCAAATTGCTTTTTTGACTCCCAAAGTTATTTATACAGAACTTGCACACATAAAACAAGTAAGTATTTATCTACTCTGGTATATGCATAAACAGAAAAGGCTGTGGGACCACAGCAGGGCCCCCAATTACAAGTCAGCCACAACTTTTCTATGTGATTATTGGCTACAGTGAATCTGGAAAAAAAATATTGCTGTTGGATGTTAATGTCTTCATATGCTTTTAAACATCCCTGAGATGAGAATGGCACTACAGAATCTTGCAAATAAGCAACCTTTTTTTCCTAGTTGCACAGCATGTTTTTAGCAAAGAAAAACATGTGTGGGAAACAAGCAAATACACCTTTCAAAATTAATTTGTGTCAGGAATGAAGCTATTTCCAACTCTAATTTCAGTCTGAAAAGGATTTCAACACTTGGCATTTCTCTTTGTCAATATATCTATACGAGTTTCTATTTTTTATGGCAGCAGAAAAATCTTGTGTTGCCTTGCTATAAGTTGAATCTTTTAATATACACCGGGGCTAGCCTCATTTCTGCCCAGGAAGTACTCACTCATGCATATACCCTGAAATCTCTTGGTGAATTTAAGAGTTTCTATTTAAAAATCAAAATGGATAAATTTATTTTTTAATTGTTTTCAATGTTTACTGATTTTTGAGATACAGAGAGAGAGACAGAGTGCAAGTGAGGGAGGGACAGAGAGAGAGAGGGAGACACAAATTCTGAAGCAGGCTCCAGGCTCTGAGCTGACAGCACAGAGCCTGAACCCAAGAACCTCAAGATCATGACCTGAGGCGAAGTCAGACCTTAACCGACTGAGCCACTCATGTGCCCTCAAAATGGGTAAATTCCTAATTGTGTTTCTATGAATTGGTATAATTTATTTTGGGAATTTGTTTAGTGCAACTAAAAAAAGTTCGATTAACACAAATTATGCTCGACAGTGATACATACATCAAGAGTTAGATATTTAGATGTGGATGATGTAGCTTTTCTTCTGGTTTCATTCAAC
This sequence comes from Herpailurus yagouaroundi, assembly GCF_014898765.1. Taxonomy (NCBI): domain Eukaryota; kingdom Metazoa; phylum Chordata; class Mammalia; order Carnivora; family Felidae; genus Herpailurus; species Herpailurus yagouaroundi. Next base: position 54,841,117 of record NW_024412391.1, on the reverse strand, counting down.
CATGGAAAACTCTATGAATACATACATATTTCAGTAATTGTTTAGGTAAAAAAACTAAGATAACAAAATGGAAACTAGAATTCGTTGTTTTTTGTTATAATCAGTAAAGTCTATTAAATATTTTCCTGTAGGTTTTTAAAAGTCATTGTTTTTGGACAAAGAGTACATATGAACTTATCTATTGTCACTACTTGTAACAGTGTTTGGTTATTAATTTTAAATGCAAAAAAACACAAACATGTATGAATAATACCAATTAGTAAATTCTTTCAATAATGATAAAAGGTAAAATTGGCCTTCCTTAATATATAATCTAGTAATGGCTATAATTACTTTTGGTAAATCTATTTTATTAGCAGAATACCCAGACACACACTATTGGTTGCTCAGCCAGAAAATATCTGCCATTTCTTCTGTTCTAATACTACGCTGATTTTGTGCAGGTATAAGGAAGTAATGTGCTCAAAGGGAAAGTGAGCTCTTTATCCCCAGGGAATAAATTATGCTTGGTATAATTCATTAATGGTTAATTCATGAGCTGGTATTAGTTATTGGTTCAGTGTGGACATGTGAATTAGTCTTGAATAATGAGACATGAAAGAATATTTGCTGGGAAATATTCTGGGGCTTTTTTTCCTCCTTCCTCAATAAAATGAAATTTACAAGATGTTCTAGAAGAAGTGAACTTGCTGCCTGTGAATATAGGATGCCTGAAGTTTCTGTAATTATCTTATGATGATGAAAGTCAAGAGAATTATAGAGAAGACTTTTTGGAAGCTCTGCATGTCTGAACTGGTGAACTAACAAATCCCAGGAACACTTGCCTCTAAATTTCCAGTTATATTTAAGACATATTTAATTGGATATTCTGTTTCTCATAGCAGCAGATATCTAAAAGACACTCATGCCATACACAATTTAAGTGAAGGTATCCTGCAAGAAAGTTTATATATTATCATGTATTTTATGTGTTTAAAGCACATTTTTTGAAAAAAATTTTAAATCATATATTTATATTTATCAGTGAGAAGGATTTATAGATATCTAACATTTGTTACTTTTGTCTACTCCATTTTATTTCCTTTTTCCTATATACTATCATCTAGTAAATTTTCTTTCAAGCCATTCTTTCTTCTTCACTGACCATGAGGATCCTGCGGAGTAGACCCTGTTCTCCCATTAATGGAATGATAACACTGACTGGTTCAGGGACAACCAGATGAACCAAACCATAACATCAGACTCCAACTTGTGTCCTTAATTTCTGCAGTTCTTTGTTTGGTGGCATTTAAAGCTAGAGCTGCTGGTAGCCATCTTGTCACCATGAAGGCTGAGTCTATAGGAGAATCTGCACTGAGAAAAGCACAGCTACAAAGAAAAATGAGAAAGCTCCTGGTAACATTATTTGACTCATTGCATCAGCACTGCCTGAAGAAGAAATAGTCCGAACTCTTCAGTTATAGGAGTTAGTAAATTTACCCTGGGTTGAGCATCTGTCACATACAAGCAGTGAGTCCCACCTAACACACTCAATAACCTACTTCAAGTAGACTTCTTTCTTGTAATTCACTGGTAGAAGATGTATGGAGTATTTGTAATTGTTCCAGTGGCATTACTAGACTAGGAATAATAAAATGGTATGTAATTATTAAGAATGATTCCATAGGGTTTTATATTAAATTATTAAAAATAATCCTCTAGTGTACCCATTTTTTCCACATATATTATTTGATAATTTCTATTACATATAGCATTTTAAAAACTGATATCTGTAAATAGCACAAATTTGTTCTTTGAAAAAAAGTAATTTATTTTTCTTGAATTCATGGTCTACTGATCCAATTTGTATTCATTAAATTTCTTTCTGGATTTTTGCATCTTTTTTGGACTTTTCCACACTATTCTTCATGTATGAAGATAACTTGTCATGTTTTATTTTTATCTCATTGTCTTTTATCACTATATAATGTTTTTTTTTTAATAACGGATGACTCTATTAATATACTAATTTTCTCTTGATCTGGCTTTAAATTCTTAAATAGATCATTGACTTTCTCATATCTGTTATCACATCTTTGTGTTCTAGAAATTTAATGTGATTATTAAATGTGCCTTATCATTTTGATAGTCTTGCTTTTTAGATTTTCATAATTTTAATTTCTTTTTAATTTCATCTTCTGTATCTTCAAACATACTAAATTTACTAAATTTATATTCTCCTTCAATTTCTAACATCTGTTGTTTTTGAGAGTTTGGGTCTGTTGTTTGTTGTTTCTGCTAATGCTTTGTCATGATGGCTTGCTTTCTCCCAGAATGTTCCTGTGCTTTTTAACTGAGTTCATAATCATTGGAACTTTATCTGTGGGAATACTCTGACACTTGGGTTTAAGGGGATTTCCCCAAGCATGCTTTGAACATGGGTCTTTTAGACACATGAGACCTAATCTGAGGACACTTTAAATTAAATTCTTAGTTTAGGTTTATAAATTGATGGTTAGTATAAATCCCAGACCCATATCTGAATGAGAGTTGGTTTGTGGTTAAAAATTCTCAAGGAAGATTTTTTATTCTGCCTCCCAAAGCCAAGTCAATATCAATAGCATATAATTTGATAGACAGTCTACACAAGAACATTTTGGGTATAACTAATTTATACTTAATAGTCTAGAAAAAAATAATTTACCTGTTTAAACAGGATATAGTGCCAACATTAAAGTAGAAATTACAGAAAAGAATAGAGCACAACTATAAAATGGGGAGTTAATTTTCATTTTCAGATAAAGTGACAGATAATTTTCTCACAAAATTTCACTTACAGCTTTATCTGCAAAGGTCTCTTCATAAAATGCTAGCATCAAAGCAAACTGTACAACTGCATATATCCTCAATAGATGAGACACCGATGATGAAAAGGGAACTTCTTTCCCGGTGACCTAGGAAGACAAGAAAGAAGCTTTATTTTGCTCCCTGGCTTATTCTACTCATTGACATTCACACCAAGTAAAGAGGAGATGTGTAAAAGAAAGGAAAAGCTTTGCTACTTTTTTTTTCCCAAAATTACTCACATTCTTTTTCATTTTGATAGAAAAACATAAAAGTTCAGAAACTTGTTTTTCATTTCAGAAGCATCATGATTATGATTTAGTCTACTTTATAACAAACTGCTATAAGAATTGATTCAGCAACATGTACTGATGACAAATACAACTAACATGAACATAAAAATATGAATACAGAAATGTGTCCAGGATTATACATGAAAGTAAAGAAAAAGAAAAAAATGGAAGGTGATTTTTAGTAGTGGAGATAGTCATGCCTGAAAGGGAAATATTACATTATTGGAAACAACTTTCCTAAATTATGGAGTTTCCAAAAAATACCACAACTCTACTTTCATAATGCAAATTTAGGCATAAATATGACTTCAGAGTATTCACTCTGGATTATCTATTGAAAAATAGAAAAAATAATAAATGGATCACAGCAAACTAAACTTTTTAGAGCTGAAATAAAGCAAATTATTTTCATCTATATCAGATTAGCTCATTGTTACATAACTGATTTTGAACATAACTAAAAATATCTGGGAAATTTCAGCAAAGCAGCTTCCATAACTGGATGAAAAAACATCCTCATTTGGATCAAGAGTTTTAAAAAATAACAATATTAAAATAAAAAAAGATATTATTTCCTTATAATATTGGCTAATTTTATACTTGCAATTATCTTTGAAACCAACAATAGCTTACCCTTTCTGTTGCTTTCAGGTTACTATTAATGACAGTTATTTTAATAAGGAACCACAATATATACCCTGAAAGGTTGAAAAGAAAATCCTTTTTTTCATCTCTATAAGAATTCCAGATTGAAATTGAATTTTTCATTTGGTTTCCAGGGTTTGAAATCTCCACCTCACTTATTTTTGGGTTTTCATGTGATTTCTGAATTTAATGCTACTGCTGTACCTCAGAATGAATAAGGTTATGATCTAATCTAATAACCAAATCATCTTGGTGTGGCTTTTGACCTTCCATTCTACAGACTTTATTTATTTATTTATTTATTTTTTTAATTTCAGTATAGTTGACACACAATGTGACATTAGTTTCAGGTATACAACTTAGTGTTGTGACAAATTCATACATTATGCTATGTTTGCTACAAGTATAGCTACCATCTATCCTGGTATACTGTTATTACAATATCATTGACTATACTCTTTATGCTGTGACTTTTATTCCTGTGACTTATTCATCCCATAACTGTAAGTCTGTACCTCCTACTCTCCTTCATTCATTGTCTGTGCCAATTTAAATTCCCACCAACAGGATACGGGGATTCTTTTTCTCCACATCTTCACCAGGACTTGTTATTTCTTGTCTTTTTGATTTTAGCCACTCTAACAAGAGTAAGGTGATATCTCATTGTGGTTTTGATTTGCATTTCCCTGATGATTAGTGGTGTTGACCATCTTTTCATTCTTTCATGAACAAAATGAAAGAAGCATCTTTAAGGCTCCATCTCTAATGTTTTAGGATTCTGTGACCCAGTAACATACGTTTGCGTAGTTTTTGCACTACATAAAGCTTCTTTGCTGTAGGTTTGAGTGGATCTGAAACCTAGCCTCTGCTGCTCTGCCTCCGAACCAGGCTCCCCAGTAAGAGGCAGTGTCATCCTGGGAGAAGGCCCTCCTCTCATCCGCGCCTAGGTGGTACCTACTCAGTAAGTTATGCACCACAGGGCTGTATCTGCCGAAGGGAACATCTTTTTTTTCAGATCTTCATGAAGTCAACATACATACAGGCTGGCTGTTGACCTGACGATATGATACTAATCTTTACCATCACCAACATGAACTCTATTTACCTCTGGGATTTCTTCACTTAGCCCAAGTCTTGGTTTACCTGGACTCCATCCTGGTCCTTTAAATAGGACAGAAAACTTATTGAAGAATCCAGGTGTGGCCCAGAATGTAGTCCATATGTAAACTAAATGGTGGCACTAGAAGAACAAAAATAGAGCTTATTTAAAGAAAGAAAAACTCATAACAAAAATATTAAGTACAACTAATCATACATTTTATTTTCTTTATTTACTGTTCAATGACATTTGTATATTTTTTTCTGTAATATACAGGTTATGTGTAATGTGGTTAATGTAGATTAATGTGCAGTTGCATTCCAAACTGTAATTCATTCTATTCATTCTGTGTCCTCTAAGTGTGTTCTTGTCAATATTTCTGAAGTGCCACAAAATTATAATTTTGAAGTTAAAGAAGAGGACAATTATTTAGAAAACAGCACAATAGAAAAAAAATGAGTTAACAGCTTTGCTTCCAATGGAATTAACCAGCACCTTGTGAACTCTACATCCGCATCTAATGATATTCTTTCTAGAGTCTTGCTAAATGGATATTAAAGTTGAACACAGAAACACACAAATATTAAAAATAGCCTTTTATTTGCTGTATTGAGTTATAGACAATCATATCATACTTAAGGAAACATATTCAAAGCCATTTCTGCATCTTTTAGCAGGAATCCACATTCTTTAAATAACACATTTGACATGTACAGTACTTAAAAGTATGCTCACGCATGAGAAGTACTCAGTAAATATTAGCAATTAGGGTAATTAGACCTATATTCCATACATGTGATAATAATGCATCATAGGTTAAAAATAGTTCTAGAGGTTGTACATCAGCTACAGATGCTAGAAATGAGTTCTATTAGAAGTGAAGTAAAAAATTAATGTACAAAGAAGTTTTGGCTCTATGGGAATTTGTGGTCTCATTGGTATTTTCACTGTCTGTAAAAAATTTAAACTGCTAGGATTATAAAACTGGTTTTAAAATTGCTTGAAACATTACAATAAGTAATCTGAAGCAATTAATGAACAATGTAGGGTTTAGTGGGGCAGATTTTAAAGTGAATAGAAATTCCAGATGGAAATTTACACTGGGGCTTAATAATAATAATAATAATAATAATAATAAATAATAATAATAATACAAAACTTATTGTGCTTAGGAATTATAACATATATTAATATACTTATCAGTCTGTTATTTTGAAAACTGACAACATTTCATTGGTCTCATTGTAGACATAGCCATGAGAAATACACGGTGACTTTTTAAAATAAGGAGTACTTTCCCACTTATTTGCCTTCCAATGCCCTTAAAGTCCTGGACTCCAAATGAGAGCAAAGTGAATGTCCTATACCCAATATACAGGGGGACAAATCCCTCTCCACCTAGTGGAGGTCATCCTCTGTTGCTTTTGATACGTCTGAGGGAAAGGTGAGAAATTTAGCTGAATATAAAGGAATACCAGTGAAAGTAAGTATATGTTTTTGTAGGTTCAAGAACTCCTAATTCACTCAACGTTGCCAATATGACATTTTTGACAATGTAAGTGAGAGTCTAGAAGCCTATGTCTTGTACACAGTTGTGATAAGGAAATTTTTACATGAGGACAGAGGCCTGGGGAACTGAACCTGACACAGATTCAACATCAGCTCATAAGTCTAATCATCTGATTTTTGTTTCCCCCAAATCCTGTCATCTAACTCCTTGCGCTGCTAGTGTTGTGCGGTTTTCAGCCTCTCATCTGTCTCAGCGATGATCCCCTTGCCCTCATCAGGAGTGTACGCTCCCATATCCTTGCTACTTAAGGATCAGAAGGAAACAACAGGTTCTGCAGCTCCTGGGAGCTTGTTAGATATACAGAATCTTGGACACACCTCAGAGCCAGTGAACAGAATCTGGGCTAAATTTAGTAAGATTCTTGCATGATTCATATGCACATGAAGTTTCAAAGGCTCCTTTCCAGAGGACAAAGACCAAGCTTTTAATGTTCTTATTACAGAGATAAGACTATACCAAGTGAAAAGGTAGTTCTCAATGTATTACTTTTAAATTAATTTCAATTCTATAAAGTTTATTAAGAAAGTACTCTGAAATATTTGCTAATATTCTCCTGAGGGATATAACTTTAGGAATGCCCAACACAGAGAGAGGGAAAGACAGAGAGACAGAGCTGGCCTATAGTTGAGAAGGACGAAAATGAATAATCACCTTTTCTCACTTGATAAAAACACCATTCATTTGAAAAGTGGAGGCAATTTGTGACGGCCTTTTCTATGAAGAGGCAGTACAGTGTAAAAGTTAAATTGAGTTAAGCAAGTCTTGGGCTTGGCCTGCAACACTCCTTGGTTATGTCTGAATCTGACAAGCTGTGTATGGCTGGTTGAATTGTTTAAATCCTGGGAAATTCAGCCTCACCCACTAAAAAACGAGGATTAAAAAGTATCTCTATGTCATAAGGTTTGAGTAAGAGTTTCATTAAATACGCATGCTGAGCTGCTAGCAATACCCTGTACATAGTAAAAGCTCAAGAAATGTCCGTTTATTTTGTTATTTTAACTTCCTTAAAAACTTTTAAGAAATAGGATCAGAGAGCAGACCTGACGGGAACCTGTAATTACCGCCCTTCCCGAATGCTATAATCCCGGTTCTATGTACAGAGCTGTCACTGCCTGACCTCTTCAGCTTCTCAAGCATTCTTATCTTTTTCTCATTTGCTAGTCCCTAACCCCAGGAGTGTTTGTGGTGCTCTGATGCTGACGGATCAGAGCTTCACAGACATTCCTCATTTCTCTAGTGCCAGCCATTGAGATCAGTGAACAACCAATACCACATGTCTAACAGAAAACTCGTCTGGGGCTACAAGTCTTAGCAGGTGAGGTAATGTGCAGACCTAACCAACTCGTAATAGCTCCTGACATTTAGGTCCAAGTAGAATAGGGCAAAGGCCTCATGTTGAATTTCTAACCAGAGTCATGCGGCCTTGAAGCAAATATTTTTCTTACTGTGGTATCAGCCTTTATAATGCATTTACTACTGTTCCTTCTGAATCCATGAATATATTTCAGGTCTATTCTGAGAAAGAATATGTTTGCTTGAAGGGCTATTTTTGAAAAAAATTCTCTGTAGTAGGTATATTTACAAGTTCTTAAAATGAGTTGTTTTCAAACACATTTTGCCCAAGTTAATTCAAGATTTTGCTTGAGTTACTTCTAGCTTCTTTTATGGTTAAAAAAAAAATTTTTCTTTTCAGGATAGTGTGAGGTACTTTCACCTTTCAACAACTGATCTTTATTTTAGCTATAACATTTGTGAAAGGATATAACCAATTCAGAAATAATAAAATCAATTACATTACCTGCACCATGAATGGTTCAAATGTATTAATGGGATGCGTTAGACCATATACAACTTTTTCATTTTCTGCCTCGAATGTCCCTGGAAGATAAACATTAAGGATATGATCTTTGACTTTCTATGAGCTTAGGAGGTAAGTTAATATTTTTATGTTCACATATATTTTACTTACCAAAAATTCTATCCCATATAATAAGAACGCCAGCATAATTTTTGTCAATGCAATAACGGTTTCTCCCTATGACACACAATATTAAAAGAAAAAAAAAGGTTTTGAAAAATGAAGTTATACTTTTGAAACATCTTATTGTATTTTAGAACCCATTCACAAAATTAAGACATGCAACAAAATGATTTTCCGAAGAATCTCTTTTCACTGACAACATTAGATTATTTGCTAAGTAAATTGTTTTTATTTTATTTTTTTCCTATTGAGTTAATTTTACCAAGATGACCAGAGAATTCCTTAAAACTACATACATTTGGAATTTCCCCAGATTTCTTTTTCAGAGAGTGAGAGAGAGAGAGAGAGAGAGAGAGAGAGAGAGAAACAATGTGTGTGTGCATACAGGGGAGGGGCAGGGGAGAGGGAGAGAGAGAATCTCGAGCAGGCTCCATACCCAGTGCCAAGTAGGATGTGGTCCTCGATCCCATAATTTTTTAAAAAATGTTTTTGCTCTTAATTTTCCAGTTGTTTAGAAATCTGGCATAATTCTGAGTAATTTTACTTTTTAAAATTTTACTTTTTACTATCAAAGAGTAGTGTGTCTGGTGGCTCAGTCAGTTAAGCTCCCAACTTCAGCTAAGGTCATCATTAAACTGTTCATGAGTTCAAGCCCTGCATCAGGCTCTGTGCTGACAGCTCAGAGCCTGGAACCTGCTTCAGATTCTGTGTCTCCCTCTCTCTCTGACCCCTCCCCACTCCCGCATGCATAGTCTCTCTCTCTCTTAAAAATAATCATTAAAATTTTTTTAAAAAAGACTATCAAAGAGTAATAATTAAAAATTAAATGGCCCAGAAAAAGGCAATAGGGAATAAGATAACTGATATATGTGTATTCGTATTTGGTTGATTTTTTTAATTTTGAAATGAGTTGCTATCTCTAGCTCTTCTCTCTGAATCTTTTCCAGGAAAAAAAAATTCTACTTAGACTGAGACTTTACTATTTATTTTAATCATGAAAGACATAAGTGAAAATTAAATTACCCTTAATTATTTTTATTAACTATTACTCAAAACATATATATTTTTCTTCCAAAGTATTCAAATTATAATTTAAAATGAAATAGTTGGGCATTGTTTCTTTAATAATAAAAAAATGCTTAAATATGTACCCCCGTATTCACATAAGTATAAATCAAAGGAAAAATATTAACCTATCAAGCCACTGCTCCAACAAATTCAACTGTCTTCATGTGTCATTTCTTTGCATGCCTTCTATACATGTTAATATATGTTTGAAAGTGAAGACACACAGGACAATCTCTCCAGTCCAAAAGTAGTGTGGGTCTGGTTACACAAATGCACAACCCATTGCTATATATGGGCTAAACAGTGGTTCTTAGTTGGAGGAGAGAACATCTTGCTTCTCAGGGGACATGTGGAAATGTCTGGAGAATTTGTTGAGAGTCACAACTGGGAGGGGATATTATCTGCACTTAGTATGCAGAAACCAAAATCCTACAATACAAAGGGTAGCCCCATTCCTAACCTCCCACCTCCAAGTGAAGAACTATCTGGCCCAAAACACTAATAATGCTGAGGGTAAGAGGTGCCTCGGTGGCTCAGCTGGTTAAGTGACCAACTTTGGCTCAGGTCATGATCTTGCAGTTCCTGGGTTGGAGCCCCACATAGGGCTCTTGCTGACAAAGCCTGAAGCCTGGTTTGGATTCTGTGTCTCCCCCTCTCTCTCCTCCTCCCCTACTCAAGCTTTCTCAAAAATAAAGAAACGTTAAAAAAAATAATAATAACACTGAGGGTAAGAGATGCGAACATAAAACAACAGGAGTGGGAATGTGCTCTGAAGCTAAACAGAGAACACTAGTAACTATTTCTTCTTCAGTATGGATTTATTCTTCTCCACTCCTTATGTTTCCTTTACTGTGAAGGGAGCCCCAAGAGTATAACACCCTTAGTCTCTCCAGCTTCTCGCTAACAATTCTCCTTGGGACCAGGAATGTATGTGAAGTTTGGAAGAGGAAACTGAGCATGTGCAGCCTGACCCCACCCACTTCTCTTCCTTTTGAAGGGAGATGATAGGACTTGTGTTTCTGCTCTTCTCCCTGCCAGGCAGAAAGGAACCCACCCCTTGGGAAGGCAGGCCTGCAGTGTTCGAGCGCTGCCTGCGATGCCTGCAAACTTATGAAAACAGAACAATAGTATTTATTATTTTATTACTGTCTTCCTTTTCTCAGCACTATGTATGTAAGATGTATTCAGGCCATCACAAGTTGCAACAGTTTGGACATGTTTTTTTTGGTAAGTAATTCCCCATTACATGAAAAGTCTACAAATTTATCTGTTCTCCTGCAATAAGCATTTGAATTTTATCTCTATTTTTTCCATTACATAAAATGCTGCTATGCACATTCTTATACAGGTGTTTTGGTGCACACATGTAAACAATTCTGTTATGTCTTATGCTGGTATCTTTAAATCTTAAGTACTAGTCACATGGGATTTTTTTCTCTGTCATGCTAACGCAGTTCACAGAATTTAGGCAAAAAGTGAATTTCTGCCTATTAGGCTTTCCTGAAATCGCAACAAATTTCAAGACCAGAGACTTTCTGGTTGTATATAGGAATGACCCTCAACATTGGGTCAGGTGGTACCTTCAACATAGAAAGTGTGTATCCCCTCAGCTGGTTAAGTTGTTTTCCACTACAACTAAGGAGATCTAGACAAAAAGGAAAATCCAAACAAGAATTTTTTTCCCCTCCAATAATTGCTTTGGAAAAGAGGCTTGTCCAGGTACGATGGAAGACATGATACCTATTTATACACTGAATGGTGACTATGTTGAATAATTGTGATGAAAATGTACAAAATAATAGTATTTTTAAAGAAATGAATAAGGAGAAAAAAGGTCAAATTTCCTTACCATGATGAACCCGATGATGGCTAGGAGTATTAAGAATCAGTTCCAAAGGACCAAGGTTATTAATGATCTGTTTAAAACAAAAGCAATATTTATACACAGTTATCGATAAATGTGTACGTATACTCACATTAACTTTCCATGTGGGTCAAGAGACATTTCAAGTTTCAAGGTTGACTTCAGAGTAAGAAGAAGTTTCTCTGATTCCTGGGGTTCCTATGAAAATAACAATAATCTCCTAACTCTATTCTGGGAGGCAGTACAGTAAAAGGTTAAGAGTGATGCTGCCTAAATTCAGCTCCAGGAGCCTCCATTTATTGCTATGTGATCCTGGGAAAACAACTTAAGCTTTTTATATTCAGTTTCCTCATCTTTCAAATGGAAATATTAAACATATCCACATAATAACATTCTGAGGGTTACAAACAGTACGGTATTTATATACCGTGTCAAGGCACACTGCTCTCACATCTCCTGTCATTTCACGCTCTTCACCCTTCAACTATGTCTTTGTTGATTAATGGTAACAGCGCATCACTAAAGAAGGGAAGACATCATATTACATTTGCTTTGTGGTTAGTTGAGAGTTGGTTCACCTAATAATCAGCCATGTTACCTACTGCATTAGGGCGATTCTGCTTATTCAAATAGAATCCTTAATGGCCTTTTACCTATAGATGTACCATCTTTAAGTCCAATTTACAGGCACAATTACAAATCAAATGTAGGGGAGCTTTTCAGTCAGTTAAGTGTCTGACTTCAGCCTGTGTCATGATCTTACAGTTTGTGAGTTGAAGCCCTGTGTAGAGCTCTGTGCTAACAGCTCAGCCTGGAGCCTGCTTCAGATTCTGTGTCTCCCTCTCTCTCTGTCCCTCTCTGCTCACATTCTGTCTCTCTGTCTCTCTCTCAAAAATAAATAAAGATTAAAAATCATTTTAAGTCAAATATATAAAGGGGTATTTTTTTTTCAATTAAGGACCCTTCAGAATGTGGTCTATAACTTTTTAATGTTATCTCTCAAAATTTCCCAGTGAGAATCCCCATTCCAGGGTCTGCAGATTCCAAGGAGTGTAGGAATGAGGTAGGTGTCATAAAAAAGAGCAGGTCATATAAGACATTTGATATGCTACATTAACTGGAAGCAATATTGGGAACTCTTTTAATTTTGATTACATTATTCTTCCATCAATTATGGCAGATACTAGAATGTTTACTTGAATTATGACCTAGGTCAATTTGTTTAGAGCCTACTAATGACAAAATCAATACATTGTTATATTTTAAGAAATTATTCACCACTAGAGTTACTTTCCATTTATAGGATATATGAGGAAAAAGAGGTAAGTTAGATGATGCTTAGGGGAAAAACATTCACTGACAACGATGATACTTGAATTGGCAACGAGTCAGTGGTACGAGTTAAAAATAGAGAGATGCGACTGCTTAAGATAAAAAGATATTTAAGATACGTAACAACTAGATGTAGTATGATGGTCTTGTGAGAATACCAATTTGAACAAACCAAACAGAAAAGACATTTTATAGGCAATGCGGGATAAGAAAATGATTATATAGAGGGTATTACATAGTAAATAATACTGCTTTTATTGAAAATTATAGTGGAGTTTTGTGTAGGGGGAAGTAACTGTTTTTTTAGAGTTGTATAACTGAAGTATACATGACATGAGATCTATGTTTTGCTGAAAGATATTTGGCAATGAAAAAAGAAAAAGAAGGATAATTAATGAAAATGAATCAAAATCATAATGATTTTTTGATTGAAGTGATGGATATACATAATGCACTCTATTATTCTACTCATCTAAATGTTTGAAAAAATTAAGATAAAATTGTAAATAAAAGAAATACTACTCTAGTAATACAAAGTAATGTTCAGTTACCCAGTTGGAAGTATTAATAGATCTCTAAAGTCCCAAACAGATTTCTAGATTGCAACTCTTTATATAGCAGGGTTTAATGACTTTTGGGCAATCTCTGACACTAAAACACCCAGTTTAAAGTTGCTGTGCAAATGTGAACAGCTGCAGTAGCCACACTGTGCACAGCTTGTGGGGTCCTATACTCTTGAGATAAAAGCTGCAGCAATGTTGCCACATGACAGTGCTGCATGTCTCCATAGGGCAGGTGCCACCATCATCTCCTTACTAAACCCATTGTATACACATCTGAAAGCAGCAGCCCTTGGTTTCCATCCTGCTGCCAGGCTTCTAAGGGATTGTCAGTTTTCATTATGCAACAGACAGAAATGTTTACATGCAAAGGATGTGTAATATTTCATGTCCTATATTGATTTAACCACCCTCCCTCCTAGTTTCTTTTCTTTCTCTCTCTTTCTCTTTTCCTTTCCTTTTCCTTCTCCTTTCCTTTTCTTTCTCTTCTTTCTTTCTTTTCTTTCTTTCTTTCTTTCTTTCTTTCTTTCTTTCTTTCTTTCTTTCTTTCTTTCT
>NW_024412391.1:54793321-54827317 GCF_014898765.1 Herpailurus yagouaroundi | reverse complement strand
TCTTTCTTTCTTTCTTTCTTTCTTTCTTTCTTTCTTTCTTTCTTTCTCTTCTAGCATGGTGTTTTATCACCATTTTTAAAGTTATTTCCCTGAAAAATATATTATGAACCCGAAACAACAGAATTTTTGGATAACTCAGAACAGAATTCATTTATACGCAAAGAACTACCCGTATTTTTTTAATTCCAGAAATTCAAAATACTGTGAATATGTATAATATGTATAAGGATATCAGACTACATTCCTATCAAATCAGTCACAAAAGATATCATCCCACAAATACAGTACTAACAGCCAGGGATTTTATTGGACTCCATTGCTTTGTACTTGGTGGAAAAATATTTGTTAAGAAGAAGGATGGTGATGGATAGAGAACAAGAAAGTGGGGTTTCTCAGAAGTCAGAACATTGAAATCTGATGCTCAGTTCAAGCTTTGTGTCTCTGGCAGAATACCAGATGGGAAAGGAGAAAACCATTTTATCCTTGTTTGTCTCTTTGGTGCCTAACATATGTTACAAAAAGAGACAACAAAAGGGGGTGGAGGAGACTATGGTGACCAGCTTCTGCTACCCAGATGCATTTCTGATCCTTGGTCTTGGCATGTGTGCAGCCAGATTTAAAGCCACACAAATGGTGAGTGCATTCAGATGGCTGGAGCCTTGGCTGAGTGCATTATTTTTTTAATGTCAAGCACTTTTCCTCAAAGAAAATCTTTTGCTCCTGCAAGCTAAAGCATGGTGATATCAATATTGAAAGTCCCCCCCGCCCACTTTTTTTTTTTTTTAAGTTAAAAGCCAAGTACAACACAGGCAATCACAGTCAAATTTCCTGGTATTGCCTATGAGTACCTTGGAGCTGAGGAAGACCACCTCGGGTGGGAGATGATTCATCATTCAGACAGCCCAGTCAGAACCTCTCTTGTAGAAAACGCTTCTGACTCAGTCATGGAGAAGTCATCAATAATTAATAAGGTTTGAGCATAACGACTTAATTATCGCCCACTTTTGCAAATTCAGTCATTTAGCAATTCAACGACATCTAGCTTTGAACCACTTCCTGAAAATATGTTACTGTGGAAATAATTGCAACTATTCTCATTTTTAGGTAGTTATTTTTTGTCTTGCTTTTTAAGATTTAGATGAGTTAATTTAAATGATGGAATTTTCTAACATATAGAAGACTTAAAAACAATATAGTCCAATACTCTCTTATTTAAAAAAAAAACTGACATTCAGAAAATTTTAATTATCAGTCCAAGTCAAACAGCTTGGAAGAAGCGCTGAAGTCTTCTTCATTTCAACTCAGGGATTTTTTGTTTTTCTGTCACATTGCTTTTAAGAGATACAGAAATAGTTCCATCAAATAAAAGCAATTTAAACTTTCAGAAGTTTCATGGAAAATAACTAAATGCTTTTTTTCCTCATTTCAGCCAAAAGAAATCCAGGTATTTATAAAGAACCTAGACACTTCAGATTCTAAACTGCCCTCTCATGGGATTTTAGGCATTTCTGGTGTTTCTTAGATTTCCAAAACAATGATCTAAGTCTTGTATACTTGTCATTTTCTTTCAGAATTTTATAACCTGAGAAGCATGGATACCTAGAAAGGCCATCAATGGGCTTCAGAAGGTCAGGAACACCCTAAGTATTATACCAAATTTTATGAATATGTGCCAGTGGGTATTTTTTTCTAGGAGGAAATTGCTATTTTCATCATATACTCAGAGGGATAGATGAGTCCTAGGAGGTTATGAGCCCATGTTCCCAACAAGGGCTTTAGATTATTTCCTTCACCCTTATTTATATTGTTTTTAGTTTCCATATTAATAAAACTTGGATACTAATTTCTCATCCAAACTTCAGAAACAGTGACTTAAACATTTTTTCTGCCTATTTCTTGAAATAATTATTTCCCAAAAAACTCATTTCTTGGGCTGTTTTTACTTGTACAATAAGTTATTATAAATGAACCAGTAATAAATAAAACAATTTTATAATAATAAGGTACTTCAATTCTATCAGTGAAATTTTATCCAGCAGAAGTGCTCTATATCATTGGCTAGACTGGTCACATATTCATTTTTCTCCCCACAGTTTATGGCAGGGGTGGGTAAACAGAGTTAAATATAAAATCAGGAGAATAGAGGCCACAAGACACCGTCATCTTTTCATTAAGTCATTTCCCGTCATCAAAAATAAAATGAATTCAAATGAAAGGCCTCTTACAATGAACCAAATGAAGCCCAAAAGATGTGGAATTCAAAGCTGTTCAAACTCTTCATCAAGACCCATTTCCAATGTTCTCTTTCTTCCGCCTAAAAGACCTTAACTTCCTATCTCAACCCGCTGGAATCCTGCTCTTCCTTTAAGACACACCTAGATTTTGAAACATTCTTCTTGATTTTTCCAATGAGAATTTTCTTTGCCTTTCTCTGAATACATATTGAGGCATCACTAATTTTTATGTCATGCTGTTCTGATATCTAGTTATTCATGTTCACTTCTTATACAATATTGAAAGTACATTGAGGACAGAAACTCTAACTCAAGCCTCTTTGTTTCTCACAGCACATGCAACACTGCCTTGCATATAGTGACTGCCAAACAAGATTATATTGATAAATCCCCCTCACTGCCCTCCATGCCCTTTCACCTTTATATCAGTGGTTCTCAAATGGGGATGATTGTGCTTCTAGGGAACATTTGGCAATGTTTGGAGATACTTTGGGCTGTCACAAATGGAGGAAGTGCTACTGTAATTTAGTGATTAGTGGATTTTAGTGCTGCTAAACATCCTACAATGCACAGGACAGTACTCCAAAATAAGAATGATCTGCCCCAAAGGTTGATAATCCCTTCTGCTTCATAGGTATACATGTCTTGCTGCTCCTCAGTCTTTTTGTTATTCAGAAGGGAAGCATTGTATAATTTCTGTCTTCCAGTTTGGAAACTGGAGGGAAGGGTGCATTAGCGAATTCCCAATCTCTAGAGACCAAACATGAGTCTGGAGTGCCCTTGGCGATTAAAGCCCGGAGAGCGAGTCCAAACAGATCTTTGATCTAGTGAATTGGAAAATTAAGATAAATAGCTAAAATGAAAGGGCCAAAAACTAGTAACAACAACAAACAAACAAAAACCAAAAACATATACAATCAGAGAACGGATAATGGGAGAGTTGAATTCTGGTGATCACTGGCAGGTGAATTTCTTGAATTATTTTTATGTTCTCTCAGTACAGGTTTGTGAGGGCTTCAGTCAGTTGAAAGGACCCAGAGATAGAAAATTTAATTCCCATATCACCAAATGATTCTGAAATGTCTTTTTAGAGTTCTTACGACCTTCCTCCCCACTTGCCCTGCAGTCACATTTTGAGTGAGTTGAATAACTCAGAGGCCTAAAGGTTAATGAAACTTCCCATTGTATCTAAGTTACCAGTGGGAATAATATTGCTTTAGAAATTGATAAAGTGACTACATGTGGTAAATCAAATAATTAAATGCCTGCTATGAACTGGTTGCAATTAATTCCTTCCACATTATAGCTCTCAGGAGTTTTTTGATTACCTTACATCCCCTGAAAAACATACATCTGTAGGTCTTTCCAAATGAAATTGATAAATCACTTAGAGTTGAACTCTGTAAAGCATCAAAGTAAATGTTCTAAATTAATGTCCTGTCTGAAATTATTTCTTATAAAATTAACGTATTCTATTCTATACATTTCTTAGTTGTTTTCACTGATTGCTCTGATAGGGGAACATTGACTGGTTAGGTTTTTGTAGTTCAATTAATAGTGCAGAAATGATGAACTATTGCACAAGTTGGAGGGCAAGACTTGCTTTAAACAAAAATTCAGTTAATTCAAAACAAAATAATTTTCACTTTATGTATTGTGCGGAAAATTGCCTCTTCTCACTTCACTCTATTAATGTTGGAGAAGAGACTTTCTAAATCCATTTTAAAAAGAAACCTCTCAATTCTATTCTTTTGTCAAATTTTAGCATACTACTGGAAATGTCACATTATATTTCCAACTTACAGTTTTTCTATATGTTAATGGATACTAAAAATAGTGGAATATATTATTGAAAGGCTAATGGAATATTTATAACCACTTACTTTTCAGAAAGAAACCATGAGCCTATAGTTAATTATAAATTTATTTCCAAATAAGACATGCTTACAAATATTCAGGCTTCCTGTCTGAGAGGGAAAAACCATAATAGGGAAAATATGTCCTAGGAAGCATATGTTTTACAGAATCCTCATTAACAGTGAATGTGCTAACAATATGATAGATGCTGAGGAGCGACTGGGTTGTGGGTGAAGTGAAATGAAATATCCATAGCAGGAAAATGCCTGTATTCAGATGAGCAGAGTTTAGAGTGACACCATTGACTCTAACTAGTCTTCTTTAGACCATCATACACGACTAATGCTTCATAGACCTATTCCACTGTGGCATTTTGTATTTCACTGAAGTCAGTATTTAAGGGAAATACTAAGCCAGTTCCAAATACATTTATTATCTGATGTACAAATCATTTTCATATTACATTTAACTAAGAATGATATACTTGACATGCAATCTGAAAATGGCAAAATTTCAGGTAAATTAGTCACAACGTTCAATGCAAACACACACTAAAATTAAATAGACTAATAATTATACCATGATTAGTTGTTTATTTCATGGCAATTTTCCTTCCTTGCTCCCTCTCTTCCTCCCTCTATCCCTCCTTCCTTCATTTTTTTCTTCCTTCTTTTATCTATGTATCAACTAAGCATGTCTGCATGTACATTTAGGAATAAAAAATTTGAAAAATCTTTTATTTGGAAAGATCTTCACAATAACTATAGGCTCTTGCATATCTTTGTGAAAAGTAAGTGGTTATAAATATTTCTATGACCTTTCAATTATATATTCTAGTACTATAGCCCTATTTATAGAAAGAAAACCTGAAGGACAAATATATTAATGCATACACATAAATTTATCTTTATTAAATGTTTATCATATATATTAAATATATATTTGAATGCCAATCAACAAGTATCTTAAGTACCAAATTACCAATAAAGATTTTCTATTAGCATTAGAAATAATGTTTCAGATTATTAAAATCTGTATGTATAAACCTTTTTCAAAGTTTCTTATTACAAGATAGTCACATAATAAGCCAACCAAGTACAACCTTGTCAGCCAGTCCATTCATTCTGCAAAGATTTATTGAATTTCTATGGACCTTACTAGGTTTTAGAAGTAAAAATAAATGAACTGATGCACAGGCACTTCCTCCAGGAAGCTTATTTATAGTCCAGGGGACTCTTCAATGGAAAGGTAGAACTATTTCAGAAGAAAAGGTTTTGTTTTTTTTTTTTCCTTTAAAAAAATTTTTTTTAATGTTTATTTATTTTTGAGAGAGAGACAGAGAGACAGAGTACAAGTGGGGAGACAGCAGAGAGAGAGAGAGAGAGAGAGAGAGAGAGAGAGAGAGAGAGAGACAGAATACAAAGCAGGCTCCAGGCTCTGAGCTGTCAGCACAGAGCCCTATGTGGGGCTCAAACTCAAGAACTGTGAGATCATGACCTGAGCCAAAGTTGGACGGTTAACCGACTAAGCCACCCAGGTGCCCCGGGAGGAAAAGGTTTTATAGAAAGTTTTCTTTTTCAAAAATTCTGTAAAATTTTGAGAAGGATGAGAAAAATCATTCATTTTTTTCCTTCCCAATTACCATTGCACAGTAAAAATATTTGAACTTCTAATCAATTTGAATTTATAATGGGCACAAGATTACCTAATAAGAAGCAAATTGAGTTCCTTTTCTAGGTTGGAAGCTAAAAATTACCTTTAGTAAAAACATATGCTTTTATATAGTTCCTACTGTGAAGCGTTGCCAAAAATCCCATTGATTGTTTGCTTCTGGAAAATGCTGTAGAGAGTTTTCACTTGTTCATAAGCTTCTTCAATTGACTATACAAAAATCAAAATAACCTATGTGAGGTACATTTATTTAATAGGTATTTATTCAGTACTTATTTTATGCAAAGTTTTGTGTTAAGATCCTTTGAGAGATCATAGGGTAGAAGAATGGAAATTACAACTGAGTGCCAGTAATTTAACTATTTTTTAACTTAAAGGTACAATGAGTAACAATGTCATTTTAGTGTTTGAATATATATAGGAATATGATTTTTGCTATCAAGAAATTTTATAATAATTCCTCACTGAAAGTTTTAGGAAAGAATAAAATCCATGAACTACATGAACTACAAGTTACCATGTCAAAATAATTTTACTTTTTGCTCTTAGTTGATTTTTAAACACTCATTATTCTCCTTGTTAAAAACTTAATCAATCTGAACATTTATGGATAAATTTATATTGTAGAGCATCTGGTGATGAAATGTAAAAATAAAATCTTAATTACCTCCCCCACTAGTTCTGCTATGTTAATTCAAGACAACACACTCAAGTATTTAGACAGATGGTGGTGGCGGCCATATTAACCTCTGATTTCTCTACAGGGAAGCAAGAGAAAGCAGAGCTCTTAGGATGTGTGCTTGTCTGCCTAGTTTCACACTTTGAAATCCTTGACAAATGCTGATTTATTCACAGCCAAATGTTTTCCTATCTGATTAGGCAGCTTTCTACTTCAGTAAGCATGTAATATGGAGGTAGCTGAATTTCCACACTAAGGAGTGAAAAAACAATATTTATAGTTTCGAAATAAAACAATCTGGAGGAATCAGGACTGTTGGGATCATAAAAAGCTTCATAGGGAGTAAATTTCTGATGAATCTATACCATAGGGTTAAAGAGTTAAAAGCTTAGTGTTAAGAAGAATGAGAGTAGGCTATGTTTATACAATAAACAGCAGTTTTAAAGGACTGCATTTATAATAAATTATCTTGAAGGCTGATTCTTGTCATTTATGATTGTATTATTCCTCAGACAAGAGGACAGGAGCTAGACAAGTCAGCATTTTATTTGAATTCATCTCAGCTTACATGTTAAATAACACATTTGACTTTTCCTTGGAAAAAAATAAATGCAACTAGCTACTGAAAGTGTTCCTTCAAAAAGAGGTGGATTGCAAGTGACTTTCTTTTTTTAACAAGACCAATTAAATTGACAGAGGGGAAATTGGAAACATTCATAAGCATAACCATATGAAACTTCACTCTAGTGTAACACAATTTTATATTTACCAGTTTGGATCCTCAGGGAAAAAGAACCACATTATTATCAGTAGTAGTAACATTATGTTAAAAAAAAATGTTACTGACCATGTACCTGGAATTATCTAAGTACTAGATACTTCCATCAATAAAACTTATAAATCTGCACTGCAGAGTTTACAATCTCATATGACAGATTTCCTAATTATTACCCTTCACCCATTTTGGTCTGTTAAAAAATATTTTCAAGTATTAATCTTTTAAAGTTAAAGGTAGAATGGATTTTCAGTCAGTAGATAGAAGCTGTAAGTATCTGTCTTAAGTTCATTTGCCCTGTTTTCATGTGCATACTTTCCTTCTAAGAATAAGCTCTTCTTGTCCCTTCAGGATTATTATTATTTTTTTAAATTAGTACATCCTGTCTTAGTTCAGGATACTATAACTAAATACAATAGACTGGGTGGCTTCAAAAACAAACATTTACTTCTCACAGTGATGAAGGTTAGGAAGTCCAAGATCAAGGTGCCAGAAGATTCAGTGTTTGGTAAGAGCTATCTTTTTACTGTATCCTCTCTCTCATGTCTCTTCTTACAAGGGTACTAATATCATCATGAGGATTCCACTCTCATGACCTGATTGATTACCTCCTAAAAGCCCCCTATCCAAATATCATTACATTGGGGATTACAGTTACAACACATGAATGTGAAGGAACAAAATCAATCCTCTCTGATCTTTACTATGAGTATTTTTTTCTCCTCTCTTCTCCAATACCATATATATTGCAAAATATCTAGTTAATAATATCAATTCATTTGTTAATAGGGTTCTAAAATCATCACCATAAAAGTCTATCATAACCATCTATGTAATTGATGGGAGGGACATAAGCTAATGTGAGATAACAGAATGGAAAGGTTAAGAGAGACCAAAGAGCTGCTTAGGAGGAAAACAAGTGTATAATACATATTTTAAGAGAGTAAAAGAAAGAGCTATTAACAACTGTACCAGAAAAAGGAGCACATATTAGGATTGTTTCAGGTAATCTGGGTAATCTCTAAGAAATGTAAAATCAGTGATACCAGATTTCAGAGGAGGAAGGGAGAAAATTGTTTACCATGCTTTGAATCACATATCTACTACTAACTAGCTACAACACTAGGCAAGTTATTTAACATCTAAAACTTCGATACCCTCTCTTTGAATGGGGACAGTAGAATTAGATGATGATTAAATCTTATGAAATACTTAGCATAGTGACTGACACATGGTCTGAGCTACACAGGTGCTTGATCTTAAATGAGGGGACAGTTTATGAAGAAGGAATTTGATTTGGGCCTTAAAGAACGTATAGAATAGCAACATCTAGAAAATATGAAAGGAGATAAACAGCAATGGTAATATATCAGATTCATTTAGAAAATGGAAAATAGTCTAGTTTGAATGAATTGCACAGAATGGAAAGTAATGGGATGTACACCAGGAAATCTATTTGGAAGGCAGTGCATGAGAAACATAAAATGAAAGCAATTTAGACTTGGCTCATCAAGCAACTGAACATCACCAAAGGATTTTCAGTAGTACTAGCCTCTGAGGATAGATTAATTTGGTCCAGGAAAGATTACAACTGAGTTCTGTCTTGACTAACCAACAACTTCATCTTATTTCACTGTGCCATAAGAATTATTTGTAAAACCTGTTGCCATCCATCATGGTACACTGACAAAGAACCAAATAAATATATCGTTTGAGGAGGAAGTAATGGCCAAAACATAAGTAAGCTCTGAAGCCAGCTGTGTTGCCTTATATAAACTGTAGAATACCAACATTCTTAGCTTTTAAAAGGATAATGTTTGCTCACAAAGTTGGCAAGTATAAAAATTTCAGTTTTCTAAAATTGTCCATTAAATTTGGGATAGTTTCCTGCTGCATGTACTTCCACATGTCCCCTTAATATAAAGCCCCATTAACTGAATTTATTTGAACTTATATTCATTCTTTACAAGCTATAAAAATTGAATTGACCTTTAGTGATTCAAACTATTTTATGAAAATTAAATGAAACTTTTTGCGTGGCCTATATTGGATGTTTAATACATGGTGGCCATTATATTATGACGTTAAGATCAGAAATAGATGAGAACAAGGAATCTGGAGCCTGACTACTTGGTACAAAGCCCAGCTTTGACACTTACTAATCCTGTGACTCAGGACAAGTTACTTAGCATGCTTAGTTTGAGGAAATAGTATTACTTATTCCATAGACTTGTTATAAACATTTAATGAAATAATATTTGTTAAAATGCTTGAAATACTTTTTGAAAAAGTGAGTGCTGGATAAGCATATGATATACCAAATGAAATAAATAAAAAAGTCAAACCAAAATTTCATATCGTCAAGTTTCTCCTTGGGACACATCAGACCAATGACAAATATCAGTAACTGAGAATTCTTGGCTTGGGATGACTATACCTGTTTATTCTTCTAAAATTCATTCATTTAAAAAATATTTTTAAAGCTACTTTTCCTTCATCCAGAATATTGTATCTCATTGTCCCAGTCTTTAATTCTTTTTTGTCCTTGTTATTACATGGAGGATGAGGAATACAAATGGTATTCAATGAATGTCTGTGGGATATAATAATTGAAATATTTACAAAGATACATTAAATTTGGCTAATTTCATGATTTTGCACGTTGATTAGTTTCTGAATTAGAAAAAAACCAGAAGATAACAAAAAACCTGAATAATACATTTCATCATCAGAAACTCAAACTCATAAAGATACATATTTTTCTACACTAATTTTTTGGCATTATTTCCTTAAATCTAAAATCCAACTGCATTAGTTTATATTAATAATTCATACTAACCAAAATATGGGATGCATCAAAATTATGTTATAAAATGTGCATGAATAATCATGATGATGGCTAGGAATGATTAGTGAGTGACATACAATAAAATAGGTACCTAGAATGCACAAAAGATAACAACAATAATAGTACTACAAAATCTAATTGATTTATTAGAACATGAATTATCTTTTTTTTTTAACACTCACAATACTGTGCATTGTTATCTTTATTTTACATATGAGGGAACTGAGGCACAGGAAGGTAAAGTAAACTGTCCAAGGTCACAGTAATAGTAATAAATGAAGTTAGGACTTGAACTAAGGGACTCTAACCCCTGAGGCCTCAAAAGGAAAGCACAGTTTACATTATGAAAATACTTACTTTTAATTTTTTTATATTTTTTTAGGTAAGCTCTATGCTCAACATGGGGCTTGAACTCACGAACCTGAGATCAAGAATCGCATGTTCTATGGACTGAGCCAGCCAGGTACCCCTACATTTATTCTGTTTTAACAAAAGCACTTAGGATGAATAACTTTGTGTTATGATTTTCACGTTTAAGTTTTAATAATTATAGTGTGCAAAATATTCAATAATATCTTCCCAAGTGTCATCTTTATGCAAAAATAAATAGTAATTTGTTAATGAAAAAGCTTTGTTGTCTAGTTAAATAATTCCAACACGTTTCCTGCCTACTCAGCGGGCAAAATAACAGCTACAGAAACGTGAGATAAACTAAGCATGTTTCTCTATAACCAGGACTTAAAATTCATGTTATAAAAAGTATACATTTTATTCTTCCTCAGGGATTTACTAAAATGATAGGATAAAACAGATATACCGACTTAAAATAAAACTACATTTTACACAACACTGGCTCTGGGTAGACTCCGTAAGATTTTGAAGAACAGATAAATACTGCTGGACTTCCATGAAAAATCATAATGTGGGATACAAAAGGGCAATAAATAAACCACTCTATTAGTTGTATAAAGAAGTCAGACCTTCTAAATCTCTCTCCTCATGCTGCTACCATTTTTTTGCTGCTATAAAGTTCCATTTTCCTATTCTTCTCTGTATCTCCAGGCTTCTGCAAACTTCTGATTTCTATTGTCTCTTCAGTTATGTTGCTTCATAATTCCACTACATATCTCTTAAGCTTTCTAATTTTTCACATTGCATTCTTGGAGTTCTCCTATATTCTAATTTCTATTGATGCTTATTCTCATAAGTGTGTCATTCATATATATATGTGTGAGGAAAAAAAAAGTCTGATTGGGACAGTTATATGAGTATAGTGTTGCCAATGAGAAGAACTTGTTTTCCTCATACCTTACCAACCAAATCTCTGATGGCAGCATTTGTGCTCAGTGAATATAGTTGGCTTAGTAGGATTCTAATACATAACTGCCCTAAGGCATGTTCTGACTGCAAGGAGAAGGGGGTGGGAATGGGAGATGCTGAAAGAGAAATTACCAGTCTCACCCAGCTAGGATCACAAATCAAAATTTGAGACCACAAGAGTGACTGAAAACCAAAAGGTTTCTCTCCAATAAAGAAAGGACCCAGAGAGGGAGAAGCCACAATAGTGGCACACAAGTCTCCTGACTCTTGAATTAAGACTCTTGGCTGATTCTTATAATATTCATGCAAATATTCATGCATAGGAAGAGGCTCTGAGGAACTTGCTGAAAAGCCAGGAAGGTAAAAAGCTAGAAAATTGCTGACAATGATTTAGACTGCTACCGCATGCTGGTAAGAGAAAATGTAGAAAGCAAATACTACTAAGTTAATGTGGCTTTGAACACCTTGGGGGATGCCTGGGTGGCTCAGTCGGTTAAGCATCCGACTTCGGCTCAGGTCATGATCTCGCGGTCTGTGAGTTCAGGCCCCGCATCGGGCTCTGTGCTGACTGCTCAGAGCCTGGAGCCTGTTTCAGATTCTGTGTCTCCCTCTCTCTCTGCCCCTCCCCTGTTCACGCTCTGTCTCTCTCTGTCTCAAAAATAAATAAACGTTAAAAAAAAAATTAAAAAAAAAAAAAGAAAACACCTTGGGCATTTCATTAATTACACACACACACACACACACACACACACACACACACACACACAAGATAGTTCTTGCCCTAAGATTAAAGGCCACCAAGGATAAAGAATATGCCTCATAACTAAAGACCATGCTAAAAGACCCATGTCCTATCAAGTGGAAATCAAAACCTCCAAAAACACAGGATAATTAGTTAATTTTATTTCCCTGCCTCCTACAATAAAAATAAGAAAAGGTCAGAGGAATATATCAGAATCTAACATCGCTACAACAAATGTTCCATGGAGATTGGCATGTAACAACAATAATAATATACTAGACATACAAAGAAGGCAGATGTGATCCATAACAAGAAAAAAAACAGTCAATTGAAGTAGACTTGCACATGACTTGGATGTTGTAATTAGCAGATAAGAATTTTAAAATAATAATTATAATTAATACTTAAAGGAAAATACAGTCATAATGAATAACATAATTTCAGCAGAGAAAGAAAAACTATTTATAAATATAAATGGAAATTCTAAAACCTAAAGCATAATATCTGATGTGAGAAATCCACTGAATGGGCTTAAAAGTACATTAGAGGGAGCAGGTAAAAAGGTAAAAAGACAAATTAATAGAAATGAACCAATCTTAATAAGAAAGCGAAAGGGGTGCCTGGGTGGCGCAGTCGGTTAAGCGTCCGACTTCAGCCAGGTCACGATCTCGCGGTCCGTGAGTTCGAGCCCCGCGTCAGGCTCTGGGCTGATGGCTCAGAGCCTGGAGCCTGTTTCTGATTCTGTGTCTCCCTCTCTCTCTGCCCCTCCCCCGTTCATGCTCTGTCTCTCTCTGTCCCAAAAATAAATAAACGTTGAAAAAAAAAATTAAAAAAAAAAAAAAAAGAAAGCGAAATTTTAAAAATTACAAAGCAGTGCTGATATGAATCAATATCAAGTAATGTAATAAACATGTAGGTAGTTTGAGTCCCAAGAGAGGAGAGAGATAAAGGTATAGATATAATGTTTAAGGAAATAATAGCATTTATTTTTTTCAAAATTTGACATAAAATATACTACCTGTGAACTCTAAAAGAGGCAAAAAAAAAAAAAAAAAAAGAGAGACAGACTCTATACGACGTAAATAAAGGAAATAAAGACATAAAGCTATCTACTCAAAAACTACATAATTGTCCATTAAAAAATCCTGGAGAAGTTTTCAACAAATTGTTTGACAATTGTGCAAACAATACTTCCTATAAAGCTATAATACCCAATAATGTGAAGGATTGGTATAAGAGGAAACAAATCCATAGAAGAGAATAGAAGTCTAAAATTAGAGCTAACTATATATGGTCAATTTTCTTTTCTACAAAGGACTTAGGTAGTCCAATGGCTAAATGAAAGTATCTAAAGGGTGGTATATTAAGTGGGTATTCATAAATAACATACCCCTACCAAATACCATATTCTTTTAGAAAAAAATTTTTCATGTTTATTTAATTTTGAGAGAGAGAGAGAGAGAGAGAGAGAGAGAGAGAGAGAGAGAGCATGAGTAGGGGAAGGGCAGAGAGAGAGGGACACACAGAATCCTAAGCTGTCAGCACAAAGCCTGACAAAGGGCTTTAACTCACAGACCAGGAGATCATGACCTAAGCTAAAGTCAGACACTTAACTGACTGAGTCACCTAGGCACCCCCCAAAATATCACATTTTAAAGTTTATTCAAGTATATGAAAGGTCCAAAAATAAAATTAAAACTCAAAAGATTCCAAAAGAAACCTTAGGATAATTTCTTTGAAAGTTTATGATAATCAAAGACTTCTTAGAGAAAATACAAAAAGTAGACAAAAAAACACCTGAACTCACCATTAAAAAAAGATAAATTAATCTTTTCAAATTAAAGCTTCAATATTTTTCAAAAGAATTCGTAAAGAAAATGAAAAAGCATGCTACAAACTGAGGAAATACAATTGAAATACATTATCTGACATTGCTTTATACCCAGAATCTATAAAGAATTCCAAGTCACTTAGGCAAACAACTCAAAAAAAATAAAGGCCTGAGAGGTGGCTGGGTGGCTGAGTCAGTTGAGCATCTGACTCTAGATGTCAGCTAAGGTCATGATCACATGGTTCATGAGTTTGAGCCCCTCATAGGGTTCCATGCTGGCAGTGAGGAGCCTGCTTAGGATTCTCTCTCTCCCTCTCTCTGCCCCCGCCCCAGCTCTTCCTCTCTCAAATAAATAAACTTAAAAGTAATAATAAAAATAAAGGCTTGAACAGGCATTTCATTAAAGCAAATTCATCAAAGTCCATCAAATACATGGAATGCCACACAACATCGTTGTTATTAGGGAAATAGTATCACAAAAAGAGAGTTCTCTGCCCACATTAGAATGAGTACAATTAATGCTTATATTTCATTCTAATCCGTATCTCCTAGCCATCCCAAATATCTCTCCTCTAGGAAAAGAGTTGATTACTCATGTATACTTCAACAGACATTTTATGCATATGTGAACATATAAAACACATAGTTGTTTTCCCTTTTTTAATAAAAATAATATCCTTTGGTATGTACCTCTGTTTTTTGGACATCTGTCCATATTAGTCCATAAAAAGA
The DNA here is from genome assembly GCF_014898765.1 of Herpailurus yagouaroundi. Classification (NCBI taxonomy): domain Eukaryota; kingdom Metazoa; phylum Chordata; class Mammalia; order Carnivora; family Felidae; genus Herpailurus; species Herpailurus yagouaroundi. Next base: position 54,812,628 of record NW_024412391.1, on the reverse strand, counting down.
TTGCTCATTTTATTTGTAACTGCATCATATTCCATTTAAGGGCTTCAGCTAAGCACGATAAAAATCCTTGAGTCGTATGGGTTCAAATATTTAATGCCAAATAATGATTTCTCTTTTATATTTCTTTGCCCAAGGACCAACTGATGTGTACATGAACAATGATAAGTAAACATAATAAATAATGATAAGGTAATGGATAATGTTACTACTGCTATTATACTGTGTAGATCATCTAATATTCAAATATCATCTAAAACCTCAAAAAATTATAACATTCCACAGTTATTCACTTTAAAACATACGTTAAATAATAAGTTTTTCTACTTGCCTTGAGTAAACTCAGAGGAAAAGAATATAACTGACTATGTACTTCGGACACTTTGGATGAAGGAACAATAAACAAAAATGTAGGCAAAAATTAAACAAGAGAGTACAGTTTGTAGCAGAAGGTTTTATAACTCTCAGAAAAGAGGAAGGGGATAAACAATATTACCTCTCCATCAGAGTAATCCAAAATTAAACAGAAAATTTCATATAAACTCTTCATTTTGTTTTATGATCTTTTTATTCTCTCATATACAATATTTCAAAAGCATGTTGTCAGTCTTTTGTTTTGTTTTTTGTTGTTGTTGTTTTTTACTTTCTCTTATCCTAACCTAATTGCTTGAAGTGAATGAACCTGTCCTCACTTTTAAAAAATCAGTACCTTTTTAAGACCAAATCTCCCTCCTAGTGAAAACTGATTTTATGGATGTCCGTAGCAGTGAAACAACTGAATGAATCAAACCTCCATTCAGGAATGTTCAGGGCTTTTTGGCCACCAGTGTCACGTGTACTATGGCTTCTGTATTGCTTATGTGAATGGGCTATTGTTTCTGTGTATTGAACTTCCAAAAACTAGGGCAAGCATTTAATTTTTTTAAGTTAAGTCTTCTCCCCACTCCAGTTCTCCATTTCACTTGCCCCTCTGTCCAGAAACAGCCACTGTTACAAATCTCTTGGCTCTACTTCCTGTGTGATTCTGTTATTTAAATAAATGGTAGTAGGCTGTCTATAATAATAAATGGAATTAAATGCACAGCTGTAAGAAATCTTATAAATGTTTTCACACCTAATAATATAATTTAAAATTTCAAGACCCAAACCTTAATTTCAGAAAGTGTGTTCTTGCTGTCTGTGCAGCTCAACTGTAGAAATTATGCATTGTATACTACTTTCAAAACTTTGAAGTATAACACAAGTGAAAAGTTGTAATGCATTGCTTTTGAGTTTAGAAATGAAGCCACCTGGAGGCTGAGTGTAAAAGAAATGTTTCATCAGTGGCTTTCCACCACTGCCTCTTTACATACTGAGATGGAACTCAAGCTCATAGACCTCTCAGAGGAACACAGGAAAAGGCGGAAGTTACTTAGGCACCAGTGTTCTGTATTCACGAACTAATACCTGACCCAATACGTGGCTTGACCTGGAGCAGAGCTGCTATAAAAATGTAATTCTCCTTTAACCCCTCCATGTAAATCATCAGAAAGCTTTCCTTTACTGATTTAAACAAATTTGGTCTTTGACCTCTACAGTCAGAATTGGCCTCAACAACTCTTTCAGACAGTTGTAGTATTTGACTATTTGATGTATGTCAACTGCCATAAAATGCAATGCTATTTCACCACAGATCTTCAAATAATGTCACATATGTCCAAAGCCATAATAACAGTCTCTTTACTCCAAGTAAATCAGTAGCATGAATACTGCAGATTAATGAAATAATGTACTTTATGTATCAAGCTTTGGTATCTAATGCAGCTGTTATTTGCTGTATTGTTCAACCATCTGCAACACCTGTCAATGTGTTTCCTATGGAACTTCAAAACACTCCCAACAAATACCAAATGCTTGAAAAGGTTCTCATGTACATAAGCAAAAATTTTTCTAGGTCTCTGATTTTTGGTATTTGACAACCAGCAGAGTACAATAGTTCATAAAACAATCAGTTGCTTAATGATCTATCTGCAAAAATTCAAATCTGACAATTTGAGATACCACAGACAATCCAAAAAATTATATATGCTACTTTTCTGGGTAGAAAAAGCTAAACGTACTGAACCTTCTCTAAATAAATCCTAAACTCTAAAATAAAGCAGGATTTCCAATCAAAAGAGTTTTCATAATTTCTTTAAGAGTTAAACTTTTTTCAGAGTCCCTACTAACTGATATGTATGTGTGTAAGTATAAATATGTAAATAAAATGTATCAATATTATACATTTTAAATAGTTAAATATTTTTATTATTATATAATAAATCATATTATAAAATAAATATTTTAAATAACAGTTACATCCAATAGATAAATTACATATATGTATATATTTATAAATATATAAAAATTATATATATATATAAATTTATATATTTAAGTTGAAATGAATTTCAACATCTTTGGGTAAACAATGTTTAATAAACTGTAATACAGGAAGATACTGTATTGAACATAGCATTAGAATGTTTTGGTACTTAATAGTTCAAAAATTGTTTTATTTAATTGAGACCAACTGGCCTCATTGCTTCTTATAAACTTTGCAATATATATTCAATATAAAAGGAATAAAAATGAACAGATGTTTCTCCTTAAAGAAGGCAGACAAAGATTTTTCTTACACAATAAATCAGCTGCTAGTGGATTTCCAGGACATTGCTTCAGGCTAACTATTTAGGTATAGAACTTTAAAAACAAAAAAGAAAAAAAAGTCACCTCTGTGTGGATCCAAAATTGGTAGAGAAGATTGAATTGAAGATGAACAGCATATACTGAAGGCGGTATGAAGAGGGCCAAGGGAGAGTAGAATATCTGAAAAATTAAAAATTTAAAAATTTGCACATCTTATTTCTCAACATGAAATATACTTTTACTAATGACTGAATGTTATGAGTATAAACTTCACGAATACATCTTATTCTTTAGCAAATATGCCTTATTCTATATATTTTATTGCCACATTTGACCTTGCAACATTAATTTTCCACAAGGTGATAAAGTTACAGACAGGTAGAAGCTAAGTTCACCAGACTTTTAGTCCGTATTTAATACTAATTAAAATAGCATACATGGTGTGTTATTTCCTTAATCTTGAAAAGGTTGGATGTGTTTCCTGGGAGTAAAGAGGTTTTTCTTATACACAGAGATACTCACTTTAGTTGGAAAAAAAAAAAAGTATCCTGTGCCTTTATGCATTGATGGCTCCCAAACTGTATTATGGCCCAGCATGCTGAGTAATGAAATGAAATTCTATTTTGAAAAGGTAACTTCATGTAAGAAGTTTTCTCTTTCAAATATGGTTTTATGTAGTTGATTGAGAGCACGATATGTCCTAATTTTTTTTAAGTGACTAAGGAAGAAGCTATGATATGATGCCATAGTGGAAATAAATTTTAAAGGTCCATATTTCCTAACAGACGGAAATGCCTTTGCCTTAGAAAAACAACTTATGCTTAAACCACAGAACTGGTTAGAATCAACTAATAGGCACAGTCTGCTGTGTTCTGCTAATGACTTTGATCTCCAAGAGTGATTTCATGTTGTAAAAAAAACATTTAATTAAATGACATGTTAAACAAACAAATAAGAATAAAAAGAATCGTACTTTCACTTTACATTCCAGATTTTCTCGAGTTAATATTTCCAGACAACTAGCTACTTTAAAAAGATTTCTTCTGATTATTACAAATTTATTTCTGTTAAAGCTTTTGTTCTCAATTAGGCCAATATCATTTCAACTGTGTTTAGTTTGATTGTGAATTTAAAATTGGACATTTACAAAAACCATTCCCAGTTTTGTTTTGAACCTTAAGTCATGAAAAATCTCAACTGTCATCACAACCAGGATCATTTTTATTATTTATAAATGTATTATTAAAGATGGATTGGATTGGTGAGCAACAAAAGAATATTGGGCTCTTTTTTAAGACATCCATTTTAAGTCTTGGATCTACTGCAGAATCTCTCCATGATGTTCACAAAGTTCTTAAACCTCTTTATACTTTAATTTTCTCATTCAAATGGTGAAGGAGAAAACCATTTGAAACTTAGCCATCCTTTTGGTTTCAAAAGATTTATGAGTCTTTTTTGACTTATTAAAATATATTCAAATAGATCTCTTACAGTAGGTTAATAAAAAAATTTTGAAACACATATATAATATATGATTTAAGTATTTTTTTTTTTAAATAATGTTTGGGGCGCCTGGGTGGCGCAGTGGGTTAAGCGTCCGACTTCAGCCAGGTCACGATCTCACCGTCCGTGAGTTCGAGCCCCGCGTTGGGCTCTGAGCTGATGGCTCAGAGCCTGGAGCCTGTTTCCGATTCTGTGTCTCCCTCTCTCTCTGCCCCTCGCCCGTTCATGCTCTGTCTCTCTCTGTCCCAAAAATAAATAAACGTTGAAAAAAAAATAATGTTTATTTACTTTTGAGAGAAAGAGAGAGAGAGAGGGGTGTGAGTGGGGGAGGGGCAGAGAGAGGGAGACACAGAATCCCAAGCAGGCTCCAGACTCAGCTGTCAGCAAAGAGTCCGCCCGCCCCAGGTGACAAACTCACAGACTGGGAGATCATGACCTAAGCTGAAGTCAGATGCTTAACCGACTGAGCCATCCAAGTGCCCCTATGATTTAAGTAATTTAGGTTAAGGACTATTTTGGAATCTTGGAGTTGTGAATAAAAATGTAAAACAACCTTAGGTTGGATGTTTAATAAATAGTTTTATTCAGAAAGAGAGTGCATACCAGGTGAATATTTATCGTCATTATAATTCCCCAAAGTGTGAATAAATAGTCCTTTGAGATAACAGCTGCTGTGGAAAAAGGGATTCTAGGATCAAATAAGTTGTGAAGTGCTGAGTTAAACAAGTTAAATTTGTTTACCACAGAACTTCTCGGAGCCTTTACCATGCTAATGTGAATCACAAGTGTGTTAGCCCATTAAATACTTCTCTTGTTTATTTATTGAGAGAGAGAGGAGAGAGAAAGAGAGAGGGAGAGGAAAAAGGAGAGAGAGAGAGGAAAGAGGAGAGAGAGAGAGAGAGGAAAGAGGAGAGAGAGAGAGGAAAGAGGAGAGAGGGTGGCGAGAGACAGAGAGACAAAGAGACAGAGAGAATGTGAGCAGGGGAGGGGCAGAGAAAGGTGGAGAGAGGCAGAGAATCCCAAGCAGGCTTCACACTGTCAGCACAGAGCACAATGGAGGCTCCATGTCAAGAAATATGAGATCACGACCTAAGCTGAAATCAAGAGTGGGACGCTTAACCACCGACTGAGCCACCCAGGTTGCCCCATTGAATACTTTCTCAAGGAATTTCCCACAGGATTAGATTTCCTAAAAATACATTTGATGAACCAAGGTCTCAAATCTTACCAATCAGTATATATAATTATCAGAAAACTGGAAAAATGAGTTCAGCATGAATTCCAAAAAAGGAAACTTCTAATAAGAAATATAAATACATTAGGGCACCTGGGTGGCTAAGTTGGTTGACCATGCGTGACTTTGGCTCAGGTCATGATCTCACAGTGTATGGGTTCAAGCCTCACTTCAGGCAGGCTCTGTGCTGACAGCTCAGAGCCTGAAGCTTGTTTTGGATTCTGACCCTCCTCTGCCCCTCCCCTGCTCACTCTCTCTCTCTCTCTCTCTCAAAAATAAACAAACATTAACAACCGAAAGAAAGAAAGAAAGAAAGAAAGAAAGAAAGAAAGAAAGAAAGAAAGATAGATAGATACAGGACAGGGAGTAAGTCTCATGAACCACATGAAAGTTAATTTCGTTCTAATTTCTAAAATGAAAGCAGCCTAGCAAATGTCCAGGTCTGAAATCCTTCCCTCATCTTCTGTACCTCACATCTTCACATTCCCAAATCCTCTGTAGTTTTTAAAACCAACTTAAGTGTCAGTTCCATCGTAAAGCCTGAAATGATACTAATTTAGGAGAAGAAATTTCTCCTTCCTCAAAGTTAAACTCTCAGTACCTGGGTCAGGGAACATTATACCATTTACCAAAGAACTCCATTTCTGCCATGCGCTCACCATGTCATTCTGATTCCAAGTCTCTTTAGCTTTAAATTTGATTGTCTACCCTGGGTTATTTTATTACATTTTAGTGGAAGTCATATACAACAGGTTCTTAAAAGAGAAAAATAACCCACACTTATGTGTGTGTGGAAAGAATGAGGATAGTCCTACAGTTGACCTTTGGTTACTGGATGGAAAATGAGTGGGTTTTATTCTGCTCATCACGTGAACAGAGCAGCCTGGGATTGTGTGAAGGGTACCATGAAGTAGGACACTAAGGGGAACTGTAAGTATCTCTGCCTTGCTGAAAGTGTTGGAGAGTGTGTCCAGAGACTGGATTGGACAATGGGGTTCACTGACAGATCTAAGGGAGTCTGTGAACCCCTTTAATATCACTACAACAAAACATGAGTTTGTGTGCATGGGGGCATATGTAATTTTCTGAAGAAACAATCTATGGCTTTCTTCAGAGAGTCTCTGGTCAATCTCTCTCACCATCACAGCCAAATGAAAGTAAAAACAAATGATAATTAGACGTTAGTCAAAACCAGGAGGCGAGGCATTTAATTCCATTCTAAGGAGACTGGATTTATCCTAGATTGTGAGAGAGCAGTTACATTTTTTTAAGCTTGTGAGAAATATAAAAATAATTTTGAAATCTAGTTCACTGGCCCAATGGAAAGTCACCCACATTTAACCACAGCAGTAGCCATGGGGATTAAAGGGCATGCAAGAAATCTAAGGCTTTGGTAACTATTTAAACATAGATGAGAGGGACAAAGGAGTATCAGAAGACCTCCAGATTTGTGGCTTGTGTGTGGCTTGTGTGTGATAACTGCTCACCAAGACAGCAGACAGGAGGAAAAAGAGGTTTATAAAGTTCAACTTAGGGAATGCTGTGTTGGATTCTTTGAGATATATCCCAAGGAAGCTACTGAGTAAGCAAATATGTTCTGCAAATATCAACTGAATTGAAAAATGACACTGGATTGGACAGTGGAGAAGTAGGCTTGAAATCCAGACCTCAATAAGTTTAAAAATGATTCAAAGGAGTAGATGAAATAGAGGTAGGGATTATTTACTTCTCTTTTTCAGAAAACAAAGAAGGAGAGAGGTGGGGATATTCTTTCGGTAGAACATGGATGAGGGAGAAGATTTTATTTATTTTTTTAGTGTGAGAGATATGAACATATTTTTTGGTATACTCAGAAGGAGCCAGTTAAGAGGAAGAGGGACACATGCCAAAAGTAGCTGGTCAGACAAAGTCCAGGACAGGAACTCAGACAGGAGCAATGTCACCAATCTGAGAATAAGATCTGTTCAAAACAGGTGAACATTTTCTATAAACCTAGAGACAAGAAAGTGTGTGCACTTGTGAATTCACAAATCTTAACGAGTATATCTAAAAGAAAGTAGAGTGAGGGAAAAACAGGAAAACTCACATTCTCTGTGAAGTTTTAAATATGGTCACTGGCTGAAAGCAAGGGGCATCAGTGGAAAAGAGACCTTGAGGAGACTGAAGAGTTCTGGAAGGTCTTCTTCCAGGTAAGGAGGAGGCTCATGTTTGGCGCTTGGTAAGCAGCACTCAACTGATAGCTCAGCTCTGTCTGGAAGCCATACGTGGAGGGCAATGAGCTGCCAGCTGGTGCTACAGGGCGCCCACAGGAGCTCAGCAAGCTGGGTGTGGGAATGAAGTACGTGGGCAACCGGATTCAAACACAGCTTGGGGATTTCAGGACAGATGCAACAGAAGGAGGCAGACTGTTTTCCAGAGTCAAAGAAATTACGCATTTCAGGTTGGATGAAGTTGGAAATAAAGTCGTGAGGCATGAAAAACTGCAAGAAAAAGCAAGGGTCAAGAGAGGAGAGCTGTCCACAAGTAAGCTGCTAAATCAAACGGTTAAAGTTAAGGGTATGATTACTTTAAAAGAAATGGAAAAAAAAGAAATTGAACTCCAGGATTCATGTCTATCTTATTTTAATAAAGTAGTTTGGATCGCCTGCGTGGCTCAGTCAGTTGAGCATCTGACTTCGGCTCAGGTCATGATCTCATGGTTCGTGGGTTTGAGCCCCGTGTCAGGCTCTGCTGACATCTCAGAGCCTGGAGCCTGCTTCAGATTCTGCCCTCTGCCCTCCCCTGCTTGCACTCTGTCTCTGTCTCTCAAAAATGAATTAACATAAAAAAATAAAGTAGTTTAACTTTATTAGTATCTGCACTTCTATAAATGTCATTGATTTTTATAATGCTACTTTAGAGAAAAAAATTTCCCTTCATAGTTGATGAACTAAAGATTGAATAATCAAGTACACTTGTCCCACATTCCTAAAATCTGGAATTAGTCATGATATAGAACCAAATCTTCTGATTGCAGATAGAGAACACTGATCTCTTTCCTAAAACACATCCACTTAAATTGTATGTATGGAATAAGCACTTGTGTTTCTACATAGGAAGTCCTATTTTAAATAATCTAGGCCCATCTTTCCGTTTCCATCACTATGCTTTACCCTTTTTGCCCTTTCCCCATTCCACCTTCTTATACATCCTATATTTCAGCCATACTCAAACTTTATGGGTTGAATTGTGTTCCCCCAAAAGATATGGGAGACTTTATCCCCCAGTATATCAGAATGTGACCTTATTTGGAAATAGTTTCTTTACGGAGGTAATCAAGGTAAAATGAGGTAACTAGGGTGGGTTCTAATCTACCATGGCAGGTTTCCACAGAGACAGGCATGCACACAGGAAGAACGCAAGGTGAATATGAAGGCAGAGATCAATGTGATTCATCTCCCTGCCAAGGAACACCGAAAATCACCAGGAAACCACCCTAAAGTGAGAAGACCAGCATGGTACAGATTCTTCCTCACAGCCTTCAGAAGTAATCAACCCTATAGTACCTTGACCTCAGGTTTCAAGCCTTCACAAGTATGACCCAATAGATTTCTAAGCCACCCAGTCTTTGCTACTTTGTTAAGTCAGCTCTGGGAAACTAATACATATACCATGCATTTTACTTGCAATTCCCTAGGTTTATTATACTTTTTTTCATAATTTTGTGTTTTCAGTGATGTGCTCCTTCTACATTATATTCCATTTACAACCTCATTCTTGGAAAAATTTTATTCTTCTTCCAGACTGAGCTCAGGCATTTCTTTAGTGATGCTCCCCTTGACCCACCATGGTTCTTAAAGCAGACACTTCTCTTTAAAACCTTAACAATTTGTATTTATAATGGCTATTGCCTTACTGAAATCCCACCAAGGAAAGCAAGCACCTTAAGGACAGAGCTCATGTCTTACTTATGTCTCTTCATATGCTCAAACTTTGCCACCATGACCAGCTCTGCCAATCAAGAATGTATATGGAAAACAAAAACAAAACAAAAGAAACAAAAAAAGAGTGGATGCACATCTCAAAATAAGAACAATTATACCATGTAGAAGAAGTTGGATAGTTTGGCCAATTTTATATTTTTTAAAGTAACAATGAGATAATGCTGTCTTTTGTAGAGCTCTTCACTATGAGTCTTCTTATTTATCCATGATAAACCCTAAAATGACTATCAAATTTATGTAAAATGAAACATCAAGTATCAGATAATAATTTTATCTTTACCAAATTTTAAAATGACTTTGGTAAACTACAGAATAATTCCCTTTTCCTGATGCATGCTAGAATCAAGACTCTGAAACTGGTCAAGACACAGAGAGCAAAGGGCTTAATTTATTGAATATGTGGACATGAACTTTGTCTTATATGCTGTCTTTGAATGATGGTTGAGTGTGGGGAGAAATGCCTTGGAGTTCTGAGGCAAAGTCCTGAGACATGTTTTGTTTCTTTACTGCATGGGGGGTTCAAGGTATGCTTTCCATCTGTGACATATAAGTTATGAGAATTTTATCCCCTGTGTATTTGACTGCATTACATCAAAGTTGTTAGTTTCTTGTGTCTTTATTTCTTCACATTTGTCTTTATATAATTTCAGCTCTCACATATTGAAAAATAGCCTTTGTTTATGAAGTTTGGCAGAAAGTATGATGTAATAAAAGATTTGAGATTTCACTAACAGTTCCTCTATAGTCTTATATGTAATATAAAAACAATATTATATATGTGAATCATACTGCTATAGTTCAGAGAATTTCCACACTCATCATTTAAGGTAATCTTCAAAATAACAATATAGGAAGCAGAGCAAATGTTAACTACCCCATGTCTAAATATTTTTTAACGTTTGTTTATTTTTGAGAGAGAGAGAGAGAGAGAGAGAGAGAGAGAGAGAGAGAGAGAAAGTATGAGAGTGGGGAGGGGCAGAGACAGAAACAGACACAGAATCTGAAGCAGTCTCCAGGCTCTAAGCTGTCAGCAATGAACCCACTGTGGGGCTCAAACTCACGAACTGTGAGATCATGACCTGAGTTGAAGTTGGAAGCTCAACCACTGAGCCACCCAGGCACCGCTTAATTACCCTACTTCATGTACAAGATCACTGAAATGCAAACATTAATCAGTTGGTTCAGAGTGGCAAAGCTAGTTAATAACTGAGCTAAGACTGGGACTCAGAATTCCTTATTTCTGGTAAATTGTCCCCTAGTGTTTCTTAGATGTAAACAATATGTATTTTTAAATTATTGTGCTCAAAAATAATATCACCATATATTTACAGATTCCCTAGCTTGTGGAAGAAAAGTTTTCATAAATGGATATTATAACTATATTTATTTCCTCTGACGGTGGATAAAATTTACCTCTTTTTAGATTTCTAATAAGCTATATTTTATAAATTCTTATTATATTGATTATAACACTAACCTAAAAATTAAAACAATTTAAATGATTGAGAGATACTACAGAGTTAAAAATAAATTACTCAACCTAGTCATTTAAACTAAGTGCATTTATCCTTTATTGACTATGCTTTTAAGAGAAATATTAAACTCATTAAACGCAGATGTTAGCCTTTCCCATGCTATAGCTTCATACATGAAACAAATATGTCAAAATATATTTTATTCAAAAAAGTAAATAAGTTAATCTCCTTATCTATAATTTTTGGTGATCTTTTAAATACTTAAATTATTTCACTCATTTGACTTACTCTAGTTAATGTAGCAAAATAGTTCCTCTGACACATGTATTTTGACATCCATAAAACTTTTCTTTAAATTTTGTTCAGTCACATAGTATACATTTATTATGCACTGACTGCAACAGGCACTTTAGAGATACTAGGTATATAGCAGTAAAAAATACCTTTTAAAGTTTACAGACTGGCATGAAAGGCAGTAATGCAAATAATAAGTGCTATAATAGAGATATGCAAGGGTTTTATGGACAAAACAAAACAAAACAAAAAACAGCAACCTAGGCAAAGTTAGAAAGGATCTAAGAAAGGAGTGAACTGAGTCCTGAAGGATGAAGGAATCAGGGGTAAAGGGGCAAAAATTTTCCAGACAGACATAACTGCATGTGCAATGACATATCAAGACACTACGACATGGTATATTTAGAGAACTGAAAATTAATTGTTCATTGAAGATGAGGTGACAATAAGCGATTGTGGAAGATGAGATTGGAGACAGAAGTGGGACTAGGTTTTGACTCCATCTGTATGTGGTAGGAGTCTGTGAAATTCCTTTCTCAAACCTAGAGAGCAATTTAGCTTGTTCAGAGCTGGCATTCTGGAAAGCTAAGAATGGGTGATGCGTTGAGGGATTAAGAATGAAAAAATAGGGGCGCCTGGGTGGCGCAGTCGGTTAAGCGTCCGACTTCAGCCAGGTCACTATCTCGCGGTCCGTGAGTTCGAGCCCCGCGTCGGGCTCTGGGCTGACAGCTCAGAGCCTGGAGCCTGTTTCGGATTCTGTGTCTCCCTCTCTCTCTGCCCCTCCCCCGTTCATGCTCTGTCTCTCTCTGTCCCAAAAATAAATAAATGTTGAAAAAAAAATTTAAAAAAAAATGAAAAAATAAAGAATTACCTTAGAATCAACTTAAGGTAGTATTGGCTGAATCATTGCTCTTTATGATGCTCTAGGGGTCCCAGGAATCAATGGCTATTGCTGCTAGTTCTAAGGGGTTTTGTTTGGTTGGTGGGTTTTTGGTTAAGAGTTGTTATATGATCCACAGTGGCTCTATGAGAACATAGGTATGTACGTATAATTATATTTTTAATAAACTATTCCATAATAGTTTTATATTGTAAAAGAGTTGCAAAAATAGCACAGAGAGTTGTTACATACTCTCCACCAAGCCTCCCTCATTAACACATTACTGAGCTGCGTGGCCACAACTAAGAAACTAATTGGTACAATATTAATTAAACTCCACTAAACTGTACATCTTGCTTAGATTTTACTAGGCTTTTTCTACTTTTTTTTTCTGACTTAATATCTCGTCCAGGAGGCAATATTACAAAGTCTTAATATCTTATAGTCTCTTCTGACCTGTGACAGTTTCTCAAATGTCCCCAGTGTCTCATTTTACACTTTTGAGGAGTACTGGTTAGGTATGTTGTAGAATGTCCTTCAGTTTGGGTTCAACAACGGTCTTTTCTCATGATTACTCTTCGGCTATGGGTTTTGGTGACAAACACCAAAGGGATGAAGGGCCATTCAATAGGCCATTATTATCACATCTTATCAAAGGGTACATGCTATCAACAAGATATCACCGACAAAATTAACTTTATCTGAGATTTTGTTTGCCAGGTGTCTCCATTTTATAAATTTTTTTTTCCAACGTTTATTTATTTTTGGGACAGAGAGAGACAGAGCATGAACGGGGGAGGGGCAGAGAGAGAGGGAGACACAGAATCGGAAACAGGCTCCAGGCTCCGAGCCATCAGCCCAGAGCCCGACGCGGGGCTCGAACTCACGGACCGCGAGATCGTGACCTGGCTGAAGTCGGACGCTTAACCGACTGCGCCACCCAGGCGCCCCCAGGTGTCTCCATTTTAAAGTTACCTCCCACCCGTACTTCACCCTTTGTCTCTTTCTCTCTCTCTTTTATTTTTTGTTTTTGTTTTGGTGTTTTTACTTTTTGTTTGTTTGTTGTTTGTTTGAATATACCTGACACACAATGTCACCTTAGTTTCAAGTATACAACTGAGTCATTCAACAAGTTTATACATTATGCTATGCTTATCACAAGTGTAGCTACCATCTGTCCCATTACATTCCATGTCCATTATTAATTCTCTATTCATTGTACAGGAAGTCCTCAGTACAGTCTGAACTCAAAAGGTCTGGGTAAGGGAGACATTAAGCACCATTTCCTAGAGGCAGGGGTTGGGGCGGGGGTAGATATATCTATGTATATCATCTGTGATTCTTATGGAATTCTTTAAAGGAACGTGTCTCACATATATTTGTCCCCATTTATCTAGTTATTCCATCATTTATCTATATCAGTATGGGCTGATTTCAAAGATATTTATTTTATACTTTGGATTCTAACTCTATACTCCATTATATATTTTACTGTTCAAGTTGCTCCAGATTTTGGCCATGAGGTGTTCCATCAAGTTGGTTCCTATAACCCTTTGGCATAACCCATATAATTTTTCTAGCACTTTTCTAGCTATGTTTTGAATATAAACTGTAGCATTCAGGTATTTTATCCAAATAAAGATGAAAGAAAATGAAGTGATTTTCTTGACATTGTTGTATGTAAAATAATATCCATGGATCTAGACACATTTTATTATTTGAAGAGACTATCATGTTTAAGCCATTGTATCAATTAGGGTACGTAGTAAGAGATGGAAGTAGCAGGCAAAATCACGTATTTCGGTGTGTAGTAAATAAGGTTCCCTTAAAATGGCCTCCATCCATCGCAGTTCTTTTTGGATGAGCAATGGTAAATATGAGGTTAAAAATGGCTTTTAAAAAAGTGCAAAAAGTACAGCTAGAAATTCTTGAAAGTTGAATTCTCATCTTTAACTATTTTAAATAACAGGAGTGCCACCCTAACTTTTGTAGTAATGTAAATGAAAAGCACTCTAAGAATAACTATGCTTTACATTTCACAAATTAATTTTCTCTTCAAAGACATTTATTACTTGTTCTAAAATATGTTGTTACCTTAGTAACTACCAAGTTACCTGCTGTATGCAGCAGCACTAATGAGAAGAATGTTACAAAAGACTCAAAGAAAATGAAAAAAAAAAAACAAACCCAACTAGTGGTATTCTTTGATTTTAATGTCTAGAAAGACCTCCTACACATCGTTGACCGTCACAGACCCTTAAACCATCTATGCTATCTTCTAACAGACCTACAAACGCTAGACAAAACTCCAATCTGATTCACAATCTCTGCCTTTCATTTCCCACGTGGCAAATCCTCCAGCTTGCTCCCCTCCCCCAAGTTAGCAGCTTCTGATGCATTCCCAATGCTCATTTCCCCCCTCAGCATATTTTGTGTCCTTGGCAAGATGATATGAGGTTGTAAAAGGGATTTATACTGGCAATAAATAGGTGTGAACCTGTATTTTACTTAGGCTTTCACTAATCTGTAGCTTTGAATGCATTGACTTAATAAGGGGAATGTCGCAAATGAAACTAGGGTAAAGATTACCATAAACTTGGAGCCAAATGTCGGATTCAGATTCTAACCAGCAATGTTCAATACTGTATAAGGTAGTGGGCTCCTCTGAGATTCATTTTGTAGCTTTTAAAATAGATGATTTAAATATACTGTCTCCCAGATCTCTTCCAGTTCTGAAATCTATGATGCTCTGATAAAAAGTCTCCTTTGATAATTCCTCAGATAATCAATTTACACACTGCATTAATTTCCTGGACCAACTTCAAATACAGCTACATCTTTTCTTGGAGGCTTTATCCCCCCAAATGTAAACACTGGAGGCTTGACTTATCTTTATGCAAAGGGAAATATATAACTCAAGAGAGAATAAAGATTTTTGAGATCATTGTTTTAATCAGGCACATGTTTAGCCTATGTATAGGCTATATGTTTATGTACAGGCTATATTTAGCCTATGTACAGGATAATAAATGTTTGCATTATGAAGCTATTTCTTAAGAAGGGAGGATAGTCAGTATCCCTCCCCTCTATCAGAGGCCTGTTCCTTTTATTCACTGGAGCCCTAGGCCAGTCTTGAGCGATCCAACTGTGACATAGGTCATAATTTCTTTCACAATGAATCATTCAGAGTTCCAGCACAAACTGTAAGGATATGGAAAAGATATATGCTCTTTCTTTTCCACCTATGTTGGTTAAAGCATGTTATAGATTGAATTGTGCCCCCACAAAATTCATGGGTTGAAATCCTATCTCCTACCTCAGAATGTGATCTTATTTGTAAATACAGCCCTTACAGATATAGTTAGTTAAGATGTGCTCATAATGGAGTAGGTGGGGCTTAATCCAATATGACTTGTGTCCTTATATAAAGAGAAAAGGAGAAATCTCGATATAGGCAGGGAGACCCCCATATGAAGACTAGCCTTATGCTCCCAAATGTCAAGGAACTATCAGAATCTAAAAAATTCAGAGACAGTAGTAGAACGTATCCTTCCTTAGAGTCTTCAGGGAAGGGACCATGGCCCTGCCAACACCTTGATTTCAGACTTCTGGCTTCTAAAACTATGACACAACAGGTTTCTGATGTTCTAAGCTACTAAGCTTGTGAGACTTTATCATGACAGCCCTAGGAAATTAATACACACAGTAACACAGATGTGTGATGTAGGGGGTGGGACCTGGATTTCTTTTAATATCTCTTTCAGCAAATGTATTTGTACCATCAGTGACTTATAGATTTGTTTTGCCTATGCTGCTGTTTGGATTAAAACACAGGCCAGTATATATATTTTTATGAAGCATCTGGTTTCAAATATGGGACTTTGTCACGTACTAGCTGTGTAATTAACCTCACTGATCTTTGGTTCCCTGATAATAGTAACACTTGATCTAGCATAGTAATATAAGTGAAAAACAATATAGAGGCAAATAAAAGAGTATTTGGTGTGGAGGATAAGATCAGGGACCCTGCAGCCAGTTGAACTGAACTCAGTTGAATGAGTTCAAATTCAACTCTCCCTTTTACTAGTTTTATAACTGAACTATGGACTCAGTTTCATCATTTTAAAATGAGCATTATATTAGTACCTGTCTCATAAAGTTGCCATGAAGATCAAAAAGTTAATGCATAAAGAAATCTTAGAAGATTGTCTGGAACACAGAAAGTATTCAATAAATGGTATGTAAAAGTGCCTTGCAAACTATAAAGAACCATACAAGTGCTGTAACATTATAAGTTATAGTTAATAAATAGCTTATTGATGAATGCACTTACACAGTGATAACAATTTCTACTTTTTTAAAAATTTTTTAATGTTTATTTATTTTTGAGAGAGACAGTGTCAGAGTGTGAGCGGGCAAGGAGCAGAGAGAGGGAGGCACAGAATCTGAGCCAGGCTCTAGGTTACTAGCTGTTGTTGTCAGCACAGAGCCCGATGTGGGGCTCCAACCCACGAACCCTGAGATCATGACCTGAGCTGAAGTCTGACACTTAATGGACTGGGCCACCCAGGCACTCCTCTCCTTTTTTTAAAGTAGTATCTATACCCAATGAGTGCTCGAACTCAAGACCTTGAAATCAAAAGTCAGACGCTCTACCGACTGAGCCAGACAGGTGTGTTGCTAACTCTGACCTTTTATTTATGTCAGTATGCCTCTTAGCAGCAGTCATTTGGATAGCTATGGAGACATAAAGAGTGACAATCACAGATGAGGGCTATTACCAAGTGGGTCAAGTATGCCAGGGAATCAGAAGAAACTTCAAAATAGAGGCTATTTCTGGTTTTCATTAGTCTGCTCATTTCCTTGTGTAAAAATATTTTAGAGCCAAAATTTTTATTGAGCATCATATTAACTGCTCTAATATGTATATAAAAAGCAAAGAATTTACATAGATTTCACTTGGGCATGGAGAAACGGGAACCGAATTTTTTAAAACTGCTTTTACAAGTTTCTAATGAAATCTTGGGGCGCCTCAGTGGCTCAGTTAGTTAGGCAGCTGACTCTTGATTTCAGCTCAGATCATGATTCATGGTTCATGGGATTGAGCCCTGGGTCAGGCTCCATGCTGACAGTGTGAAGCCTGATTGGGATTCTCTCTTTTCCTCTCTCTCTGCCCCTCTCCTACTCACTCTCTCTCTCTCTCTCTCTCTCTCTCTCAAACTAAATGAATAAACTTAAAAAAAAAGTTTCTTGTGAAATCTTTGCATATATGTGAATGAAGATACATTGCCGACACATCACTGTCATTAGTTATAGTAAATAAAAAAAGTAGACAGCCAATCTCCCACCTTGCTGTATACCTCAAGGTGAAATTGTGTTTTTGTTGTTGTCGTTATTGTTTTGCTTTGTTTTGTTTTATCAAATAAAAGACTACCATTACAAAATACCACTTGCTTCATATGTGTCTTGCCTTATGAAAGGAGACAAAAGCATTAACAAAACACTTTATTTTAGATTACTTGGAAGAAATGGAAACAATTGAGACTTTAAAAAATGTATTATGGGGTGGCTGAGTGGCTCAGTCGGTTGAGCATCTGACTTCAGCTCAGGTCATGATCTCATAGTTCGTGAGTTCGAGCCCTATGTCAGGCTTTGTGCTGACAGCTCAGAGCCTGGAGCCTGCATAAGATTCTGTGTCTGTCTCTCTCTGTTTGCCCCTCCCACACTTGCACTCTGTCTCTCGCTCTGTCTCAAAAATAAACACTAAATTTTTTTTTAAATTAAAAAATTAAAAATGTATTATATTATTATATGTATTCAATTTTATACAACTTACCCAGGAAGTATATATTTGGAAAACAGATTGCCTCAGTGCTGTGGATAAGTTGTAGTCTTCAGAACTGTGGTGGGTTTGGTGTCCAGCCCACATAATATTAACCTCTGCAAAACACATAATTTGAAATGAGCCATGAGAATAAGAACAAAGCAACTTACATTTTCAGTTATGTATGCTGCTCTTGTTAAGTGAGGAAGAAAAATCTGGAACATCTCTGAAAAACCTAGCCAATATAATTATAATTAAAATAAGCTGCTTCAAATGACTCTTGGAAACAGTGAGGGTACAAATTACAAACAAATAAGAAAACTGAAACATAGCCAATAAGTATGGATAGTGTATGTGAAATAATGCAATGCCTCCAGCAAGCTGAAATGACTTCCAAAATTTATACTTGCTAATGTATTATTATAATATGACAAATCACAAAAGCTAACCGTCAGTGTTGTAACAATGCAGTCAATGGATAGTGATGATTTTTCAGTATGTGATAATATACTTATAATTAAAGAAGAATAATGTAATGGGAGAAACTGGTATAAATTTTGGAATGAAATAGTAAATAAAATTTCTTCCTGATGGCTTTTTAAATGTCTCAAAATCTGTCTATTGGAATAAAAGGCAGAGCAGAGTAATATTTGGTCCTAAGATCTAACAATTCATTTTTATTTATAGAAATATATTAGTTAACATATATCTTTTCCAATACCTTCAAATATCCAGTATCTTACACTATCATTTTTAAAATTTCCACACATAATTGCCGTTTCATCCTTATAATAAAAAATTAAATGTAAGTTGTATATTTTCATCAAGTATTATGCAGACTATTCACATACAGCCTTGCAATTCATTTACATCCCAAACGGATAGTTCCTTGTTTTTTTTCTACAGCAATATGTCACTCTAGTGACCTCCTTAGTAGACAGAATAGAACAATCACACATTTTTCACTCTGTGCATATTTGTTATTTCCTATCATAATTACAGATACCACATTATAGTCTATTCAGTTAAAAGAAAGTATGTTCTTAGCTAAACTAACTATAATTAAGTTCTTTGTTACAAATATAGGAGATAGGAGGTATAGGAGACAAAATTAACCATGTGATATGATCACTGTATCCATGCCAGTATATATTAGAAATTAAATCCTTTAGTCTTGCACACATGGGGACCAGACAGACTACGAATGGAAATATTGGGTATGGATGTTTACAGTAGCCCTATACTAGAAGTTAAAATACCTGGCATGTGGCGAAATAATTTGTTAGAAGATTTTATATATATATATATATGTATGTGTGTGTGTGTGTGTGTGAGTGTATATATGTGTGTGTGTATATATGTGTGTATATATATGTGTGTGTATATATATATATGTGTGTGTGTATATATGTGTGTATATATATATGTGTGTGTATATATATGTGTGTGT
>NW_024412391.1:54748169-54793221 GCF_014898765.1 Herpailurus yagouaroundi | reverse complement strand
TATATATATATATATATATATATATATATATATATATATATCCCTCCCTCAACAATCTGGGTGGACTTCTCTGCTTCTCATTTAGGAAATGAAAAATATCTGGACAATCTATATAGAGTTACCAAACAAAATTGCAAAAGAATTTTTGGTAAATAAATGACAGCTCAGATTTAAGAAGGACTTAACTCTCTGAAAATGGAAAGATTATGAACAGAATTATGAATAAAATTCTCCATCAGAAGTCATTACTATTAAAGTTATATACTTTCGGGGGGGCAAGTATTTTCATAAACCGTAAGTTTATGTGTAACTTAGGTCCTGATTGGTTGACATTTTTTAAGTGTATTTATTTATTTTGAGAGAGAGCAACAGAGCACATGAGTGGGGGCAGAGGGAGAGGGAGAGAGAGAGAGAGAGAGAGAATCCCAAAAAAACTCTGTGATGTTAGTGCAGAGCCCAATGCAGGCCTCAAATCCATGAATCCTAAAATTTTGACCTGAGCCTAAGTCAAGACCCTGATGTTTAAGTGACTGAGCCACCCAGGCACCCCTGATTGGTTGACATTTTAATAATTCCTAGTAATTACCCTGTATGTCTATCCAACCAATTAAGGAAATTGCTCTTATGCAAATGAAAACTATTTCATCATAATGACCCCAAACTTCCCAAGCATAATCCTTGAAATAACCTAGAATCTTAATCTCTTGCTTATTGACTAGTTATACACTTCAAATAAGAAACTTACAAAGAATCCTGTGGCACTTGGTATCTTCAAATGTTGTGTAAAAGATTATTGAGAGGTAATAAACTTGATGAATCTACTAAGCCTTTTAAAATTCCTTGTAGAGTTAGGCTCTACAAGAATCCAAACACCATTTTCTCTTTAGAACATAACCATTATTAAACATTTTGGAACCTATTACTTAAAAACTTTGTTACAAAAAAATCATTGTCCATTTTGTTGGACTTGTTGGGATTTACTTTAAAAACTCATCATCATGCATGCATGTTATGAATTCAGAAGGGGATGAGCTAATCAGATGAGGCCCAATTAGAGAGTAATAGGATATATTTAAACTATTTCCTATAACTTCCACAGAAGCTAAATGGTGGAACAAAGAATCCACAAAGGTGGAGGTTAAAGACCTATCTCTTTGGTTGTTTTAAAAGCATTTACTTCCTATCACAAACTGTGTGTAACACAAGACTTCGTTCAATGAAGTACAGCTGTATAAACAGGGTACAGTAACTGGATCCTACTGCCTTACCTCTGTCACTTTTCAGAACTAGGAAAAACAAGAAAAAAATATAAGATTTTTTCCCACAGTTTATATGCACCTTACTTGAAGTAAATCATTTAGAAAGTGGTTATAAAAATGCGTTTTATAGAAAATTATTTCAGTAGTTCTTTTATAAGCAAAATAACAGATTAATAGTACACTTTCAAATATGTTCATTTTCACTAATATGTGAATTGATGAATTATCTGTTCTAAGGAATAAAAACAAATATTAAAGAGGAAAGATGATATTTTAAGAATAAACTTCTTTCTATCAATGAACTAACGTAATTATAAGTTATAGTCCATAACAATTTTCTTTTCCTATTAGCGAATTACTGATTACACAAGCATACAGGATGTTGTTATGGCTTTTCAATAATATAGCTAGAAACATTATGTTACTTTCCAGTATTAAAATATAGACTTGTATAAATATATTTTATTAATACATTGACCAATCATTTGATTTGGCCAAAAGCTAATGCAATATGTGTGTTTATGTGTATGTTATATTCTTGAGTTTGTTAACATTTTTTTTAATTGAAGTATAGCTTACAAATGGTGATATCCATCCCTTTTAGTACTCGGTAATATGAGTTTTTACCAAGCAAATACAGCTGTGTAATCGCAATCAGGATACAGGACAGTTCTGACCAACCCAAAAAATTCCTCATTGCACTTTGTGCTTGTGGTAAGTAAACTCGAACATGGTTCCCTGATCAGATGATGATATTCTGAACTGTGAACTGATAACGTAATGGGATGAAACTCTTGGGACCTTGGGGAAGGTGAGGGTGTTTTGAATTCAGGAAAAAAATGAATCACTGGGATCTAGAAGGCTGTCTATGGGAGGTAGCCTCTCAGAGAGCCCCCAGTGATCCTTGCCCTTGTGAATGTTCATCCCTTGTATAATCCCTCCCATTGAGTGTGGGCTGGATTTAATAATTCCCTTCTAATGAATATAATTTTGGCAAAGGTGATGGGATGTCAATTGTGATATTAGGTTGTAAAAAGACAGAGGTTTACGTCTCGAGTGCTCTTATATTCTCAAATTCTCTAAGGAAAGTCAGTCACCATGTTGTGAATTGCCTTTTTGAAAAGCACATATGGTAGGGAATCAGGAGAGGCCCCAAGCTAACCAGTGAGGAACTAAGAACCTCAGTTCAAACTCCACAAGGAATTGAATCCTGCCAACGACCATGTAAGTAAATTTGGAAGCAGATCTTCCCCCAGCTGATCCTTCATGTAACATTGCAGCTAGCAGACAGTTTAACTGCTTAACTACAACCTCGTGAAAGACCTTGAGCCAGAAGCACTCAACTAATAAACTGTGCCCAGATTCCAGACCCACAGAGACTGTGAGCTAAGCCACTAATGTGTTACAAAGAAGTGGATAATATAGTGGTCAATCCCCTAGGCCTCATTCTTCCAGTCTTTCATACCCATTGATTTGAATTCTTTACTATAGTTTTGCTTTTTGAGAATGTCATATAAATAAATTACATAGTATTTAGCCTTTTGAGTCTGGTTTCTTTTACTAAGCATAATGCATTACAGACTTCTCCATTTTATCTGTACTTTGTTTTTCCTTTTTTTTTTTTTTTTTTGCTGAGTAGTATTCCATTTTAATGGTTGAATCAAAATTTTTGTTTTGTTTTTAGTCATTCACTAGTTGAAGAACATTTTAGTTGCTTCAAGTTTGGGGTAATTACAAATAAAGCATCTATAAACATTCTAATATAGCTTTTTTCTCTGAACCTAAGTTTCATTTCACTTGGGCAAATACTCAGGAGTGAGATTACTGAGCTGTATAGTATATTTACATTTAGGTTGTAAAGAAACAATCAAACCATTTTCCAGTGGCTGTGCATTTTCTTGTACTACCACCAGCAGTGTATGAGAGTTACATTTTCTCTATATGTCTAGCAACCCTTGGCATTATTAATTTTGTTCTTAATTTATTTGTTTCCTTTTTTTTCAATATGTGAAGTTTATTGTCAAATTGGTTTCCATACAACACCCAGTGCTCATCCCAAAAGGGGCCCTCCTCAATACCCATCACCCACCCTCCCCTCCCTCCCACCCCCCATCAACCCTCAGTTTGTTCTCAGTTTTTGAGAGTCTCTTATGCTTTGGCTCTCTCCCACTCTAACCTCTTTTTTTTTGGTTTTCCTTCCCCTCCCCTATGGGTTTCTGTTAAGCTTCTCAGGACCCACATAAGAGTGAAAACATATGGTATCTGTCTTTCTCTGTATGGCTTATTTCACTTAGCATCACACTCTCCAGTTCCATCCATGTTGCTACAAAGGGCCATATTTCATTCTTTCTCATTGCCACGTAGTACTCCATTGTGTTTCATAGCATTCTAAGACCTATATAATTGTATCACATTGAAGTTTTACTTTCCATTGCCGTAATAGCTAATGACCATGATTATCTCTCCATGTGGTTATTTGCCATCTATACATGTTCTTGGAACTATCTAATCAAAATTCGTGCCCCCATTTTAATGGGGTTGTAGTCTTATTATTGAGTTTTCAGAAATCTTATATATTCATTATACAAGTCCTTTTTAGATATGTGATTTGCAAACATTTTCTCTTCTGCTATGGCTTGACTTTTCATTTCTAAGTGTCTTAAGAACATAAGTTTCAATTTTGATGAAACCCAATTTAGATACCTGAGAGTTTTATTAAAATATATTTTTAGCATATATAACAAAGAATGGGGTTACTACGGAGAAAGTTTTCAGAATGATGAGACATTTGTGTCTATAAGCAAAAGAGTCTATTTTACACATCTAAAATATGTCTAAGTAAGTCTACTGAAGTGTCTTCTCACCTATGGATGGAGAGAATAACCCTCTTGCCTTTGACAAGAAATCTAACACTATAAAACACTGACCTTTTCCAATTCTAACCTCTCTTGGAATCACAATTTTAATAGATTTTTAAAACATGATATTCAAATGGAAGCTTTTAATTCTATCTTGTAGAATTTTAGAATGAGAGTTCTCCAATTATATGTTTATATGCTTTTAAAATTTAAACAGAGCAAAAGAGAAGATACAACTTTTTAGTATGAAGTAAAAAAAAAAAAATACATTAGAATTTATTTGGTCATGGACCAAATCCAGCCCACAACCTGCTTTGTACAGCCAACAAGCTAAGAGTGGCTTTAACATATTTTAAATGATTGAGGTAAAATCCGAAGAGTAACAGTTTATGATACAGGAATATTACACTAAAAAATTATGCACCTTCCTCTTTCTCTTTGTTGCATACCCTCTATTCTCTGGGATTGAACACCCTCAGCACTTTCATGGTCCCCTGTCTTTGTGTGACCCGTCAAAATATTCTTCATCTTTCAAGGATCACTGCATATGTCATTTTCTAACCCTCCCAGTCACAATTATTATATAATGTTTATTTTTCCTAGGCCTCTAGCATCACGAATACTCTACTATTTTGCATCTTCCTCTGTTTTATAGGCTTCTTAATTAAGGAGATTAATTTGTCTTTGTATTTTCTATAGTGCCTCATCGTGTCTTTGCATGGTAGACATCAATATATTTTTCTTGATTAAACCTGTGTTTATTAAAAACTGGCTCATTTGAATAATCAATAACCATGTCACACTATTTTATTTGTTCAACTTTCTCATTAGTAAAAGCAATGTTTTTTTTAATTTCCCTTTACACTATTCCTTCTCTTTAATTTCAATCATAACCAAACACTCCACTTTGTAAAACATGATCCATTGACCTTCTGTTCCTTTAATTTTTTTTCACCTTAAACATCTTAAAAGAGAAATTTATTTACTTTCTTAACTCCCATTCATTCTTAAGCTCATTCTTAATGGCACTTAATTCTCTCCAAAATCATTATTGGCATCTTTCTTGTCAAAGCTAAAGACTTCTTTTAGGTGTCATTCTATTTGAACTTTCTAAAACATTTGTCCACTGAACCTATCTTGAAAACCTCTCCCTCTGGCTTTCCTTTTCCCTTGCTCCCAGTTCTCCTCTTCCATTTTTCAGGCCAGGTGCATTTTCCTAACCTCTTCCCCTTTTCTCACCTATTTAAAGGGACTAATTTATTTTTCTTTGCTCCTTGCTTCTTGTTTTTCATGGTGTGCCGTGACCTGAAATGACTTCAGTAAATGCTTATCCAAAAGATGATGGTTCCCAAATACTTCAGTCTATAGGTGTCTGTTGACTTCTAGGTCTGAATTCCTTAGGGGAAATTCCATACATACTATGCCTTGAATCTATTTAATTGTCTTGCTTTCTGTCTCCTGTTGTCCTTTCCTTCTAAATCGCATCATGTCTTCTCAGTCCCCAGGCAAGGGAGAGAATAGACTGGGAAGACCTCAACACAGAAGCAACCTCAGTGCTTTTTTGTATCCTCTGACCTCTCTTTAGATAGTTAAGCAGGGCTTAGCATATAATCAGGACAAAAACCAGTATTTCTGTAAAAATAATTTTTTGTACATTTTATTTATTTTTGAGAGAGAGAGAGAGAGGGCACAAGTGGAGGAGAGGCAGAGAGAGAGGGAGACACAGAATCCAAAGCAGGCTCCAGGTTCTGAGCTGTCAGCACAGAGCCCGATGTGGGGCTTGAACTCAAACCCTGAGATCATGACCTGAGCCAAAGTCGGACACTTAACAAACTGAGCCACCCATCCGCCCCTATAAAAGTAGATTTTTAAAAATGACCTCACTGAAGCTTGTGATATTTTCTTCTAATACACTGCAGCAAACAGGCCCAAGAGTTGGTTTTATTAGTAATGGGAATATTAAAAAAATGAGAAAATATGAAGAAAAATGTTGAATGACAAAAGTAACATAGAGGAACATGATTATTTGTGAAGTCAAATAATAGAATTTAAGATATTCTTTCTTCAAAGATTTGACGTTTTAGAAAAATTATAGGGAAGAGGGCATGAAAAAACTCAAAAACTGTACTTGACATAGTCAAATTCTAGAGTAATAAGATAGCTTTCATACTGAAGAACATTCTCCTCTAATTCTTCAAAAGATACTAAATATTATATGACCTATTGCAGCCCCTCTGGTCCTGAAGTTAGAATATCAAACTTGGAGCCTATCCTGGAGTGCTGTGTTTAGTTTTCGTAACCATTTGCAGAATGTCCCTAACTAGAGCTATCCCACTTGCTCTTAATTAAACCTACCTCATCACAAAATTAATCTTTACCTGGAGATATATATTTTTGATACACTATTGAGGTTGGGAGAATACGAACATGACATATCACTTTGTCATATTTTCTTTTAAGAATTTCAAACAATAAAAACAAAGACAAATAACTAATATATCTACACAAAACTCCCTGATCATTTTCAAATTCCCATATAGAAAACAAAAACAAAAAAATTGTCAAAATACATAAGGCTTTCATGCATCCTCTTTCTCACTCTTTTCTGTTGTTCCAAATATTTGAGGTTGTACTGTGAACCAGTCTTAATCCTAATGGTCAAATACAAATAACCATATTTTTTATTGAAAAAAAAATGCTTTCCTCTTGCAGTAGCATTCTACTTAAATATAATTTCAAAAGCAAGTTGTTAGAAATATTTTATAATGTCATTGGTATCAGAAACTATTATTTGTAATGTTACTACGCATGCAATGAAGATCGCTTAAGTTGGTTAAAGTTTAAAAGACATGAAGCAACATATTATCAAAGTCCAAGGCTCCTATTAGCCATTTCTCAGTACAGTCTAACACTTAGGAGTCCACAATAACTTGCCTTGATCCCTGAGCTTTGCAGTGCAATGTGAATTTGAGCAACACACATTTATTAGTAGATAACACAACAAATTAGTGTAGGTCAAAACAGTGATTTTAACACATCTCTTGTAATAATTTTCTTTTTCTTGTGGTCAACTTGTCTAAAATCTTGTCAAATGACCAAAAACAAACAAAACAAAACAACAACAAAAAAACCCACCACATTCTGCTAGCATTGCAGAGTTGCATAACGTGATTTCTTATAATGATGTCACGTTTGATGCTGTAGACCATGTGAAACAGATTAGCTGTGACCAAATTAGTATTCTTTTGCAAGGCCAGCTGATGTGCACATGTAAAACATACAGCACATACTCTGAGATGCAATTAAATGATTCTCAAACACTATACCATCAGTAATTCCAGCCTCATAAATATCTACCTTATAGAGATAGATTTTTATTTGTTTCTTGAAACAATCAACATGACAATTTAAGTAATTTTAATACATTTTCATCCTTGAGAAACTTACTAAGAAAATGCTTTGGTGGCTTTTTTTTTTTTTTTTTTTGGTTGGATAATGCCTCACTTGTTCTTTTTAAAGAGTTCTTATATTCATGTGTTCTCGGCTGTCTTTAGGAAAGATTGATGTCTGGTGTCACTGCTAGGAAGTGCAAACTGTTCAGCCTCACTGCAATCTATGTCCTCATCCTCTTGCTCCACAGGATACCACATACTTTGGCAGCCAACATTCAGAAGGGAAGTGCTTTAATGGCAATAAGTGATGCCAATGAAACCTTTCCCACAATGCTCAAAACTTAGTGGTTGGAGGCTGAGGCACCAAATGGTGGGACTAAGGAAGATAAATGGATCAATTAGCTGACAGGTTCTAATGCTGTGTACCAAACCAATGCTGAAAGAGTTTCAAAATTTCTGCTATCATTAAAATTTTCACCAAAATATCACCCTTATGATAGCCTAGTAGAATCTGGGTCTGGTTAGCAACGTCTTGACCCTCTCTTTTGAGACATAAGAACTTAGTGATCAATTGTGTTAATAATAACAATTGTCATTGTGCTTTTCTAGAAGTAATTTCCACAGTATAACATGTTCCAGCTATACCTCCACCCCTGGAGAGTGGAGCAATAGGAGGGAACCCTTCGCAATGTAAGTAAAATGAAAGGAATTTATATAAAATGACATAAAACAGGTGTTAAAGAAACAGTGAGCTCCTTAGTGGGGGAACACATGATATTGTGGAAGCAAGACATTCAAAAGCTATATGATCATGGCAAAGTCATTTAGAGTTTCCAATGTTCCCATCAATATGAGCGAGTTATGGTATTGCTTTTCATGAAAAACAAGGTGGCTACATTCACAATATCAAGCAGGAATAGAATGTGAGTTTTTCTTTTTTTATAGATGGAGTTGGATTCTGATTGGGATAAATAAGTTACTCATTTGACTACTTTAGGTTACAAATATAGTCAAAGCCACCAAATCCAGTGAAATCAAGTAACCACATGTTGATTTGACCCACTACCTTGGTCTTCTTATATCCAGCTTTCAAAAAATTACCTAATTCTTCAAACTATTCCATGAAATAAACATTCAGTATTTTGCAAGTAAATCCATGAAGCATAAGATCTCAAACTGATCCTAACAACCATGAGTGATTTCTAAAGTAAGTTGAAGTTGTGTTTTTGTTTTTTGCTTTTGTTTTTACCTACTTCAATGCCAAGACTTTTTCAAATGTAAGTAAAATTCTACCAGGTCTCTCATATAGCTTTTGAATTAGGGACACCAAAAAAACAACCATTAAAAAAAAAAGGAGTGGGGAAGTCAGGAGAAGTAAAGACAAAAAAAAAAAAAAAAAAAAAAAAAAAAAAAAGAGAGAGAGAGAGACTCTTGCCAGCAGTTGTGAAGAGAGGTGAAAATAGGAGAATAAAAGATAACATACATTGAAGAACAAAACTGTTTAGAGGGCTAGGCATGATTTTGAGATTGTCTTTGCTAATCTTAATAGTGAGGTAACTCTCATTTTCTTGCTATCTTAAAAAAGAGGAAATTGAGGAAAAACTTTTTCCAGATCATAATTATAAAGTGGCAGAGCCAGAATCGAAATCCAAACCTACCTGGTCCCAAAGCCCATACTCTTCCCTGAAGTCTGAAATTGGTAAGTGCTCACAGCTCTGCATGAGATGGAACAGCCAGGTGACTAATGCATAGTGCCTGCTTTAAAGAGCGAGTTCTTGGGGGCACCTGGGTGGCTCAGTCAGTTAAGCGTCTGACATCAGCTCAGGTCATGATCTCGTGGTTTGTGAGCCCAAGCCTCAAGTTGGGTTCTGTGCTGACAGCTCAGAGCCTGGAGACTGCTTAGGATTCTGTGTCTCCCTCTCTCTCTACCTCTGGCCTTCTCTCTCTCTCTCTCTCTCTCTCTCAAATAAACATGAAAAAAAATTTAATAAATAAAAAATAGTAAAGCCTGTTCTTTACACATAAAAAGAAGATGAAGACATTCATATGAAGAAAAGTAAACGGGGGCACCTGGGTGGCTCAGTCGGTTAAGCGTCCGACTTCGGCTCAGGTCATGATCTCGCGGTCCGTGAATTCGAGCCCCGCGTCGGGCTCTGTGCTGACCGCTCAGAGCCTGGAGCCTGTTTCAGATTCTGTGTCTCCCTCTCTCTGACCCTCCCCCGTTCATGCTTTGTCTCTCTCTGTCTCAAAAATAAATAAACGTTAAAAAAAAAAAAAAAGAAAAGTAAATGGAAAATAAGAAACCACAAGTGCCAGGTTAGTTGTGTAAATACTGCTTGTAATGGAGATCAGGGAAAGAATGTAGCTGGGGCCAGGTTAGTCAGGTTAAATCCTCAGAAGAGGCTAGGTTTGACACTCTCAATGTGAAGATATTAATTTCCTAGAAATATGGTATCTAGTATATTAAGAGAGTAACTTTTTCTAAACAAAACAAAACATATAAACAATGCAAAATAATTGTTACAGGATGCCTTTATTTAAAAAAAATTCAAAACAGGGACATTGAGATTAGCCTTATTAATATATATTTTTTACTTTTACAAAGTACTAGTTGGTTTTAAAAAAAAGGTGATGCAGGACATAGTTTAAAATAGTACTTTGTTTAAAAGTTATGTTCTATTGGTTTAAAAATTCATTTTATGTGCATTTTTAGGAACTATTACTATTGATCAAAGTGAAGCTTACAAAATATAAACAATTTAATAATGTTCCATTTAAGGAAGGAAAATGGAATTCAAATATCACTTGTTTTGAATAAAAAAGGACCAGTTAACACTTCATCACAAATTAAAAGTTCCTTTCCCCAAATTTTACAATAAATGGTTCTAAGACACAGGCATGTAAATAAATTTCAGCTCAACTCTTTTTTCAAGTTAATTTACATAATCAGGAAGCTTAATTTTTCTCAAAAGCCTTCTGGAAGTTTTAGTAAAATATCACAAATATTCTCTAGTGTGTCAACTGAACACTAAATTTCTACTTCAGCTAATTAAATTTACTGAAAATATTAATTTTTCCTCAAAGTACTTGTGTTACTGTCTTAAAAATTTCACCAAAAGTATTTATTTAAATGCGTTTTTTAAAAAAAAGAAAGAAACAAGTCTTTCTGTGGATTTCAGAGAGAATATTTACATAAACGAGATTATTAATCTTGGCTATTCTATTCACAATCACACACACACACACACACACACACACACACACACAAATACAGTGTCTGATATTATTATCAATGCATTAAGCCCTTGGCCTCTGTACCTTTTTAGCAATAAAATGTGCTCTTAGCAATAAAATGCACATGAATGTATATTACTTCCTTTGGTTTTACTAAAAGGCCTGTTGCTGATAGTCCTCTCCTTTAATAGAACCAACCCATTTGGCAAATTTCTTACTTTTATTTGAAATATATACTTAGGAATCAAAACATGGAATACTGACAAGAAAAATTAAATAAACACTTTTATGCAATACTTTAGAAGGGGCATAAACAAAATTAGAAGTAAAATAAAGGAAAAAAAACCTGAATAATGTTAATTGTTATGTTGTTCAATTACAATGTTTCCTTTCAGTGAGAAATGAAGCTAAATATATTAGGAAAATTGTCTAGCACCATATTTTACTAAAACGAAATAAAATTTTCAGCAGAAGATGTTTCAATCAAACCCCTCATCTCTTTTTATCTATAAATTTAGCGGGGTTTCTGTAGTCTCTTCAACGGGGAAAGAAACCAAGAAATTCTGTAGAGAGTTATACATAATCTTTAATGGAAAAGAAGCCTGATATGACATAAAATTATTTTCACTGTAATGGAAACTATAAATTTCAAAGAAGACAATGTTTATAATTTATTTCCTGTATTTTAAAAAGGTAAGAGTAGTTAAAATAATCTTTCTAAATAGGTGATGAGGAGTTCTGGACACTTACATATTCTGGTTAATAGAGAAATGCAAGTCCTATGAAGTATCAAATTTCAAAGAATTAAACTAACATTGGCTACATGAAACAACACAGATAATTTAAATATTCCTCTGTTTCAAAAAATTCCTTCTTTCTTTCTTTCCTTCCTTCCTTCTTTCCTTCCTTCCTTTATTCTTTCCTTCCTTTCTTCCCTCCTTTTCTCCCAAGGACTTCCTGGGGACTTTTTCTCCTACAGTAACCACTGACCTTTTGGTGCTATGTTCTTAGAGATGATTATAAAGTACTATTTTCACTTTCAAAGAGGATTTGTGGACATAGTAACACTAATCAGAATGAGGAAATGAGGATGTTTCTAATAATGCAAAAGGCACAAGATTTTAAGTGCCTTGAGTTGTAGTATAAACATAAGTAATTGCATTTCATATATATATGAAATATGAAATATATATGAATATGTATTTATATATTAGTTCATTTCTTTTGGATTCATTTTCTTCATTAGAGGGACAAGGGCACTCTGGCAAATGTTTGTAGAAGGGCATTGTATCAGGACGACTTCCCATTCAGTTGCACAAATACTCTCAAGTCTAGGAATAGGCTGGCTCCTATTTGGTATGGGACAAACATTGGCTCCTATAGCATTACCCAGTAAAATGGATATTGCTTTAAGAAACTGAAAATCCAGGGGCGCCTGGGTGGCGCAGTCGGTTAAGCCTCCGACTTCAGCCAGGTCAGGATCTCGCGGTCTGTGAGTTCGAGCCCCGCGTCAGGCTCTGGGCTGATGGCTCGGAGCCTGGATCCTGTTTCCGATTCTGTGTCTCCCTCTCTCTCTGCCCCTCCCCCGTTCATGCTCTGTCTCTCTCTGTCCCAAAAATAAATAAAAAGTTGAAAAAAAAATTAAAAAAAAAAAAAGAAATTGAAAATCTGAACAAAGGAAAAAGGAGAAAAAAAGACAGAAAGAAAGAAAGGAAGAAAGAAAGAAAGAGAGAGAAAGATGAGAGAAGAAGAAGGAAGGAAAGAAAGGAAAGAGAGAGAGAGAAATGTAACTGGATAGTAACCATGTATTAAATGTTACAGGGTTATTATAATGTTATTATCTAAGAATTCATACCCTGACTCCTAATTTTCACTATCACTTAAAGGTTAATATCCTACTTAATTGTGTACATGGACCTCATTGCTTATTTTTAATGTATCAAAAACAAAAATCAAATTATGACCCTTTGCATTTGATATGTATTACATAATTTGCATAAAACTTGTTCTTAATATCATCTTCTTTTCTTCCCCCAGTTACTACATATTCTGGTCCTCCAGCCCCTTATCACACCTGGATGATAGTTCTAGGGTATTCTTATTTATTGTGTACCTTCTCC
The DNA here is from genome assembly GCF_014898765.1 of Herpailurus yagouaroundi. Lineage (NCBI taxonomy): Eukaryota > Metazoa > Chordata > Mammalia > Carnivora > Felidae > Herpailurus > Herpailurus yagouaroundi. The sequence continues at coordinate 54,780,358 of NW_024412391.1, read as the reverse complement.
TTATGTGCTTTCTTTGGAGTACCAATATGACATATTTCTATGTCACCTAGGATTCACACTTGTTTCTTCGTTCTTCTCACTACAATATATGTAATCCCTGGGCATTATCAAATTTTCACAGGGAGAAGCAAAGTGAGATTGAGAAAGAAGGAGTAACTTGCCCCAGGGCACAAAGCAACTTGACTAATAGTACAAATAAAATTAGATGACTGGTACAAACAATCTTCTCTTATTAAGGTGTAACCATTCACAGTGAGCCACATGTTTCACCATTGTTTGTGTATTACAATTACACTCTCAATAAATCAACTATAATCTCAAGTCTCCAGAATTACATGTCTGTGTCATTCCCACATGTCATACATGATGTGCATGACATTTTTTAATATTTATCTTTTACCTCTCTGCCCGGACAATACTAGCTCAATACTTACCCAGTAGAATACAATTCTTTTAGAAGGCAACATTCTAATCATCTCATTCTCAATTCAATTTGTTTCAATAAACATTTTCTGTGCACCTTCTATTTACAAAGCACTGTGTTCATTCTACACTAAAAATAAATCTAAACGGATCAAACACTTAAATGTAAAAGCTAAAACTATAAGAGTCTTGAAAGAAAACATAGCTGTTATTTCTCTGTGACCTTGGATTAGTCTCTTAGATATGATACCATTGTCTAAGCAAACAGAGAAATAATAGATATATTGCCCACAATTAAAATTAAAAATTTTTGTGCAGTAAAGGATACTATTAACAAAATAAAGACAATGTTTCATTGTCTAGAATGAAGATAGAATGAAGGGAAATGTTTTCAAATTTTATCTGACAAAGCCCTTGCATCTAGAATGTACAAAGAACTCATGACAATAAAAAGATAAATTATCTGATTTAAATATAGGCAAAATGTTTGAATAGACATTCTTTTTATTTATTTATTTTGAGAGAGACAGAAACAGTGCAAGTGGGGGAGGGGCAGAGAGAAAGGGAGTGAGAAAGAATCTCAAGCAGGCTCCACTCTGTCAGTGCAGAGCCCAGTGTGGGGCTCGAACCCACAAAACTGTGAAATCATGACCTGAGCTGAAACCAAGAGTTGTATGCTTAACCAACTGAGCCACCCAGGTGTCCCTAAAGAAACACTTCTTTAAAGAAGATACACAGATGACCAATAAGCATATGGAAAGATGCTCAACGTCATCAGTCATCAGTGAAATGCCAATCAAAACATTAATAAGATGCCATTTTTCATCTACTAAGATTTTTATAATAAAAAAATGGACAATAACAAATGTGAATGAGGATGTGTAGAGATTAGCACATATACAGTACTGGCAGAAATATAAAATGGTGCAGCTGTTTTGGAAAACAGTTTACAATTCCTCAAAAAGTTAAATAAAGAGTACCTCATGCCTCTGCAATGCCACTCCTAGGTATGTACTCAAGAGAATGGATAATATGTGTTTACATATATCTAAAATGTGGAAATAACCCAAATATCTACCAGCTAATAAGCAGGTAAGTAAAATTTTGTGTATCCATACAATGAAATATTACTGAGCCATGAAAGAAATCAATTATTGACACATGCTACACTGTAGAGGAACCTAAAAACATCATGCTAAGTGAAAGACACAAAAGATACTGTTTACATGAAATGCCCAAAATATACAACCCCATAGAAACAAGGTAGATTAGTGGTTGCCAGGGTCTGAAGGGAAGGGGAATAGGGAGTCATTGCTAATGTATATGAGATTTCTTTTAGGGTGATGAAAATGTTCTGGAATTAGTGGTGATAGTTACATAATCTTGAGAATATGCCCAAAACCATTAAATTATACACTTTGAAATAAAATTTTTTAATTTTTTGAGAGAGAGAGCATGAGTAGGGGAGAGGGGCAGAGGGATGGAGGGAGGGAGGGAGGGAGGGAGGGAGAGAGAGAGAGAGAGAGAGAGAGAGAGAGAGAGAGAGAGAGAGAATCTAAAGCAGGCTCCACGCACAGCACGGACCTCAATGGAGTTTGATCCCACGACCCTGAGGAGAACCATGACCCAACCCAAAATTAAAGTCGGACACTAAGGGCGTTTGGCTGTCTCAGTTGGTTAATTGACCAGCTTCAGTGCAGGTCACGATCTTGCAGTTCATGGGTTCCAACCCATCGGGATCTGTGCTGACAGAGCTTGGAGCCTGCTTTGGATTCTGTATCTCCCTCTCTCTCTGCCCCTCCCCTGCTCATGCTCTCTCTCTCTCTGTGTCTCAAAAATAAATTAAAAAAACAAAAAGTCAGACCCTCAACTGACTGAGCTGACCAGGCACCCCTGAAAGGGTAAATTTTATATTAAAGGGTATAGAAATTACATCGTAATAACTTAAAACAAAAAGTACACTGGGAGAGAGGATGGTGGAAGGTGAGAGAAGAAAATTTTATGAATGGGCCAGTTATACACCATTCCACTTAAAAGTGAAACAAAACAAAACTGTGTGCTAAATAGTGTGGATCAAAAGATGAATGACTCCTGTGTTTGAAACATTCATAGTGTGGAGAAAGCAGACACAGCCTAACAGAATACAATGTGAAGCAGGCTGGAACTAAGGGCTGCTTCCACAAATGGTTGGGATATGAAGAGAGAAGAGGAAGCAATTAGAGATTCTTTTGTAGAGTAGGGAAAAATCAAACTAAGTCTTGAAGGATGTCTCCCAGTAAAAAGGGCATTTCAGGCAACTGAAAACAAGCAAAGGTGGAAAGACTTAAATGTGGATAGAGTATCTGGAAAACAAAAAGCACTCCTGTAGGCTAGAGCTCAAGCTTGTGGAAGGAAGAGCTGCAGGCAGGTCACTACAGGAAGTTTCTGGCAGCAGTGACCACTGAAGAGTCTGCCAAATGGTTTGGATCACACAGACCTGGCTTTTCATCTCACTTCCACTACCTATATTGCAGAGAGACCTTCCTCAAAATAGCCACCAATCTGAGTCACAGGGATTATACACAACAGTATGTTGAGAGAACTTAAAGGCGATGACACAAGTAGACTGTTGTATTAGGTACACAGCAAAATCATACTTTTCTCATCACAAAAGTATATATATGTTTATTTCAGTAAACTGGAAAAATAGAAGAGTAAATGGAAAAAAAATACTGGCCTCTGTACTCCCTCTACTCGGAGACGGTCATTGTTAACGTCTTAGTGTGGATCCTTCCAGTCTTTTTTAGTGTCTGATTAGTTTATAATTATACAAAATATGAGATGATAAACATTTCCATTATCCTCAAACATTTTCAACAGTCCTATAATGCTTTGCTTTTTGTATATATTTACCCTAATTATATAAATAATTACCATTCAGTTTGAGAGCTTTGATTCCTCTATTGCTATGAATATTCATGGCTTATATATTTTTAAATATTCACCAAAGTACTATGTGTTCTATAGTTTTAAAAGTTATCCATTCCAATATGCATATAACGAAGAACATCAATGCTTGAGCCATCTTTCCCTTTTCTGATCTTAATTCCCATAGGTAACCATTTTCAACTGCTTGAACTGTTTCCTTTGGTATTTACCTCTACGTTTTTAAATAACATCCTTTTAATTTTTTTACCGTTTACTTATTTTTGAGAGAGAGAGACAGTGTGTGTGCAGGGGTGGGGCAGAGAGAGAGGAAGATACAGAATCCGAAGCAGGCTCCAGTCTCTGAACTGTCAGCACAGAGCCTGATGCGGGGCTCGAACCCACAAACTATGAGATCATGACCTGAACCAAAGTCAGATGCTTAACCAACTGAAACACCCAGGCGTCCCTTAAATAACATTCTTACATTAATATTTTTTTAAAAATTAGATACATTAACTACTGACTGACTGACTGCCTGCTACAATAGACATAAATTTAGCTCTTTACGCTGGCACTTATAAACACACACACACACACACACACACACACACACACCTCACAAACTTCTTGTTTTCACTTCTTCCCAAAAGAGCTATCATCTTTTTTTTGTTGTTAAATTTAAATGTGTTCATTTTGTGACTTTGAAAATGTTATATGCTGCTGAGTGATGCAGCATATTATGAAATTTTCTTCTTCCATTTTGTTTACATGGTTTTTTTCTTACATATCAATGATTTATTTCCAAAGTCTGCTGATGAAAGGTTCTTTAGTAATACTTTCAAATATAACGAGTATTCTAAGAAAGTTTTCTTTTCTTTTTATTTTTGGAAAAAGTTTGTGGGGACTTTGACTTCTCTGTTCTCAGGTTGGCCCCATAGTTGTTGTCCTAGAGTTGGCCTTTTACCATCAATTGAGGATTTTCTTTAATGTCTCTATCATTGGATTTCCTGTTTCCTAAATACCATTTCTTCCTACTTCCTTAACTTTTTTTCTTAATAAATACATCCTCTAGGTATGTAGACATACCTAGTCTACAGAAGGTAAGGTTTGATATTAGGCACATATGAATATATTTTTATTTTATTTACATGCTTGATTTCTGGTTTTCTTAGGTATATGATTTCAGACTGGAATAAATTCCCTTCAGAATTTTGATTGCATTGAAACAAGGGCAACTAGAATCTAGTTGCTAGTGAAAAATCTCATGCCTTCATTATTCCATCACTTTTGGATATCTGACCTTATTATTTCCACCTTTCTAGAAGATGTTAGTCTATTTTTTCCCAAATATTCCAAAATCTCATGATAACATGTTTGAACGTGGGAATTATTTTCATTTACTTGTTTAGAGCATGCTAAATTTAGAAAGTTCCATCCTTTCAGTCTCAAACATTTTATTTATACATTTGATAAGAACCTTATTTCCACTTTCTTTGTTCTTTTTTTTTTAGAGAAAAAAAAAACAGTTGGCTAACCAAAACACCCACAGATATTATAAGAAAACTACAGACTGATATTTTTCATGAACACCCATGCAAAATTCTTAACAAAATACCAACAAATTGAATCCAACAAAGTATAAAAGGAACTATACACCACAACCAAGTACGATTTACCCCAGGTATACAAGATTCAACATTCAAAAAATAATATAACTCATCATATTAATAGGCTAAAAAGAAAAATCAGATCTATAGATGCAGACAAAGCATTTATCAAAATCCAGTACTCCTTCATGGTAAAAATTCTCAGTAACCTAGGAATAGAGGAAATCTTCCTTAGCTTAGTGAAGACTATCTTCAAAGAACCTATAGCTAAGATCATACTTAATGGTGAAAAACCTGAAGCTTTCCCACTAAGACCAAGAATAAGGCAAGAATGTCTCCTCTTATAACTCCTTTTCAATATTGTAATGGAAGTTCTACCTGAAACATTAAGACAAGAAAAGGATATAAAATTTGTACAGATAGAGAAGGAAGGTATATAACTGTCTTTGTTCACAGATGACAAAATTGTCTATATGAAAATTCCACTGAAATGACAAAAAAAGGTCCTGGAACTAATAAAAGATTATAGCAAGGTTGTAGGATACAACGTCAACATACAAAAGTAAATAATTTTCAGATATACCAGCAATTAACAAGTAAAATTTGAAATTAAAAACACAATACCATTTACATTAGTATCCCCCCAAATGAAATACTTAGGTATAAATCCAATAAATTATGTACAAAACTTCTGTGAAGAATGCTTAATAACTCTACCTAACAAAATCAAATAATAACTAACTAAATGGAGACACAGTACATGTTCATGGATAGGAAGACTCGGTATTGTCAAGATGTCAGTTTTTCCTCAACTGAATCTATAGAATCAATGCAATAACAACCAAAATCCCAGCAAGTTATTTTATGGATTTTGACAAATTCTAAAATTTTTATGCAGAAGCAAAGGACTCAGAACAGCCAACACAATATTAAAAGTCACTATTTGAAAACTGACCCTACCCGACTTCAAGACTTACTACAAACTATAGTACTTGAAACAGTGTGGTATTGGTGAAAGAGACAATTAGATGAATGCAATGAAATATCCCAGAAATGGGCTCACATAAATATAGAGAACTTTGTCCTATGACAAAGGAGCAAAGGTAATACAGTGGAACAAATATCGTTTTCTTCAAGCAATAGGGCTGGGAAACAGGACATCTACATGAAAAAAAAAAAAAGAATCTAGACTCAAACCTTACAACTCTTCACAAAAATTAATTCAAAATGCATCACAGACCTAAATGTAAAATATAAAATATAAAACTCCTAAAAAAAAATAGGAGAAAATCTAGAGAACTTTGGGTATTGCAATGACTTTTTAGATACAACACCAAAGGCATAATCCACGAAAGAATGGATAGGCTGCACTTCATTAAAATTAAAAAAACTTGGCTCAATGTTAACAGGATGACAAGACGAATCACACTGGGAGAAAATGTTTACAAAACACACATGTGATAAATGACAGTTGTCCAAAATATACAAAAAAACAAAAACAAAAGCAAAAAAAAAAACCTCTTAACACTCAGCAATAAGAAAACAATGGGCCCAAGATCTTAAAGGACACCTCATCCGAGAACATATTCAAATGGCAAATAAGCACATGAGAAGATACTCCACATTACATGTCATCAGGGAAATGCAAATTCAAACAACAGTGAGATACCACCACACACCCAGTAGAATGGCCAAAATCCAGAACACTGCCAACTCCAAATGCTGGTGAGGATGTGGAAAACCAGGAACTTTCATTATTGCTGATGGGAATACAAAATTGTACAGCCACTTACAAGACAGTTGAGTAGTTTCTTACAAAGCTAAACATACTCTTACCATATGATCCAGTAATTGCATTCGTTGGTTTACCCAAAACAACTGAAAACATATCCACACAAAATTTTGCACATGGATACTCACAGCAGATGGATTCATAATTATAAAACTTTGAAAGCAACCAAAATGTCATTCGATAGGTAAATGGGTACACTGTAGTATAGCCAGAGGATGGAATATTATTATTGAGCAATACAAGAAATGAGTGGTGAAGCCATGAAAATATATGAAGGAACCTCAAATGCATATTAATAAGTGAATAAGCCAAACTGTAAAGCCTACATTAGTTATAATTTCAGTTATATGACTTTTGGGAAAAGGAAAAATTATTTAAAGTAAAAGGATCAGTGGTGGCCATGGGTTGGAGTAGGGAGAGGAATAAATAGGTGAAGCTCAGAGGATTTCTAGGGCAATGAAAAATACTTTGCATGATATTACAATGATGGATAAGTGTCATTATACATTCCTCCAAAACCACAGAATAAGGGAAGTCTCTGTCCCTTTGTCTTAATTTTCTTGTGAACCTAAAACTTCTCTATAAAAATAAAGCCTTGAAAGAAAGTTGATTACACTTCAGACCTTCTGGACTAATCCTCTATTTTTTTAACCTTATTTCTAGTTTGTTTGTTTGCTTTTTATTCTATGCTTTGGAAAATTTTCTTGGCGTGCCTAGGTGGCTCAGTCGGTTAAGCATCTGACTCAGGTCATGATTTCGTCGTCCGTGAGTTGGAGCCCCGCATCAGGCTCTGTGCTGACAGCTCAGAGCCTGGAGCCTGTTTCAGATTCTGTGTCTCCCTCTCTCTCTGACCCTCCCCCGTGCATGCTCTGTCTCTCCCTGTCTCAAAAATAAATAAACATTAAAAAAAATTAAAAAAAAAGAAAATTTTCTCGTTTATGTTTCAACCCATATTTGAGTATCTTATTTGTTTTCATATATTTAATTTGTAAGAATTCACTTTGTTCTTGTGTATTTCTTTTATACACTTTGTTCTTGTGTATTTCTATTTTTGTTTAATAAATGCAATATCTACTCTTCCTTCTCTAAAGGCATTAATCATGATAGGATTTAAAACCTTTTTTTTCTGCTCCTTGCATGTCTCTGTTTCCCTAAATTTCTTTTGTTGTTATTGCTGTTTTGGTTTTTAATTTGACCTCTATCCTTCTCTCACACTTTAAACATCTATAGGCCAGGAAGAAATCCTTTTATTGTTGGCCTGAAGGTTAGAAGAATACTCCAGAAATTATTGAATCCAGTGGGGAAAGATAACCTCTGTTTTCCTGTGTTCAGTTTAGTTACTTTCTTGCCTTCAGCTCCACCTGCTATTCCCGTGTCTAAGAACCTTCCAGTTCATTGCATTCAGAAAGTAAGCTGTCTTTTCCTGAATAAGGGAATGGAATTTTCCCAGGTCTTCTGGAGTTCTGGGGATCACACAATGCTTATACAGAATTTCAATTGATCCTGTAGCTTTCAACTCCAACTATACACCCTCTTCTGATGCTCTTACTGTCTCTAATCTTGACACTTTCTAGGGTTCTCCAGTACAGATTATCTTTGTTCTTGGCTCCATACTTTGTAACTTGACTTTCATCCATCTTGGTTCAGCTATTTTGTTTAATTCTTGCCCATCAAATTTCAGCTTTCAAAGTTTGTTGCAGTACATCCCACTTATTGCTCAATATTCTTAGGGCTTATAGCTTTCTTTGTCGTGTTACTATAATTTTTATGAGGCTCTTTGAAGAAGCAGAGATGAATGCAATTGGTCAAGCAGTCCTATTGAAGTAGAAGTAAGTATCTATGGTTTTGTACTATAAACTGGCACTGGTAATCTATGATCTTTTAATAATACTTAATGCTATAAAACAATATTCAGTCATTTTAAAAATGAACTTGGGGGCACCTGGGTGGCTCAGTTGGTTGAGCGTCCCACTTCAGCTCAGGTCATGATCTCGCGGTTCGTGGGTTTGGCCGGTGTTGGGCTCTATGCTGATGGCTCGGAGCCTGGAGCCTGCTTCGGATTCTACGTCTCCCTCTCTCTCTGCCTCTTTGCCGCTCATGCTCTGACTCTCTCTCTCAAAAATAAATAAACATTTTTTAAAAATTAAAAAAAAATGAGGGGCGCCTGGGTGGCGCAGTCGGTTAAGCGTCCGACTTCAGCCAGGTCACGATCTCGCGGTCCGTGAGTTCGAGCCCCGCGTCAGGCTCTGGGCTGATGGCTCAGAGCCTGGAGCCTGTGTCCGATTCTGTGTCTCCCTCTCTCTCTGCCCCTCCCCCGTTCATGCTCTGTCTCTCTCTGTCCCAAAAATAAATAAAAACGTTGAAAAAAAAAGAAATTTTAAAAAAATTAAAAAAAATGAATTTGAATGTTACAATGAAAGTTTTGGGATTTTTATTTCACTATCAATTTTTCCAACAAAGAATTTGAAATATTGATTCCTTTTGCATATTATGTTTCAAAAGCAGTGTTTTCTGAAATCTACCAGCCATTCAGTGGTCAGATAATTTTAAGAAATGTATATTCCCCATAGAGATACATGATGCTTATTAAGATAACAAAGGTTCAGAGTAAATAAACATATTTAACTTAGTTTAAACTCGAGTTCCCTAAACTGACTTCACGATTTGACAACGTTGCTACAAAATTCCAAGAAGCAGAATTGTAAAAAGTAGAATATTTATTCTGTGAAACACATTCTAAGAAATTCTGTTATAAGTTTAATATTTACCATGGCACAGTTTGCACATACTGTATAATTAATGTTTATTGGGATTACTATCAATTCTTTTGAATGTGTCAGAAAAAGAACTATAGTGGACAAGTTTACCATGGATATATGATTTGGCAAGTATCCTTAATATTTGGACTCCAATATTCTCCATTTAATGCAGAATACACAAATATGAAGAATAAATTATTCCTGCCACCTATGCACTTGAACCTAGCTCTAGAGCTGAAATAGAAAACATAATTTTGCTGTTTTACTTTTTAGCACGGACGTACAAATGCTGAAAATCCAACCCCCCTGTGACACTCAAAGTTGTTATTTAATTATGTAGTATATAATTGGGTTAAATTAACGTAAAAACTATTCAGAAGTAGGAAAAGAAAGAAAGAACAGTTATTTAGTTCACAGGACTGCTAACTCTCTCACTTGCCTACAAGGAAGCGTCACTTGAATTACCAAAGTAGCTATTTTTTTGCTGTTAGCTCTTAACCAAATATTGGCACCTAAGAGCACCGTCTCTCCTTCAGTGGATCAAGCCAAATACAACTACAGCCCAAAAAAGACATCCTGTCCCTCCTTTAACAGCCAGCAGTCTCCTCTCTCAGTTCCAAAGAAAAACAAGAGCAAATATTTGTAAGGATTTTTTTGTCTTGTACCAAAAATGAGCATTAATAAAATCATGCTTGGAGAAAAGCACTGAGAGGGTATATAAAAATGATACTGTAATGTCAAAGTGGGAAGCATTAATTCATAAAACGCAGAAGTATTTTTAGATGGTACTGACAGTTTGCATGAAGCTTGGGATTGGTGTGACTTGCCTTCATAGGAAAGGAATGGCCTAGCCTGGGAATTTTATTGGCAGACATCATAGCTTAAAAATGCACATGGGATGTCTGTCTTACAAAGCAATAAGCATAATATTTTACTTTTTTTCATTTTATAAAATGAATCAGTTATTATACAAGCGAAGAGTTTTCTTGCTTTTCTCATTATTCATCTTACTTTTGCTAGACAGTATTAAACAGAAGTCTGAATATTATCTTGGATTTTATGGTTCTCTATGGTTTGCAAAGTACTTTCACATACGTCACCTCCTTTAATCCTTGCAACAACTGTTGAGGGTGTTATTAATATCTCTGCTTTATCTAAAAGAAAACTGAAGACCAAAAGGGATTAGTGAATTGCCTGAGACTACACGACCACTAAATAATAGAGCCAAATGTGGAACCGTGAACTTCTGCTTTGAAATCCAAAGAGGACACTCCCCTCTACCACCTTTGTGACATGCTCTTCCTTTTTTTAACTCACTTAACATAACTCCAGATTTTATGAAACATCAGCCCACATTAGGGAGTTATTTTGCATCATATGCCAGATTGAAGCAGACAAAATTACTTTTTTTTTTTCAGGTCATAAGCAGGTGAATATCAGCAATTTCACATAGTTCAATCTAATACCTAAAGAATTCCTGTAATGATATATGATAATTTGCAATACTGCTCAAGTATAAATGTCCTGTTTTAAATCTACACCATTAAAATTTAATGTTTCTTAAAACAAAAACAAAAACATATAATATCAGTTCTAGCAATCTAAGCCATATCTTACGCACACACTGATTTTGCCAATTCGATTGACTTAGTAAAGCCAATACAAATAAAATTATCCAATTGGTTGTTCTGACTGAGAACTATTTGTTTTCATATTTCAATGAATAAATCCATAAATTTAGTTGAATGGGTTCATTTGTGTAAAAACAGTATACGTGACGCACTGAGAAAAGGTGCTTGTGGGGAGGGGTTCGAGGGAGTTCTCAGATGTCAGAGGCCCTGTGCGTGGCCTCAGGATACTGAGAGGAAGGGAAGAGTGGTCATGTAAGGAATGCTCTCATTTCCTGCCCTCTCCCCAGGGAGGCATAGATATCATAAAAGGTCCCGGAATGAACTCTTCTGAATCCTAAAATAATTCTTTTTCAACTTTTAAGGGATGGGTAAAATTTAGGTTTCATCTTGCTTTTTTTTAAAAAAAATGTGACTGTCAGTCATTAAAAAAAAAAATCATACTCCCCAAGGCATGAAATTAATAACTTGTGTTCATAGATTTTATAATGGTTCTAAACAAAGTTATATTTTTAAAAAATGTATAATTTTCCTCAGCTTAGATCAGAAAGATATCAGTAAGAAGAGTAAAGATGCCTATATGTCAATCTCCTTGACATGGCAGCCTGTAACAATTACTGTTAAAAAGCAAGGTGGTCTCTTCTGTCATTCCAGAGTCTATCAGATGGATAGGGTGATCTCTAAGGCATGGCCAATATTGAATTTGAAACTGTGATTAGTGATTAGCATTTGCTAAGAATTTTCACTCATTATTTAACTCATTTATTGACTTAAGTTTATTTGTTCACAAATAAATACCTACTAAGTGCTCACTGTGAGCATAGCAAGATTTTCAGGTACTTTGTAGCCCTGGGGATACAACAGTGAGCAAAAGGATTACATAAGGTTTTAAAGTAACTATTTATCCAATTTCACCATTTCTTTTAATAAAACTTTGTCAGCCTTAGATGCCAGTCCCTGTTTTTAATTTTTTTCATAGACAATAGCTACAACCACACTTTCTCCAGTTTTCTTTATGAAGAGCCTCTGAAAAGTACAGTCACAATGATTGTGGAAAATATGTTATCTTATTTGAATTAGATTGTGTTCAATTATACTTACTATATTAATTAATGTTTATGATGTAAATAGCTTTAAAAAAAGACTTTAAATTTTAATGAATTATTTAGTAAGATCTGAGAAATTAAATATTGACCTAGGCTTTATGCCAATTTAAACATAAGAGTTTCAACTCATATTGACACGATTTAAAAATAAGGTATTAGTGAAAAAGTAACAAACATACATAACTAGGAACTTTTATAGGAAACTGGAGAAATTTGGAACAAAAACAAGTTCTATAAGAAAATATTTTAGATAAAATATGGAATAAAAAGAAACTATAATTTCTGAACTGGAAATTAAACTGAGTGAGAAAGTTAAGGTAATTGACATTACAATTAAATATAGATTGTGATATATTGGTGTGTAATATTGTAGGCCTATTGTGTTATACAACCAGTGTTGAAGAAGATAGAGTTGGTCCCTGCTCTACAAGGCCTATTATTGAACAATGGAAATGAAGGTTGTTTAAGTACCCAGAGATCAGGGGACATGTCCAGCTAAAGCATAGACCATCAAAGAAAAATTCATTGCCTCAAAGTAATTGGAATTTTCTGCTACCCCATTTACAGTCTCATTATTACAGTGGTATATACTTTTGAGATCATCATAGTGTTTCTTCAAAACTTTTTATCTGAAGATAACAATAAATATCCCACTTTAACCCCATTTTTGTAAAAATATCTTGATTGCCACTTCCTGTGTTCTTGGAATACGTGTTAAATAAAGGTTGTAGAGGAACAGCATTACTCATATTTCCTCTCAGTGTTACAACTTCATCTTTACCACCTCTAGATAGTAATAACAACCATAATGGGTTATACTCAAGGTCAAGCACAAAGAGCTTCAGTAAAAAGCTATAGGACGTGGTGATTTACTTCGATATTAGGATAGCCACGGAGGGCCTATTTTACTGGAGCTCTAACTTGTCTATATCTGAGCGGGAGGGGTTTTCATTAACATTCATCAAATCCTCCTGCAGAGAGACCTGGGCTGCTGGTCTCTCTAGAATGAGCATGTCTTTTGGCACTTTGTTGATCAGACCTCTGGGATATCAGAAGGAAAGCATACTCAGTAAATGATTCAGGGTCTTAGAATTCACTTCCTTTGCCAAGAAAGGAAAACCAGAGTCTTTGGGGGACTGAGAAACTCAGATATTTACACATGTATTTACTTGAAGAAGTGTGGTACAAATTCCCAGTACTCCCAGGAAAATAAGAATATTGTTTTGCGGTTATATTTGGCAAAAGGACTAGAGATTCAATGTCATGATAGACAAATATTACAAACACTGAAAAAAATGAAATAAGACCTTTCCCTTATTTATGCACCACAAATGTTTCAAATAATTCACAATAGTTCTGCAAATGACCACAGGTCCACAAACTTAAGGCTGAGTGATATTAAGTTGAACTCAAAAGAATCCTACTTGGAAAAGGTAAAAAGTTTTCTAATGCAAAAACAAGACACAAAATATGTATGATACCGTAGATCAATTTTATCACCGACATCAACATAGAATTTCTAAGTAAGGTAAGTTTTAGAGAATATCAGAAAGCTAATTTCATTGCATGTATTCCCCAGTACCCTAAATTATTCTTTTCACTATTTATTGAGCTACGTAAACTCAATAAATATTAGTCGACATTGATGTATTATAAAATTTTTGTCAAATGAAATTATTCTTTTCTAATTTATTTGATGTTCTGAAAAAGATGGGAGGTTTCAAGACTGTAAAAATGAAACAAATGTTTTATACAATTGTTCCATCAAAGGTAAACCTTCAAGATTATTAGTCTGCTGGAAAATCAATCCTACAATGTCATAGATATTTTTCTTTCTATGGTACACTATCATTGGGAAAGTTCTACAAATTAAAATATCCGATTAAGTGCTAAAATATACAAAGCGATAACTTAAACAAAACCCTACTTCTTTTAGCAGAATGGTATGTCTTGACTACTGGACACTAAACATAAAAATTAACAGGCATAGCTAAATCACAGTTACGTGAATTGCATGACAATGCAGGAACTATAGATTTTTACCAACATTATCTTACTTTGTTGTTCCCTAACTGCTAAATACTATACATTTCTCATTCTAGAACTCTATCACAGGTACAAGGAGAAATTAAGCTGTATCATGTGATTGGCCAAAGCGATCTATATGAACATTTTACATATCCAATCAATGTAACAGAATGATAGTGATTTATAAAGGATTCCATGCAAAATAGGGAGAAAAGAAAAAAAAATGAATTACTTTACAAACTGTACTTAATTCTATCTCCTCCAAAGGCATCTTCTAACACTCACTGAGCCAAATTTCCTAGAGGGTAGAATGCAGCAGGCATAAATTGCAGGATGATAGGCTGTCAGATTCCCTGAAAAGGTCCACTTTCACAGAGTTTTACTACAGGATGTGAATGAAATTAACTGGATGTAAACATCTGGAGTGTCAGACTACTATGAGTTAGATAATTGGAATAAGATATAAAAATGAAGAACATTCCATTGTCCTTTACTTCTGAATTGCCGGATACAATTTTGGTGTGACTGTTAGGGATGAAATTATTTAACAGTATACAGGGACTGTTTAAAATATACAAAGAGAATAAATACAAAAGACTATATTGCAAGTAGAGGCACTCTTTTTTTTTTTTTCTAAGTAGAAGGAATAGACATGACCCAAATAGGAGGCATCTTAGAAGCAATGAGAACATAGAAGAAATTTGTTCACTACTAGCAAATGACATACTCCTACTTTATATTTATTATCTCTTTTTCCTAATGTAGTCCAGTAAATTGAACTGTATTCACCTCACTTACACTTGCTTGAAGGCAAAGAAGAGAGCTGTCTCTCCACTACCTACCTTCTACACTACTCCTACTGGCAATACACACACACACACACACACACACACACACACACACACACACAATGATAATAATAATAAATTGGGTTGTCCTTAGGATTCTATAATTTTATTTTAACTCTATTTATTTTGAAAACAAGCATTAATAAGCATTTCTTGAATACATAATAGGTTCAAGAAGAGAGGGAAGGAAGATATTCTAGATGAGAAGAAAAAAACTGAGCAGTTAAGACACAAACTAAAGAAACATTTGGGAAAACAAGAATAATTGCATTTGTCTAAAGACTACAGAAATGTTAAAGTAATGGAGAAACTATACTTTGAATGTTCAGGTATAGGAACATTATGACCATTTCAAATAATTGTGGCTGTAACAATGGAAGAAATGCCTTGAAGTTGCATTTGAATGTTTTTAGTTCTAAGTCTGGATGAACTCTTTGATGCAAGATTAAAAAATCATCCACAGAGTATTTCAGCAGAGCTGACTGAATTTTAGAGCACAATTTGGCATAATGAGCCATGAGAAAACTGTTGACCAATTTCTTTCAAAAATATGCTCCAATAATAGCGAAGGGGATTCCTTAACCTTTCTGCTTGTTGCTTGAAGAAGAAAAGATACAATCCTAGTCACTTACTGAAGGCCTTTTTCATAGGTTCTTCAAGCAAAACTGAGATAAATGTAGACCCATTAGAGTTCATATTTGTACATTGTTGTGACTGAACTGGAATGGAAACTGGAGTTTACCAGAGGCTTTCTGCTCCTCCCTCCATAAAAACATGTAATCTTAGCCAGACCTACTTGGTCACTTGCCATAAATAAATTATGAACTTGGCCACTGATGGTCTTTTAAATATTAAAATAATTCTACAGCTTAAAATATAGACTTCAGCTAATCCTTTTAGGCCAAATTAATATCTAATGTGCTGCATGTGACATGGTACTTCAGGAAATTAAAAAAAAAATCCTTGTAAAATTTTTTTAAGCAGGTAAGTCATACCAATGTTTGTGAATTACTTAATTCCTCTGGTAGTTTCTCTATTACTGTACTTCCTCAACAACCCATGAAATATACTGGCCAACAGTCTCAAAAAGAGTTGATTAATGTAAGGTGAATGTCTTCAAATATAAAATCACTCAGAGAAATGGACCTAGAAAATGAAAGTGGGATTCATGGTGGTCTCAGATGGTGGTATTGATTGTATCATTATCAGACGGTGGTACTGATTGTAGACAAGAGACTAATTATAAGTATTGTGCATTGAGTCGTATTTATAATCACAGACTTTTTTCTTGAAAAAGAATCACCAAATGGGATGCCTGGGTGGCTCTGTCAATTAAGCATCCAATTCTTTATTTTGGCTCAGGTCATGATCTCATGCCCGAAGTCAGGCTCTGCATTGACAGTACAGAGCCTGTTTGGGATTCTCTCTCTGTCCCTCCCTCTCTCTTTCCCTCTCTCTCTCTCTTAAAATAAATAAATTTGAAAAGAATAATAATAAAAAAGAGAGTCATCACGTATGATTACAAAAGAACAAATACTAAAGACTAACCTAAAAGAATCAACTATGGAACTTGTTGATCCCTAGGACAAAAGCACCTAAATAGGAAAAACAAAAACAAAACAACAAAAACAACTCAACATTTTGTAATCACTATCATAAAATGAGGCAACTTTGGCAAGAAGTAGTGCTCTATGTTTGTTGCAAATTTCAAGCACAGACCAGAAGTCAAAGGACTGTTTTCCACATCACTGAGTCCACATCATCATGTCTTTTTATTTTATTTTTTTTTAAGTTTATTTATTTCTGACAGAGAGAGAGAGAGAGAGAGAGAGAGAGAGAAAGAACAAGCATAAGCTAGGGAGGGGCAGAGAGAGAGGGAGACACAGAATCCAAAGCAGGCTCCAGGCTCTGGGCTGTCAGCACAGAGCCCAACACAGGGCTCAAACTCACTAACCTTGAGATCCTGACCTGGGCCAAAGTCAGACGCCTAAATGATTGAGCCACCCAGGCACCCCACGTCATGTTTTTTTAATATATAATTAGATAAAGTAGCTCAGGAAACATTGCCTTTTGTTGTATTGTGAAAAACTGTCTTAACTTTTGAGTTTCTTGGGGAATACATTTAACAGGTAACTTTGTATAAGTTAAAGTGTACAGCATGCTTCTTTGATGTTTACATATTGTAATACCATTGTTAACGTAGCAATATTTATCCATTAAATAATTATAATACAATATTAATTTCCTTATTCATTATACTGTACATTAGATCTCTGTGGCTTATTTACTTCTCATTACAAGTTTCTACCCTTATTACAAGTGTATTATCACTCTTACTCCCCTCACCAATCTCCATCCCCTGGTAACCATCATTTCATTCTCTATTTTACAGGTTGAACTTTTTTAGATTCTACCTATCAGTGATATCAGACAGTACTTGTCTCTCTTTGTTTTATTTTGCTTACCTTAATTTTCTCAAGGTCCAACCATGTTGTCATAAACGAGGATATCTTCCATTCTCATGGCTGAATAGTATTCCATTGTGTATTTGTACGATATCTTTTTTAATCCATTCACTTCACATCTCTGATTTTGATGGTTTGAGTACATGCCTTTTTGAGCCAAATCTACTAGGCATGGGCCCACTAGGACTAACCTAACCTATACTGCTCCCTGTTCTTGAGGTGTCTTTCCCTTCTGTTTTCACCACTGCTTTACAGAAACAAACAAAAAAACACTGCTTTGGATATTAAATCAGAATAAGGACATAAATCTTCTCATATCAATTAGAGGTTGGTATGTTGGATCTGATGCCACGTAGGTAAAATATTTTATTTCATTTAAAAGTCAAAATATCACCATGGGATTAATGGCGGTGACCTTATTTTACAGAAGAGTAAGCTGCGTTTCAAAGAATAAAATAAACGTGCAAAGGACAGAAAAGAATCTATGTGTGAAATGTAAGCCTCTCACCATGATTTAAATACTCGTGGAAAAGTCATAATCAATAAAGGGCACAATGGTTTATCTAAAAAACTTAACTACATGGCTTAGTACTAGATTAAATAGCAGTAATTTGATGTTATTGAGGCACTGTGCTAATTACTGCAGGTGCAATGATAATGATGATGGTTATGACAAGAGCCAATAGTTATTGATCTTGTCTCTTTTAATATTTGTAGCACTTCCATCTTTATCCTGATGTACAAGTGCAGAAATGGGGCACAAAGAAGTGAAGTAATTTGCCCAAAAACACAGATTTAGTAATTGGTGGGGCCAGGATTCAAATCTAGGTAATCTGAAACTTTTGCAACGTTCTTACTCTTAAGGACTCTTTCAGTTTATTGGAGGAGACAATAATTAATGTAAATAATCTCCTAATAAATACGCAATTTTAAACTATGATAAACACTGTAAATTCAGAGACATGGATTTATAAAAGTGGACAAATAGGGCATAGTGGCTTGAATTTTGGACCTTCTCACTCAGTTTCCACCCAGGGCTTTCTTTATATTCTGTGATATCCTATCCGTGCTCTTCCCGAATTCCTGAGGCCAAACTGCGGCTACTGCCAAACACCTATAGGGCACTAACACAATCAGGGACAGCGCTGGTGGCTGTTTCAGTTGTCATGTGACTCAAGGGCATGGATGAACTGTGTCTTACCTCCAGGTTTTGCAAAATACCTCTGATCTTCCACCATGTGAATTTGATGCTGCCTTTAAAGCAAGAGCCGTGGCAGATCCACTTGGCATCCAGACATGCGCACAAAAGCGTGGAGGAGTTAAAGCCTCGTGGAGCACCTTTGACTGATGGGAAACAAGAGCCAGCAGAATAAATTCTTTTCCCTTCCTAACCCTGATGGACAGCTCAGGGAGCTTATCAGAGCTCTGGGAAGTTGCAGTGGGGGAAGAAGCAATTAGCTTGTCAAGAAACTGGGGCCAGCTGAGCAATGTACTCCTTAGCATTTACTATCTCTTTCTTTCATGCCTGGCTTTCATTTTCCTCACTCCCACTTCCCTAGGATTGTACTTCCCGGGAAAATGTCCAGCCAAAGTGAAAAAGCATATGTTTTTGCCTCAGGCTCTATTTCCTATGGAGCCAAGGCAGAGGGATAGGAGCGCTCACCTAGTGTGAGGGTCAGGAAAGGTCCCCTGAGAAAGCTACCTTTGAACTGACATTATCAGTACACAGACTGATTGGAGATGGTGGGGCTGGGGGTGGGGGGTTGGGGAGAGCTCCACCTTACATGCAAAGTTCTGATTAGGGCAAAGGCATAGTGCTTCTGAAGAAATAAAAGGTCAGAAGGGAAAATCATATGGAAAAAACAATAGTTAACACCCAAGGCAAGTACTGCTCTAAGCGTATTACAGCTATTATAACATCCAATCATCACAAGTCTCTGAACTAGGTATCAGGAATAGTCCCATTTTCTTTCTCTCTTTTCTTTTCTTTTCCTTTCCTTTCCTTTCTCTTCTTTTCTTATTTTTGATTTTCTTTTATTATTTTTGAGTGAGAGAGACAGAGACAGAGACAGAGAGAGGGAGCATGAGTAGGGGAGGGGCAAAGAGAGAGGGACACACAGTATGTGAAGCAGGCTCCAGGCTCTGAGTTGTAAGCACAGAGCCTGACACTGGGCTCAAACTCATGAACCACGAGATCATGCCCAGAGCCGAGGTCGAACACTTAACTGATTGAACCAGCCAGGTGTCCCCACGTAGTCCCATTTTATAGATGAAGAAAGACTGAGAGAGTTTAAGGAAATTACCCAAAGTAGTAAAAATAGAGAGGCTATATAGAATAATTTAAGAATGCAGACTTTACAACTAAACTGCTTGACTTTAAATTCCTGCTCTGCTACTGAACTCTCTGTGATGCAATTTTTAATCTGCGAAATGGACTAATCTGTCTTTAATATGTAAATAGTGGTAGATAAAATTAACTAGGCAATGGAAAGGAGGACAATGATCATTAATGATCTGGCAAGATATGTACCAAGTAGAGGTATACAATTGTATTTAATGGCATGAATCTGTTGATTCTTTTTTTTTCTAATTTAAAATATTTTTAAAGTCTATTTATTTTTGAGAGAGAGAGAGACAGAGCGAGAGTGGGGGAGAAGCAGAGAGAGAGGGAGACACAGAATCTGAAGGAGGCTCCAGGCTTTGAGCTGTCAGCACAGAGTCCAATGTGGGGCTGGAACCCACAAACTGTGAGATCATGACCTGAGCTGAAGTCGGATGCTCAACTCACTGAGCCACCCAGGCGCTCCGGATCTGTTGATTCTTAAATACTGTTATATTTTCAAATATGGACAATACAGTTTATAGTCCTACTAAAATAAAAAAAAAAAACATATAACAAAAGGTGGATGAATATAAATCCTATTCAATGTAATAGTCTCTCGGGGGATTTTACATGGAAAGCATGATCCAGACAACAATGAAATGTTGTATTCCTACTTGCCTAATAGATGGATTGGATTTACTATGGCTCCACAATTTCATGTGGACATGTGGAACACAGTGAGCAGCAAAAGGTACATTTAGGGAATGTTAAAGGCCTAAAAGCATGGGAATTGTGTTGGAGACAAACTTGGCCAGACACATTAGGCTTAATTCATGGCAGCTACAGCATCTGTCCTGATGATATAAATAGTTACAGTATTTTTACTTGTTTGACCATAGGTGTTTCTTAAATAAACTTGATTTAATTGAAGGCACTGTAAGTGCTCTTCCCTTTCCAAGCAGACAAAACAAAACAACAAAAAAAAGAATTAAAAAAAAAAAACATTTTACATATATACAAAAGGAATGAAACTTCACAACAGTGCATGGAAATTTAATAATAGCAGGATTCCTGAAAATATTTACACCCCAACACTGTGTCTGTAATGGCTCTTCCAGGCAAATAGAGAATCCAGAATTTTACACAAGGTATTTGCACCATATTAAATGACAGGTATCTGTAGTTTTGGATATTATTTCTGAGACAGTGTGGGATTTGTTAAATAAATCTATATTTGAATTCACTAAGTCTTATTCATAATTTTATAATTTTAAGAAAACATAATTGAAGATAAAGATATTTAATTTTTTACAAGAGAGATTTTATGTGACTCTGTTCTAGGAAAATGTTCATTGTTCACTACAGTATGACCCTGAGATGCTAGGTAAAGGATGTGTCCCACCTCTGACCCCTGCAGAGCCCCATCACCTCCCACACAAACTCAGCTTCTCCTTTGACCTCAGCAGATCTACTAGACTGTTTCTCACTTGTAATTCTTTCTCTGCCTCACTTAACAAGATGTTCTAACAGATCTGCTCACAACAGCTCTCCTCCCGCTTCCTGACTGAACAAAGTGGGCAATTCATTAAATTCTCATATACTTTTAGGTTAACTCATCAAGAAGAATCTGAACTTAAGTGCTGGCTAGAGTCATTAATCCAAAATGGTGATGGTAAAAATACTGTTAACTGTTAAACCCTTTGTAAATATTCTTGTAAGTGGTGATGCTATACAAGGATACTTCTATTTTTATTTTTATTGTTGCCCTGAATGATGACAGACATCGGTATCAAAATGATCACTCCAAGGATGTATTTTCCATGTAAGAATTATTTTTATGAACATTCAAAGGCAAACTTATTCATTTTTGAAATTTCCTATATAGCCTAACAATTTCACTGTAGGGAAAATGTGTAGTCTTGTCAATTGTATAATAATCTGTACATGCATGACATACATATTAAACACACATAACAATTATACATATGCATTCAATATTTGATTTGTGTTTATGTATACAAATTATATATATGTATAATTTATATATGTGTGTGTGTGTTATTTTATTCTACACTTGATAAGTAAGTTTCTCAGAAGGGTAAACTCATATTATCTTTGAGCATATACATATATATATTTACATACTACATATGTAGATATAATTATATACATCTTATATAAATAATATATGTATATGTGTAATTATTTATGTGAATTCTTATCGACAGGAGGTTATATTTGATTTGCTTGTCAAATATTACCTGAAGCTTATACAGGTTTGTGGATTATGTTAAATGGATAGAGGTGAGTGGTTTTAATATTCAATTTTTTTTCTAATATCTCAGAACTATTACTGTGAATTGAGGAAAAAATCACTAAAATGCTGCTTTGTTGATATATCCAATATTAAATTTTAAATCAATAAAATATCACAATACCTGAATAAACTAAGAATTCCATTTGCATTACAGGCTGCTTTCTGCTTTCTTTTTCTTCTCAATTTATGTAAATGTAAACACAGAACATACTTAAACTTTTCAAGTAGGAATTTACAGATTTTCTTTGCATGTAACAAAATGAGGAATAATAACTTGATTGTTTTGATAAATTACCACAACATAAAATCATAAATTACCACAACATAAAATTACCACAACATAAAATCAAGTCTCACAAAAGCTCTGGAACTTCTCTGTGTTTCTGGAAAGTACTCTTGGCAGTAACAGGACTATAGTTGTTGTGCAAAATTACGTTTTCTTTCAACTTTATTCTCCATTGCATCTCAATGAGAACTTTTACGAGTCCCCTTTAATTAGCTACTTTAATATCTTATGATTTTGGCTGTATCTATATGAAGACTGGTTTGAAAATCTCATACATGAACGCGTAGTTAAATTTTCTTGTAAAAAACTAGGGAGATTGAACTTATGGTAAAATAATAAATTGATATCACATTATCTTCATTTATGATAGCTGAGGACAATCAGTTAAAATTTTATCTATAATGTCTAACTCAATTATTAATCAAGTAAAGGCATATGTAAAGACAACAGCAACACAAAACTAATTTTAACAAAATAAATGAATGGATTACACTATTCATTATCTGACTAAATAATTAAGAGTCAGAGACTCACAGGAGTTTGGTCACCTTCTGAGACACTTACTGATTATGTACCCTTGAACTGAGCTCCTCATGTTTTATGGCAAGAAATGGACTCTGAATAGGGCAGTAGGAATTAAAAGGAATGGGGAAACTCAAGATTATCATAGTAGTAAATTGACAGGATTTTGTGACTGGATGAATGTGAAAGGGAATTAGTGAAAAGAGTCAATGCTCATTATTAGATGCTTACGAGATAGCTTTGAGAGAGTGGTATCATTAAAGGAATTACAGAACACATGAGGAGAGCCAGGATGGAATAGAATTTCATCTTAACACAGGTTAATTTTGAACAAACCAGGGGGTATCCAGGAAGAAATACCTAGTAGATACAGTTGGAAATAGAAACCTGGATTTCAGAAGAGAAAGGTCAGGTGAGAATCTGGACGACTGCCATGTCCACCATACTTGAAAGGGTATCTAGAGAAAACCAAAAGAACAGATGATCTCATTTGGGAATAACTGATTTATAGGTTTTCCACAAACACCTAGTGGAAACCATAGTTAAGGTCTAAGCTAAAAAAGAGAAATGGGTGAATGACCGAGAAAGGATGGTCAAGATGTAGAGAATCAGAAGAGGTATCATGAAATAGAAGGCAGACATTCAAGAAAGATGGAATAGCATGTAAAAAGGTAAAATAAAATAAGGTCTGGAAATATGCTAATTTATTTATTGTTAGGGGATTACATTTAACGTTCATAAGAAGAGTTCTTGTAGAGCTTTGGAAACAGAACCTATATGGAACATCTCTGAACAGTAAATAGAAAGAAAATTGAAGACAATTTTCTTCAATTTTAATGTTGAAGACAACATTAAAAGTCTACAATTCTTTGTATTGTATAGTCAATATAGTCGTATTACAGTATTACAAGTTCAGTTTTTTCAACATTTTTTTTCATTTTACTTATTACATGTGTTTATTATTTTTTTAAACAAAAGGAAATAATAGATTCAACCTATTTCTAAAATTTTACAAATATGGGTATCAATAATTAGAATCTTAATAGATTGACTTTCACAAATTGAATCTCAATGTAAAGTCATAGTAAATTAAAGATGGAAAAAGTCCAGAATAGTCTCATGTGATCTAAATGGAGCTTTTCTTCTCAAACCCAAGTAATTCCAAAATTAAACTGTGTATGATCTTAGGTCACTTAAAGACTTTGCTATTTTTTTTCATAATTGTTTTTTATTTTTTTAATTCTCAAGGACAGCAAACTACAGGAATATAAACATTTACTCTCATATGCTTAAAGAGCTTGAAAAAAATGAGCCAAATTTCACACCCTTTTTTAAAATGTCCATAGATACAAATATTTCTTTGTGGGGAGTGAATGTATAACAACACATTTCTTTTTTCTCTATAGTATGTCATATATAGTTTTTATGAATAATTAAATATATCCATAATCTTAGACCTAAATTATATATTTAAAAAAATAACTAGGGCCCTCTGGGACAATTGGCTGCCTGTGAGTAAAAATTAAGTACTCATGGAGATAAATTTTCTCTCTGGATTTAATGATATATTGCAACTCCAACACATTATGAAGAACACATTTCCCTAAGTGGTTTATTTATACCTCTAGAATAGTGTGCACATAAATCAGAATTGTACCCAATTGTCATCATTATCATTTCTCCATTTCCTTCATAATTCTTTGTATTGATATCACACTCTGGTATGATCTCACAACTTTGCAAGCTAGACATGAGATATTAAATGTCATGGCCATTAGTAAACAGAGATAATACACTGAAGGTACAGAGCTTTAAATTTAATATTTTCTGACTTCACTGTATAGCTAGCAATAAACCGTGATGCAAATAGTAAAAAAAAATAAAAGGCAAAATAATATTTATGGGTCTACATGGAACCTCTTACAAGCATATTCCATTCTGTATAACTAAAAGAATGAGATCATTGTCCA
The DNA here is from genome assembly GCF_014898765.1 of Herpailurus yagouaroundi. Lineage (NCBI taxonomy): Eukaryota > Metazoa > Chordata > Mammalia > Carnivora > Felidae > Herpailurus > Herpailurus yagouaroundi. Next base: position 54,755,377 of record NW_024412391.1, on the reverse strand, counting down.
GGATCCGTCTTTCTGCTTTAATTATCAATGAATAATGTCATGATTGTCATTTCTCTGCCATACTTGGCAGGGCATGGAGAAGAATCTGGACTTTTGAATATTGTTTAGTAGCTCTAAGTATAAATGAGGATTACCCCACAATAAAGCAGCATTGTTTCAGAGACAATGTTAACTTTGTGATTAATGAGGTGATGGATGAGGAACATATGACTATTTCCAGGTTCATTCCAGCATTTTTCTTAACTTCAACCTCAGCCAAAACTGTCAGCACTAATGACAAGATGACCAGATAATGTTTCACCTGCAAGTGGGGATCTCGACTGCAATTTAAAATTTCCAAAACTTTCACAAGGCGCAGCTCTTATGTAAAGCCAAGACTTTTTTTTTTTCTTTCAAAAAGCCTAAAAACAAATGGGACAGCAAATCTCTGAGGAGGAAAAGAAGCAGTTCAGTTTGCACTTTTTGAAGTTCTGGAAGTATAGACTGATTAGCAGGGTGACTTGGCTGCCCAGAGGCTAGAATATAAAAACAAGTAATTTTGTAGTACGAAGAATCCTAACAATAAATAAGAGCCTAATTCTGAGTGATCTAGTTATTCAAAATGCTGGAGTCTACAAGTTTTGATGAAAAGTTTTTGAAAGATGGATTGAATTTTAGCAGCTTGCACAAGATTTTCAGCTCTTTGAGGTTAAGGATTATGACCACTCAAATCTCTAAACTTAAGTAAATCTCAAATACCCTAACACTACTAGTCAGTGCTGTAAGCCATCGTCAGCCTTTTGGGGTGAAGTTCTGGCTCAGAGAAAACACACTAATGTCAACAATGATCATAGTGTCAAAAAATCTCATACTATGGTCAACTTTCTCATTAATTCATTATGAAGAATAATTTAGTATACGTCCCAAAACCCAAAAACACTTTCAAAAAGCTGAATGGAAATGTGTTTCCTAACAGGAAGGATCTGTGCCTAAATTCAGATGTATGCAATTAGCAAATTATTGTAACCCATTTTCCCTCTGTGAAATGAAAATACAGAACTAAATATGGGTGGTCCTTCTAACACACTGAAACACTCTAAAATCATAATATTTTAGAAATGAAAGAAACGTTAGATGTCACCCAGTCTAAACCCTCAACTTTATTTTATTTATTTTATTATTTTTTAACGTTTATTTATTTTTTAGAGAGATTGAGACAGGTCGGGGGTGGGGGGAGGGACAGAGAGAGGAAGACAGATACCAGCAGGCTCTGATAGGGCTCAAACACATGAACCACAAGATCATGACCTTAGCCGAAGTTGGATGCTTAACTGACTGAACCATCCTAGCACCCCTTATTTTATTTTAAAAAATTTTTATTTATTTATTTTGGTGGGGGGAGAGAGAGAGCAAGCAGGGGAGGCGCAGAGAGAGAGGGAAAGAGAGAATCCCAAACAGGTTCTGTGCTGTCATCTGACGCAGGGCTTGATCTGATGAACTATGAGATATGACCTGAACTATGAGATATGAGCTGAAATCAAGAGTTGGATGCTCAACCAACTGAGCCTTGCAGATGCCCCAATCACTCAATTTTATAAACAACAAAGTAAAATATAGTGCTGACTTGAGAAAGGTCACACAGTCCTATTGTAAAATCACAGTGAGAACTCGATGTCGTGATTGTATTAAAAATATTTTTATTCTGAAAAATGTATTTGTTTGATGCTTTAATAATTCAAATGTGACTGTATTTTGACACATTTAAAGGGACTTTGTCATGGTGATATCGGCCTTGCCTTCGCATATGTCAAAAAACATGAATGTTTTCACGCTGTAAAAATATATTATCAAATCAAAATATTTCATCTTTTTATGAATGAATTCTTTCATAAAATAATTAGGCACATTCAGTATGATTAAGGGTAGACCTAAAAGTCACGTGTGACCGTACATTTAGAATAAACATGAACAGGAGACTAAGCAACAGGAAATCTAGCATCCTATCTTTACAGCTTCACAGAGAACTCTTTACGTTTGTTAGGTATTTCATTAACGTAGCCAAACCCAGTTTCCTTCAATGTAAAATATCAAGAATCTGTAAATCTACAATTATACTATACTTACCAACAAAGAATTTAGATTTATTAAATGTAAATCTAATAATGCCTTTCCACCTTATTTAGAATTTCTAATGTAACTCAGCTAGACACAGGGGTGAGGGGTAAAAAATAAAAAGTAAAATGATTCAAGGGGCAGAATTTAAAGAGGACTTCAATGAGTAGTAATTAAAATGGTTGCATTTTTCATGGGTGCCTAAATTTTCAAACACTATGGAAGAAATGCTTCCAAATCATCATCACATAATAGAGCATTAGCAATGAACTAGTGTTTAATAACCAAGGTAAGTGAAAAATTGAATGTGATTCAAATTGGACTCATGCAAAACTTTTGGGCGAATAAACAAAACAGTGTCACTTGAAGTAGAAGTTTATTGATACAAGTACGTACAAAGTGGTAATACATTTTGAAGTAGAAATCTAATTTCTCTTTGGGTTTGCCTTTATCCTTACGGAATGAAGGATGACCTCAACTATCAAAAATAATTGCTGTTTGAATAAGCAGATGATAGGAAGAAAGAATTGTGGAAACCAAGGTAACAGTTTTCCAAAACAGCATCTCGGATTTCAAAGATTTCTGTGAGGTTACATTAATCCACATATGGATTATATCATTCTTGACATTTTACTGAAAGTAGTAAACTACAACATCCGTGAAAAATTCGGTCACTGAAGATATTCTTTCCATGGAACGCTTCTTTATACACCAACGTGTGTTTACTTGACAAGAAGTTCTAAGGGGATCAAGACATGGATAAGGGAGACTGCTGTCTTGCCTTCATCTTCCCCTGGGTATAAAGTCAGTTATTATCTCTATAGCTCTCTACTTCAAATTATAGTCTCTTCACAATTGGGAAACATACAAACCTGGATTTGTAGCAGTGGTGGTTTTATCCTTCTTTTCTCTTTTTTTTATTTTTATTTTTTGAAGTTTATTTATTTTTGAGAGAGAGAGCACAAGTGGGGAAGGGGCAGAGAGAGAAGGAGACCTGGAATCTGACGCAGGTTCCAGGCTCCAAGCTGTCAGCACAGACCCCGATGCAGGGCTAGAACCCATGAACCACAAGCTCATGACCTGAGCTGAAGTCGGACGCTTAACTGACTGAGCCACCCAGATGCCCCCTTCTTTTCTCTTTTGGGAAGAGGTCTTTCTGTCTCCAAGACTAGGTAAAGTGTGAAATAGCCAAAGAACCCTTTTTCCTTTTATCAAGCTTTGAAAGTTGCTGATAAAGTTGTGTCTGTTGGACTTTAAAACATTTGAAACACATCTCCAAATATTGTGAAACACGTATAAAACAAAATGGGTGGAATTTGTACCCTTTGAAGTACTTTACATGTCATGGAATTTAATTCTTAAAATAGCTTTTCAAAGCTAACTTTATAGTCACCGACTCAATATTATGGATGAGGGAATGGAACTAGAGACAGTTAAAGTACCTTGCCAGTTGAGCTGGAATTTGAACTCCTACATTCAGAGTCTAGAGACTACCACTTAACGCCTATGATCTACTTCTTACCTGAAGGGATACCTACACAGAGGACACCCTCCCACCCTAATAATCTGGGAGTGATTTTATTTTTCACTGAGCAGGAAAATCATTATTCTGTCAATAAACATTCATTCCAGAAAATGCCTTTTTATTTAAAAAAAAAAAGTTCTCAAAACTGCTAAATGTGCTAAACAAATTGATACCCTCAGATTAAAGGAAAGAATGAAACTTTGAAATAAAGCACTAAAGAAAAAAGACAACATCTAGCAGTATATAAATAAGAAAGTTTATCTTAATTTCAGTAACTGGATACCAGTGAAACAGGTAACTGAATTGGATTATAGAATTTGTCCCATAGACAATGCATATGTCTTCATCAAATAACTGTCACATATACATTCATTGGGTCTTGTATAAACCTACCATGTTTCCAGGTGCAACTATGTTTAGGAAAGCAGCATACAATTAATGTAAAAGAATGAGAGCATGGGGCAGGGAAACATGAAAATATTATATATTTTCCAGAAGAATTAAAAAAAAGTTTTTTGTTTGTTTAGTTTACAAACTTTGAAAGAAAAAAATAAGGCAATTCTTGTGGGCTACCTAATATTTTTATGTAGCTTATATCTAAAACACCAAGTACAAACCATTCCCCAATGCTCAGTGAGCCAGTAAAAAATAAGTTCTTTACCTTTTTGGATTCCAAATTTGGTAACAAATTTGGCACTCCAAATTGATTAATTATCACAAGCGAAAGTATCGTCCTGATACTCCACACACTCAAAAGTAATGCTTCCATTTGTTTCTAATGTTGTGTCTCTGCAGAATCATTGCTATGAGATAGGCTTTCTCATACAGGAAAGCAATAGAATGATTCAGTCAATTTTCTATTTTTAAGTCAAAAGTCTAAAGAGTGAAAAGGCAACTATGCCTACAGGTTACAGATTTAAAGTGATTGTTTTACGTTGTTTACCCCATTCTTCCACTGTCACTATCTTTTTAAAAATAACATACATTTATTTAACAGAATTTTAACCTGAAGCCCGTGCTCGTAACTGTGGTGAAAGGTAGGAATTATCATGAATGGAATGTAAAGACATGTTTTTATAGATGACGACCTAAAGCTTTGTTTCTCTAAAATTTCTGTGTAACACTTCAAAGTTTGAAATTATTCGTCTACATACCTTTAAACTGTTAAAACAGTTCTAATTGATGTTGCTGCCCTCAGGTTAGGGCAAGAAGGCCAGCAGAGAAAAGGAGATTCTCTACACTTCTAAGGCATGATTCAGTCCTAAAATACACTTGTCTATTTCTTGTTGCTGTTTAGCTGCATATTATAGAGATAATAATACTTTATGAATAAGCCAGGAAAACATTACTGTGTGAGTGTATGGACTTGTCCATGTAGAGCAAATGTTCCAAACTTTATTGAAAGGTGCTTCATGACCTAAACATTTTCAATTGTGTGCAGAGTTAGAGAGGCTTATGCTAGAGCATAAAACCACAGACTGCTGAGACCTCCTTCCCTGACAGCTGTAGTGTAAAACCTGAATACAAGTCAGACTCAGCTCAGAACACTAAATCTGATTCCCCAATATCACCAATAGGAGTTTTGATGTTGTTGTTCCATTACAATACTTGAGAATCATTATGAGAATGTAAATTAAGACATAAGAGAAAAATAATCATATAATGCTTGGTGGTTCTTATAGCCAAATTTCAGAAAGACTTCTATGCTGGACATTTGTTTTATTTTCGGTCACCCTGCAACCAAACACTTTTCTTATTTGCAGGAAATCCAAAATATGAGAAGGTGAACCTTTGTGCCTTTCCCCAGTGCATATTAAAGAGACATACAGTCTCCAGAGAAATGCTCTATATTTGACCAGCTACCATCCATTCTTGGGTACAGAAAAATAAAGCCTGTTTGCACCAATAGTTTAGTCATACTTAACGATATAATATAGCTCCAGTCTGAATTGGAAAATAAGCATGGAAGAGCGGGAAATTCCTCGACCAGGAATAAGGAAAAGTTGAATTCGTGTACCTAACACATTCCCTAATTTGACAAATAACCTTGAGCATGTCATTTAATTCCACCAGCCTTTAATTCCCTTGTCCATAAAATGAGAAGATATGATTTGGTAATCTCCAAGCGTGATTCTTGGAAAAGAAGGACCATATCTCTCAAGTATCACTGAAAATATACTGGAAATATAGGAGACATGTTTAACTGCTTTTCCTTCCCAATCTCACTGTGGGTCAGACTGTAAAGCGATCACTGAAGCAAACCAGCCAATACACTTTACAAAAACCAGGAGAGTGAGTGCAGCACATGCACACGACACGGTTGTGACTTTCCTGTCTGCTGACAGATATCAGATCTTGTCACTAGTACAGTCAATGGGGTGCAAAATCCTGTGGAATTTGCTGAACTGAACAGGACACCACACATAATGATGGGAACCTCAGACACCAGCCATGTCATGTATTGTCATCACTGATCGTGTTCCTGTTCTCACTCCAGGGCCAGCCAGAGAGTCTGTTATTTACATTAAAGTAAAGGCTGTTCAGATCACCTCAGATCAGATCTTAAGCAATTATTTTGACTTCATCAAGACTGTGTCTTTTATCTTCAAGTTAATGATTTGGTTTATGAAAAAAATACACTCCAGATAACCAGCTTTATCCTAAATTTGGTGCCCTAGAACCCTAATCTATCATGCCATTCATCATCTGGGATAGGTACTGGAAACGTAATCTTGCACAGTAACTTTATATCGTGTTATGTCAGACAAATGAGCTAATAAACATTGCACCTGCGAGTGATACAGCTTTGAGGCTGATGAAGCTAGACACATAATTGTTCATGCATCATTTTCATTAGAATCAATATAAAAATCTGCACAAAGAAAAGATGCAAGGTTTCACTTAATTATTTGCTGTGCAGAAATGATAGACATTAAAACAATATGTCATTAGTATGAAAAAGAGGGGCCATCTCAAAATAAGAAGCCCTTTTATGTTTGTGATAGCAGAGTTTACAGTAACAAAAGTAAGATGAGGCAGAGCCCAAAAAGGGAAGAAGCCAATGAGAGTGCAGAAAGATAGAATGAATCTAACACAAACATAGGTGATGGGAAGATCAGTCTATGTCCAAAGAATTCTACAGTTGACAAGACCCAAGAAATAAGACCTGAAAGGAATTAGTCACTGAGAAATGAGGTGACCTTCCTGAATTTCATAGTGGAACTAAAATCTCCAGACTCCTGATCCAACGTTTTTCCACTGTATCCCATAACTACAGTTTCAGGTGATTTAAATATTGCCCTAATTTAGATGCTTTAAATTTGAAAGAGAGTATGATCTTTTTTTTCCAGCATCTTCCATAGGATGAAAATAAGAAGCTGTGGTGGTTTGGGTTAACACTTGCAAACATAATTTAGTAAGAGTCCTGTAAATAAACATTGAATTTCCTTCTCATGCATCATGCAATCCTGCATTCCATCTATACTGAAGGCCTACCCGGGGTGTTTCCCCCCTGTAAGGGAGTCAAGCATATAAATAGATGGTTGGGAAAAAAAAAAAAAAAAAAAAAAAAAAAAATAAAAAAAAAAAAAAA
>NW_024412391.1:54738258-54748069 GCF_014898765.1 Herpailurus yagouaroundi | reverse complement strand
TATATATATATATATATATATATATATATATATGGTAGGATTGGCAATGAGAGATTTAGAAATAGGGCTGGTACTGTAAAGTGCAGTCAGATTATAAGGAATATGTCCTTGGTAAGGATTTTAAACTATATAATGTCAACCAAGAGTCTGTAGATGATTTTTAGCAAAAAGGCGACATGAACGAGTTTATTTTGGAAAATTACTCTAGTGTGTTGAGGTAAGTAAATGAGTAAGGCAAGGGGAGATAGCAAGGTGACCAAATCAAACAGTTGCCATAATTTGGGAAGATGGTGAGTCCGAAATAACACAGACACAGAAGGATTTGAGTCACTAGTTATTTCTGAGATAGAAATATTAGTCTCAAATAGTAATTAGAAAGTGATTATAAATTGTGGGTGCATGTATTAAAGGATTACTCAGTTTTCCACATGAAAGCATGGGGGCTTCAGTCATGTGGGATAAATAGATAAATCCCCATTAAAAAAATTTTTTTTCAACGTTTATTTATTTTTGGGACAGAGAGAGACAGAGCATGAACGGAGGAGGGGCAGAGAGAGAGGGAGACACAGAATCGGAAACAGGCTCCAGGCTCCGAGCCATCAGCCCAGAGCCTGACGCGGGGCTCGAACTCACGGACCGCGAGATCGTGACCTGGCTGAAGTCGGACGCTTAACCGACTGCGCCACCCAGGCGCCCCGATAAATCCCCATTTTATAGGGAACCTAACATACCTCTCAACTTCAGTTTGAAGTTCTATGAGAAAGGTAACGATGTTTTGTGTCAGTTTGACTCTAATTTCCTAAAGTTTAAAATAGAGGATGGAGTAGAAATGGGGGTTGAGTAGCCCCCAGCATGTAGTTGATGCCATGGCAGGGCAGAGGAAGGGAGAGTACTAAAAGCAAGATAGATAAGGATAAAATCATATAACTTCATGGAAAAAGGACTTGTAGCATTTCCTACCACTAAGAGGAAATCAGTAACAGGATATCACAAGCAGGGTAAGATTAGATTAGTTTCTAAATTGCCCTAATTTTGGCTGGAATTCTCCTTCTGGTTCCATACTAATTCAAAAACTTATCAAAATTAGCTGACATCTTTAGCATCAAAGTGTAAGACAGTCTGAGATGGATTTTTCTTTATCTGCCCTCCCATTCCTCCCATCTCATAAGAAAATTTTATAGTTTGGATTTATGGTTCACAGTTGTCTGTCTTTGCTATTATATACAGAAAATTTCTGGAAAGTCGCCTGTTATTGCCACAGGAAAGTGATGATGATTGGTTGAAGCACCACCTAAGGTTAAAATAAGTGAGAATTAAGTGTGTGTTGGCCATGAGGACTGAGTAATGAGTAAGAAACACTCACAGCTATAGGTTTTTAGGTGTGAAAATGAAATGAAAGAGCTATAGAGCTAATATTTATTACCACATCATTATAGGACTGTGGGGTCAAAAATATTATTTCTAAATTACAGCAGTCTCTCCTCACTGCTTTAAAGGGAAATGGTGACATATAAAAGACAACAAAATAGAAAAATGTAAGAGATAATGATTCTTAATAAAAAACATTTTATTGCATGAATCCTATCCCCAGTTCCTAATAATGGGCTCTGGAAAAGTGCAGTGGAATCTTGTCAGTAGGAAAGGACTTTGGGAACACTTGGAGAGTGACATAAGTGTTGGGAGTTACCACCCAGTCCTTGAATCTCTGCCAAAAACATCATAGTTTAACGTGAAGAAGAGCTAGACAGTTTCATTCTAGAAAGGCACAAAGCATCTCTAACAATGAAAAGGAATATTTCTTAATGAAAAACATATTAATCTGAAAGAAAACTATAAGAGTATTAATTATATATACCTAATAACATACCTTCAAAAGTTTTAAGCAAAAAGAATATGATAGAACTAAAGGATAAATAGATGAATCCACATTCTGAGGAAGCCTAAGATACTTCTCAATAGCTGGTAAGTAGACAAAAAAAGCTAATAAGGATGTAGAAATTAGGTCAAATTTGTTCATTGTGTGGTTTACAGAATACAATTTTTGGCAAATGTTTCTGTCATAATTTTTGGGCTAAGTGCTGGACCATAATCAAGTTTAATAAACTTCAATATATTGAAATACTTCAGAATATGTTCTGTGAACATAATGCAATTAAGCTAGCAATCAGTAAGAAAAATATAACTAGAAAATTCCTACATGTTTGGAAATGAAGTGATACATTTTAAAATAACACAGTGACCCAAGAAGAAATCACAACAAACTAAATGATAATGAAAACATGATATATCACAAATTGTGGGATGCATATAAAGCTGTGCTTTGAGGGTAGTTTATAGTCTTAGTACACATACTAAAAAAGAAGTTTGGAAAATAAATTATATAAATATGAATATTAAAAAGTTAGAAAATAAAACTAAATCCAAAGGAAAGATAATGAAGGAAATAATAAAAGAGCAAAAATAAAAGAAACAGAAAACAGATGTACAAGAGAGACACTCAACTAAAGTAAAAGATGTTTCTCTGAAAGAACCAAAAACACTGATATACCACCAGTAAGACTGATAAAGAAAAATATAAGGAAGGCATACATTGTCTATATAGGAAATAAAATATAGATATCATTATAAATCCAACAGACTTTAAAAACTTAATAGAATGACATTATAAATAATTTCATGCCAAAATATTTGAAAATTTAGGTAAATCAGGTAAGTACCTATAAAAAAACTCACAAAAAAGTAATCAATAATTAGAAAATTTGTATAGGGTTTATTTCCTAAATAAATTAAATGAGAAACTGTCCTAAACTAAATGTCTACTCCCGGATGTTTTCATGGATGAATACTTCCAACCAGTGAGAAAGAAAGAGTGCCAAATTTAAACACTTTCATATACTAGAAAAAGCAGAGACATTTCTCATCTCTATGTTGGGGTTAGCATTTCTGTTCTACCAAATCATGAAAATGAAATTATAAACAAGGAAAATGATAGGGCAGTGTCTATTGTAAAAAAATGAGATTTCTCAGAGCTGGAGAAAAGAAATAATATCACATACTTAAAAATGTTATTGAAGACTGACCTATTTAAAAGGTCTTATGATTTCAGCTCAGCTAGATTTGCACCTGAATGAAATATACACAGGGTGAATAAGAAGTTGTAAAAATTGGCAAGTCAAATCAAGTGAGCTGCGGATATAAGATAAAGTAAGATAAGCCTGAGAAGTATGAAAAATAGCGATATAAAAGATGTTTTGTATTTAAGTATGAGAAAATGAGAGAAAAGTTGTTTAAAAAAAAAAAGAGAGATAAGAGTAATAGTCAAAATGTTGGCTCAGAATATAGAAACAAAACCAAGAACCCCAGATTACTTGTATCTGTGGTCATGAGCCCATGAGCAGGCTTCATCAATTTTCCCATGTTCAGCTGAGGTCTCCGGGGTGGTGGGGACTTTGGCGGTCAGGGAACTCTGCTCAGTATTAACAAATGCATATTGTAACTCATTTCTTAAAGCATAACAGAGACATTTCTCCCAATTTTGTGGGGGGTATGCAAGAAGTTGGGGCCTGATGGAGATTGATGGCAGCCTTGGAAGAAAACGTAGATGATGGATTACAGGCTTCACCCTCTTCACACGGTGCCCTTGTGATCATTACCAGGACTGCATTACCTCTTCTCACTATTATAATCAAGGAGGAGTAATTCTTTGCTTACAAACAAGGTTATCTTCTCAGGGAAATGTACTTTATTCCTCTGTATCAGTTTCTTTTTTATACATAGACTTATCTGGGGGCTCTTGGGTCTGAAATATGCTAAGGCTAGTAATTTAGTTACAGAGACATTTTTTTGGTAGTCTTATTAAGTGAAGTTCTATTCTATTTGACTGCATTTGTACAATTTCTGTGTTTTGGGGGCTAAGGAATGTTTGTCAGGGGCAGTTCTGGATTTACATTCAGAAGAGACGATTGCAATCTACTGCTTTTTCTACTATACAATACAAACCACGTACTGGATTCTTGCTAAGTCATTTGTAGAAAGCAAAAAGTGCCCTTCATGTGTACAGAGGGATTACTATTAGATGTTTGCAAGCAGACACGGGGTGCAAGAGTGCTGTTTGGTATCTAGCTTATGGTACCTAAGCTCAGTGGTCTCTAGGACCACGTCAACACAAAATCTCCATAAAGCCTGGGGTATAATTTGGATTCAGGAGGCAGAATATTGTTTCTAGGAAGTGATGTGGCCTCTGTGAAGCTCAACCCTATGACCTTGGTCTTGTGAAAAATACTTTCTAATGAATTGAAATAAACAAGCCTGAGAAAGTGACAACACCTAGTAAACATGAACAAATGGAGATTTTGCTGGACAGAACAAAATATTAAAATGATTCCTGATCTTTTGTAAACCATCCTAATACATAAGGAGAAAAAACAAGTTTTGTAAAAAGGAAAAGCCAAATATAGACAGACTGACAAACTGTGGTAGTTGAAAAGAAATAGTACTGCAAATAATTTAAGGAAACTTAAGTTAAATTATAGGACCCCAGTCACAATACACCCTGCACTGCAATAGTGATTTTATTATCATGGCAAATAAAACTAACAATGTTCACTTAGGATTTCTGAAAAAATGTAATAATATTTCTTTGTATTTTATTTAAAAAAATTATGATTATTTTGACTAAATATGTTCTTTACAGGGAAACTTCTTACTCACTGGGGGAAAATGGGCAAAATGATTTTGCTGTAAGTAACTTGTTTATGTTTCACAAAAAATATGCAAATGAGACAAAATCAAATCCCATTCAAACTTTAAATAGATGAAGAAAAATAATTAATGACACAGACATGGAATTACTTATTCCAAAATTGACTCTAATCTATTATATTTAAAATAATGGTGGATGGGGCGCCTGGGTGGCTCAGTCGGTTAAGCGACCGACTTCGGCTCAGGTCACGATCTTGTGGTCCGTTAGTTCGAGCCCCGCGTCAGGCTCTGTGCTGACTGCTCATAGCCTGGAGCCTGTTTCAGATTCTGTGTCTCCCTCTCTCTCTGACCCTCCCTCATTCATGCTCTGTCTCTCTCTGTCTCAAAAATAAATAAACGTTAAAAAAAATTTTAAAAAATAATGGTGGATGAAAAATTTTTTACAAAGATTTTAAGTAAAAGCTGTACTTTAGGCTTCAACCTGGTTTTAAGAAAAGTTCAAAATAAAATGTAAGAAATAATTAAAATGGAAAAATAGAAGTGTGGAACAAAACAGAATGACTGAAATGTAAAATATAATAGGAGTTAGAGACTGAAAATGTAAATTATAATAGGAGTTAGAGACTAGTCATGGAATGGATACACAGATAAGCAGGTTAAAAGCCAGATAGAGTCATAAGCTTAGTGACTGAAGCATGTTATATTCTTTTGTGCTAGCAAATTTAATTTAGGGGATAAGTGAATATATTAGATAAAATTAAATAACATACTTCGATTGATAAAGATGAAGGTTATTAATTTTGCTTTCATAATAATTTTGGTATCTGATCAACTGGACTGTGATTCTGTTTATACAGCATGCTCTCAATTTACTTAGATGATTATTTTCAAAAATATGGGGGCCCTTGGGTGGCTCAGTCGGTTAAGGATCCTGACTTCGGCCAAGGTCATGATCTCACTGCTCCTGAGATGAAGCCCCACATCAGGCTCTGTGTTGACAGCTCAGAGCCTGGAGGCTGCTTCAGATTCTGTCTCTGTCTCTCTCTCTCTGCCCCTCCCCTGCTCGCACATTATCTCTCTCTCTCTCTCAAATATAAATAAACATTAAAAAATTTTAAAAATTAAAAATTAAAATATATTTAAATTGCTAACTTCCTAAATACACGAGTCCATTCTTGCCCTGAAAACTATGAAAACCAATTAGAAAATTCACTATTTTATTTAAACATGTTTCATAATCACATTTTTTATTTTACATTCATGCTCTTTTGACAAATGATGTCAGACATTTTGAGCAAAAAGGTAGGTAAAATGGGCATGGCTTTCGAAAGCAATATTTAGAGCCCTTAAAAATATTTGAAAACATTTAGAAATTCTTGGAATGTCAGTAACAACTAAATTATATTTTCACCTACAATATGATAAGAACAGACACAGGAAATGATACTTCAGCTTCTGGGAATGACCTAACAAATTAAAAATCTTTAAAAAAGTAAACAAGAATTCAGAATTAAGTCTTCCGTAGTTTCTCTCTTCAATGATACGTGTATAATTTTTCCCTACATCTATTTAGAATGATGCTCTGTTTCTAAAAAGGAAAGGAAATGTCATCTTTTATTACTGGCCCAGAAGCAGAGAGAGCAAGGTATAAAAGCCGTTAAGTTTATTGAAATGTGCAACGTATTTTCCCAAACTTTGCAAAAGCTATTCAACCTGATCTTTAGCTTAACAAAAAACAGAATGTAGTTTTTGAATATTATATTCCTAGTGAATCTCTTTAGCGTTGGTTTTTAAAAATGTGCTTTGGAATTGTAGTTTCCCAGGGAAATTATTTAAAAAAAATAGTTTTGACTCTTTGATCATTACAATATGTACTGGAGAGCCAGAAACCATATTGCAAAAGAAGAATTTTGCTTTGTTTTGTTTTGCTTTTCCAGGGAAACATACTAGGGGACAGTTGACCTGTGTCATACTCTCTATCTTCATGGTAATATTTGAAAATGACTTTAAGCAATCAGACTCAATAAATTTTAAATAGGCCAATTCTTGACATTAGCATTGGTCATATAACATAGACCTTGTTTTATCATCTATGTGGCAAATCATGGGAAAATATTGAGCTTTGATCTAACCCTAGAAAATCATTAAGGTTCATATCACACATTTCATTTAAGTCACAAAGCACCTAATGGTGTTGAACAATTAGTAGGTACTTAGTACATATTTAAAGAATCATAAATTCTCGCAAGACAGTTTAGAACTACCAGAAAGACTATATCTTTGACCTAATTGTGCCCAACAATAGATAAACAGAAACATTCTATTGTCACCTTTATACTATATGTAAAGAATAGAAATATAATTTGCACTAATAACTTGTTATTCAAAAAAAGCAATAGAAAAAATAACAATATTTGATAAACTGATTACATGTTGAGTGGTTTTATTAAAGATAAAGATTTCTATTCAAATAGAACAGTTTGGAAAATGAAACATAAACAATTTATCCTTCTTCTCATTTGTAATAACTAATAAAAAGATTCCAACAAAGTACATACTATGTACTATGTCCTCACATTGTGAAATTGTGAACTCTGCTATAAAAAGTGTGGTCTCTAATTTTTAATGATTGTTTTTGAGTAGGAGAGGCCCTTGAACATATTCAACATAAATAACTGAAAAACATTACTTTCATAATGGCCATAACAATAAAGTAATCAATATTTATTACAAGATTTGTAAAATCATGAGGAAACTTTTATTGGTTAAAGAAAACCCTAAATAATGATAAAAATTGGTATAACTTTAAGAATTTTCTTTAATGCTGTAGAAAAAGACGACTCTCAAATTAAAACTGTTATTAGAAGCAGTTGAAAGCAAGCAGGAACTGAGGCTGTGCCTTGCAGTCTTGGCTATTGTTGTATTATTGCAAAGTCCCATAGGCAATCCTCACATGTTCAGTACATCCTGGATCTTTTGATTCTTTTGTCCACCCTCCAACCTGCACGGCCAGAAACCTTCAGCCAGGAAAGATTTATGGAGCTCCCACTAACAAGGTCAACCCTGTTTTATCACCAGAGGCCTTCTTCATAAAAATAATAACATCCATCTACAGCTCTGTTGGGCCAATTCTCTTGGCACTAACATTTTGTGTTTATCTTAACAACGAGTGCACACTCAAAGCCCCTAGTTGCAATGAGCACCGTCATCAATTCTACTGGGCACAGTAGCCCAGACTCCTGTGGTCTGTCAACCTGATGTCATCTAAGGTAACAAATCGGTCAATGTGTCTGTACACTTCAAAAGGTTGATAGGGTTTGCATTTTGAGATTAAGATAGTGAATTTTAAGGAGAATAATTTGCAACAAAGGTAAACATATTCCAACAGAATCATGAGTAAATAAACACACTCCAAAACACAATGGAGATCAATTAAAATACTACAAAACTCTGAATTGAAAAAACGTCTAATTTGAGAACACCTATCAATAAGTTATTAAAATGTAATATTTGTTCTGCTTTTAGGAGTCTTCCCAAAGCTATTTAAAAATATCAGATTGATATAAAAACAGACTCCTGAGTTGTAAACATTACATAATTTTATTCTCCTTTTACCAATTTAGACTTTAGGATATTTTATGAATGAACTAAATTATTGTTCCTGAAATTTTGATAATTTATTTAAATCATTAATTTTATTTTCTGGTCATATAAATTTGTAAGGTTTTACAAAATGTTTTGGGATTTCCTTTTGGAAAGGAATGTGCATAAAATCCAAAGAAATGCTCAATATTTTATTGTAATTGCATAAAGTAGTTCTCTCATAAAGATCATTCTTAACAATCTTAGTCCCCTGTGCTGTGATGAGAGAGGCTTTTCATGGGTATTTGGCCAAAGGTTTTTTTCTAGAGTTAATACTCCCACTCTTCTTCCTTAGGTGTCTTGGGATTTTTAACATCCGCAATACAGACAGGAACTTGGTTTTATGCCTCAAGAAAAGAATGGATCTTTTTTCATATAATAATCTGTAGTGCAATTACCAATGAAAAAGTAATATTGTGCACCATAAACTGAACAATCTGCAAGGAACATTTTAGTAATAGACAATTCTAAATGCAGAGGCCATAAGGAATTTAAATCAAGTGAAGAAGGAAATCAATACAAGAAAATAAAAAAAAAAATAACTCACCATTTCACATACAAAATAAGTTACAGGGGGAAATACAGAATACCTATTGTCTGCCATAAACCTTGAGCTCATCAGAAACCCGTGTTTTTTTTGTTTTTTTTGTTTTTTTTTTTTCAAAATTTTTTTTAACACTTATTTATTTCTGAGACAGAGAGACAGAGCATGAACAGGGGAGGGGCAGAGAGAGAGGGAGACACAGAATCTGAAACAGGCTCCAGGCTCTGAGCTGTCAGCACAGAGCCCGACGCGGGGCTCGAACTCACGGACCGTGAGATCATGACCTGAGCTGAAGTCGGACACTTAACCAACTAAGCCACCCAGGCACCCCCAGAAACCCGTGTTTTAAAAAAGTCTTATAATTTAAAAATTGAATATTATAAAATGCTTGAGGTCATTAAGTAACCAGCGATACAGGTGAAATTGGTCATCAATATAGCCTAGCTCAAGAATCAATATTTTGGTAAGAATATAATTTACCATTAGGATTTTGCTAGGTGAAGGCATAGAAGAGAGTCCTAATGGTTTATCATCTATAATTCCGAGGATTCTAATCTGCTCAATCTTATAATTAGGGGGTATTGCATTTATTTGCCGCTTTATTAATTTCTCAGTCCATTAATCAACAAAGACATGTCAAACAATGCCTGTATGTTTGATGCCTGTATGAAAATACAGGGATGATGGATAAAACATCCCTACCAACCAGCACCTTGTGGTTTAGTGGGGAACAAACATGTGAGCAAGCAATAATTATTCAAAGTCATTTGTACATATATATATATATATATATATACACACACACACATATACACATACATATGTATATATATATTTGTATATACATACATATGTATATATATATTTGTGTGTATACATATATGTATATATATTTTTGTATATATATATGTGTATATATATATA
>NW_024412391.1:54676922-54738158 GCF_014898765.1 Herpailurus yagouaroundi | reverse complement strand
TATATATATATATATATATATATATATATATATATATATATATAACTATAGAGGGAAGTAGGAGATAAGCAGTGCTTAGGAACAGTGTTGACCCCATGATGATCTTAACACAAATTGCTGAATTAATCTCATACTGGTATTTATTCTATCTTTATATTTATTAAACACTTAAATATAGTACTTATTGTGTGCCATACTACAAAGTAAACACTACATAGAATGTTCCAAAAACTTTAACAATATGAACTCATTTAAGTCACCTCATCATACTGGTAACAAAAACTAAAGTACCATGTCCTAAGGCTACATACGGCAATGCCCAGGATGATATCCCAAAAACAAAATAGATTATCATATAACACATTTTAAAGATGTGGCATTGATTAGTTCATACAATATTTACACTTCTGTATTTTTGAGGCTCACAGGACATACCAAAGGAAATCTATAAGATGCAGACAAAAGACTTTTCTCAGGGTAATTATTTTTTATATATTTGTAGTAAATAGACAATATATAGACCTTCACGCAGGACTAACTAGCCATTTTCTAAATCCTAAAATAGGAGAGACTGAAGTCCATTACCTTTCAACTACTTGGGAGAAGGAGAAACACTGTACTGGCTTCACACTATTTACTTGGGTTAGACCAAAGCTAGAAATACTGGCAGCACAATTCTGGACTAAAGGCTTCATCCCACCAAGACTTTACAAAGTGGCAATAGCAGCAGTGATGGCAGTATTAAAATATACTTATGGAGCATTTCCTGTGTTCTTAAGTGATTTCAAATATGACATCTTATTTGTTTTCATTCTAAGATTGTAAATGCAGCAAGATGTGTTTTTCGTTTCAAGGAAACTGAAACTGTGAACAGAAGTGACTTGCTTCATACACAGCTAGAACCCGACTGTCAAAGAAGTCTAGTCCTTGTTTTACACTCTAGTCCCTGCCAGGTCCTTCTGCTGGGCTACTAAATGCAGATAAATGCAACTTACTGCAAATCATATAGCAGGTCCTTCCAAGGCTCAATACTACGACTACCATTACTCTACTGCCTACCTGTCACCACTATTACTATGACTGAATTCACTTGCTAGCGATGGAAATGATTGGATTTTTCCACAGAAGTTCAGTGGAAGCCAGAAACAAAATCTAGAATTTTCGGTTCCCAAATTGTCTTTAGGTATCCCCAGTGTCCTTCGCAGCTATACCTGATGTCTAATACTACACAATTACCAGCTCAGCGTTCATAATTCCAACATTACAAAGCTCTACGTTTATTTCTCTGACATCCTGTCCTTGTGAAGTGGGGGTTTCATAAAACACCATGGTTAATTCAACGCAGGAGAAGAAATGAGAGTACTGGTATACAATCTGATTTCCAGATTTGAGCAACCGTGCAGTGCGCAACACGCACAATAGCCCATTAGGAAGTAATTGTGGTTGTTTAAGAATGAAATAAATGTTTTCAATTTATATGTCTTATTTTTTCAAATACATACTAAGTTGTTAGGACATAAATACTTTTAAGTTGACTTGACCGAACTGCCTAATAAACAGAACTGATGGATATTTCTCCTAGCCTAGGGATGTTATGAGAAAGCACTGAGACACTAAGCATCATAAGCCAAGAAAGTTTGAGAATTTCTGTTCTAGAATAAATATCTAAATGTCTCAGTAAATGACTTCTTCAGATTCCTTTATTAAGGAAGGGAAATACCTTCACAAAATGAAGAACAGAGGTTATCTTGACTTGATTACATTATTTCCTATTCTTCCATAAAGTAGTAGATGTTGGACTTATGAAAAGCAAAATTATTTTTTTTTCTTTTTACAAAAACAGAATATATTCACATGGTAAAACTTCAATACAAATGTAGTTGCATTGAAGAACAGTCCTTCATTTTTAGTCCCCCATGCTGCCTGAATTTGTTTGAACATGAATACTTCTAGGATTCTTTATGTTCTTTCACATTCAAAGTTTTATAAAATTAAACAATCTTCATAACCTTCTCCTTTTGTTGTTGTCCTTATTGTTTTTAACTAAACCGTAAGTTCACTAAAGGCAGGGACTTTCTATACTTACTTCACCATTATTTGCCCAATACTTATAAAGTGCTTGGGACTTAGTAGGCATGCAATAAATTCATGTTGAATTCATAGGTGAAGGAAGGAAGGGAGGGAGGGAGGGAGAAAAAAAGGGAGGGAGGAAAGGAGGTAAGAAGAAGAGATTGCTGCCACAACTTGCCTTTGTCCTGGTCCTTTTGTAAGTTTTCCTTCTGTTCTTGCTTTGGTTTTGTTTTGGTTTTGTTTTGCCAGCACCTTTACTTTCTATATCTTAAATTTTAGTTTGCTATGTGTTTTTAAGTTTGAAATTTTTGACCTCATCACTTTCTTTTCTTTTCAAAAAAATTTTTGTTACCGTTTATTTATTTTTGAGAGAGAGAGGGAGAGCACGAGCAGAGGAGGGGAAGAGAGAGAAGGAGACACAGAATCTGCAGCAGGCTCCAGGCTCTGAGCTGTCAGCACAGAGCCTGATGTGGGCCTCAAACCCACAATCTGTAAGATTATGACCTGAGCTGAAGTTGGTCATTTAACCGATTTAGCCACCCAGGTGCCCCATCACTTATTATGAGTTACTTGGGATGTTTTAGAAGTGTTTGCTATTATAGGCAATGCTGCAATAAATAATTTTCCACTTATTTTTCTAGGATAGATTCTTTTTAAAAATATACATTATTTATTTATTTATTTATTTATTTATTTATTTATTTATTTACTTAGAGCGAGAGAGTGTGCACGCACAAGCAGGGGATGGTAAAGAGAGAATCTCAAGGAGGCTCAGCACTGTCAATGCAGACCACGACGTGGCGCTCTATCTCACGAACTGTGAGATCATGACCTGACCTGATATCAAGAGTCAGATGCTTAACCCACTGAGCCACCCAGGCGCCCCTTCCTAAGATAGATGCTTAACAGTGAAAATTTTGTTTTAGATTTCATGTATAAACATCTGAAGGATCTAGCTTAAGATATTGCTGAATTATTCTAATACAGGTTTGTATCAGAGTTTTATTTACTTTTGGTTCTTGTAACTTCAAGTTTCCTTAAAAATGCAGACAAGGTACATGGAACTCCCATATAAATCTTATCCAAATTCACCATATTTTTTGCATTTTGTCCCATTTGTTTTATTATTCCCTTTCTCTCTCTCTCTCTTCTACACACACACACACACACACACATTAGAGAATATTTTTTGACAATTTGTTAGTAACTTGGAGGCCTCAGGTGCCTTTATTCCTAAATCCTTTCCTGTGTATTTCCTAAGGAAATATTTACTTACGTAATCCCAGTACAATGATCAAGATCAGGACGTGATTTTTCAGATATTAATTTGTAATGTATATTTCTTATTTCCTCTTCAACACTGCACTAAAGCTCTTAAGTTCAATGAATAAGTCCCACAGCACTATATACCTTCAGAATCTGGCCCAGTATATCATGCATAATGGAGACTAAGTAGATATTTCCTGATAACTTAAGGCAAGGAGGATAGGGTTTTCAGGAGGCACTCCTCAACTAGGTTTTATTTGAAAATAGAAGTTTATCAAAATTAAAACATAAGTTCAAGATATTTGAGCACAGCCATTCACATTCTGAAGCATGTACTAAAACTGAATTTAGTACTAGATCTAGTTCATTAATGGTTGATTACATTCATGCCGTACAATTAAAGTAATTATTTTAAAATTAATGCACTCTAATATGTTTAATGACTGAAATTAAAATGTGCAATTATAGTATAAATACATGAAATGATGTTGTAGTGTGTTTATTCTAATTATCTTGTGTCAGCTGAGACAGCTGTAGTGAACGTTTGCACCAGTGCCCAGGGAAGCTGTTCACAGTCCACCTAGCAGATGTGCTCCTGGACCAAGGGCCATGACCAAGAAACCACTCGCTGTGGTTCAGGGTTTGTGAGCAGAGAAAATGCTACCTTTTTCCTCATTACTCTTGATAATTAAGATAAATGAGTAGCTCGTTTATAGAAAAAGCCTAATCCAGGAATATCCTCTTAAGTATTACGTAAAAGATCTTAAGAGCTGCATTTTATACAGGCATAGACTTAAAGCCACAACTAGCCAGATCAAATAGTGTCCTGAAAACACTGTCCTACTGATACAGTCATTCTTACAAGTCTATTAACCAATATTGGCAAGTTGGATGAACAGGGGGCCTGTGCCTGAGACTTTTAAGACTATCACCTTAAATTCCAGGACTCAGAAGGTTCTGGTTACCCACCTAGATTTGCAAATCCCCCTCTTCTTCTCAGACTTACTTAGGTTTGGCAGTACCAATAGGATTTGGCACTCTTCCAAGTACTACCCCTTCTCCTTCATGTTTACGCTCTAACGTATTTTAGGGATAACGTAGCCCATATGTTTCTGATAACTTTGGCCTTATGTCATCAAAATTTTGTTTGCTTAGAATTATTTGAAGCCCAAGATGTCTTAGCAAACAAGACCTTACAGCATTTCTCTTTAAATGGAAGAGTGGATTTTTGTAGGCCTCACAACAGCCACTGAGGGGGAAAATGGTTTTGATTTGAACTTCCTATAGCTCATAGCTTCCCATACTTCTACTTTTAAATGCATCTAGTCGGCTTGGGATGCTATAAGAAAGTACCATAGACTGGGCATCTTAAACAAGAGACATTTATTTCTCATAATCCCAGAGGCTGGGATGTCCAAGATCAAGGTCCTGGCAGATTCAGAGATTCGTGAAGACCTTCTTCCTTGCTTGTAGACAGCTTTCTTCTCACTTTGTGCTCACATGGTTTTTCCTGGGTGCATGTACATGGAGGAGGAGAAAGAGAAGGGTCCCTCTCTACCTCTTACAGACTTTAATCCCATGATAAGTTCCCTACCCTTGAGACCTAACATAAATCTAATTACCTCCCAAAGGCTCCACCTCAAAATACTATCACATTAGGTCTTAGAGTTTCAGCATATAAATTTGGGGTGGAGCAACAACATTCAGTCCATGATATCCACAATGCACTAAAAACGCACTAAAGAATCAATACTATTAGATATTGTCTTGCACAGCCCAGGCAACAATGCAAATATCATTACACTCATCCTAAGGGTGAGTGGAAGGACTTCAGCTCCCATGTGATCATACTGCTATCTCAAGAGGGTAATAACATGGGCAGTGAGAAAAACATTTGACAAAGAAAAACTGAGATATGCCTGATCAGCATTCCTTCAGTGCTACCACTGGAGAAATGATTGGCTTTGCACATCAGCCTTATAGGACATATTGAGAGTCAAAGTCAACAAAATGACAAATTAACATGTTTCAGATAGAGATTCTCTTAAGAGCAAAGGAAAGGAATGCTTACTGTCTGTTATAAAAGACATGGGTGTGGGGCACCTGGGTGGCTCAGTTGGTAGAGCCTCTGACTTTTGGTTTTGGCTCAGGCCATGATCTCATGGTTTGTGAGTTCGAGCCCCGCATCGGACTCTGCGCTAGCTATCCATGTGGAGCCTGCTTGGGATTTTCTCACTCCCTTGTCTCTCTGTCCCTATCCTGCTCATGTTCTCTCTCTCTCAAGATAAATATAAAAATTAATTAATTAATTAGAAAAAAAAAAGACATGGGTGTCCTAAGATCAAGGAGTTTGTCCTATAATGGAACCCACTGTTAGGTCTGATGTCACCCTACTCAATCTTCCTGTTGCCTTGCAGGAATAGAGGCTCAAGAAACCAGTGAAAAAGCTGATATTATGCCTAATGCAATTGCTGTGAGAAGGATGAACAAATGGGTGGATATGTGATCAAGCAAATTGTAACAAGAAGTCAATTGTAGGAACTAGGTGGTGGCTGAAAGGTTATGTGGATGTTCACTGAAATTCTTTCAATTTTTTCAGTTGACTGAAAATATGCTTAATAAAATATTTGTTAAATATTTTTTTAATCCCACTTCAAAATTAGTAGTAGCTTGAGACTTCAATGAACTTAGCAAGACACATTTCAGTTACCTTGGCCTTTGTGTAATACTCATTATTTACAGTCACTCTCTTTTATCATGTTCCCAGTTACCCCAAACCTCACTAGGATTTCTTTAAGGCCTTCTGTCCTGCATAATGTCCCTAGCCATAAACCTATTTATTTCTCTACTCTCAAACCTTATCTATGTTATATTCCATTTTTGCCCAGCTCTTTGCTAGCTGTAATATCTGGAATGAACCTGAGAGAAAGCATCTAACCTGTACTCAAGAGGAAAGGATAACAAACTCTATGTCAGAGAACCTTAGTAATCCTGCTTATTTGGCAAATAGCCCCTGTTTATTGAGCACAGAGTTGTTTAGTAAAATAATTTTAACACATTTATTCCTCACAACAACCCTATTATTCCTATTTTAGGGATGAGAAAAGGTGAATCAGAAAAGTTAAGTATCTTGCTCATCATGGTTGCATGACATAGCAAGATTTGAACCATGACCTGGCAGACTTCAAAGCCTCAAACTGTAACTGCTTGTTTGTATTGTCTTCCAACCGTCTTTACATCTTTGAGTCTTTGTTTGTACAACTATTCTATTTTACATGGATTTGTTTTTAACATCAAATAAAAACAGAGTTAAGTAAGTACACTTAAAATATTAAAGGACTCTACAAATGCAGGTATAAATATTACCAAGATGTAAAGAATCTCTGAACTGGTTTTGACAAGTGAAATAAGGCCTCATATCTCATGAAAGGAAAGCCTCCGAAAATGTATCCTTATTTAACCATTAGACATCCATTCCTTTGGCAATTCCAAATACTGGGAGCACACACACACATTGAGTTATAATAACTCTAAAGTTCACAACTATTAGATTCTTTTTAAAACCATGTCTTGATAATGGAGAGAAATCATGAAGACACAGAACACTTATAATAACACAGAGAAGCCAGAAGAATGCCAATAAAAACACCTTTGCCCCAGTCATAATAACACTGTCTTGTGACTCATCTTACTTGTGAATCCCAATATATTCTGCTTCCAACCGTGGGGCAAATTCAATTTAACAGAGGAATATAAAGATTATAGTTACTTAACTCAGCGCTACCCCAAATTTAAAGTCTATCAGAGTCAGCATTTAAGGCAAACAAAAAAATATTCTCAGGTTTTGGATCCATCTCTAGGAGATTCTCACAGAGGGAACTGGTGGCACGTGAGCAGCCATCTTTAGAAACTTTACAAAGAGATTTTGATAAATAGTATATTTAAAGACCAGTGCCTTGGGGCGCCTGGGTGGCGCAGTCGGTTAAGCGTCTGACTTCAACCAGGTCACGATCTCACGGTCCGTGAGTTCGAGCCCCGCGTCGGGCTCTGGGCTGATGGCTCAGAGCCTGGAGCCTGTTTCCGATTCTGTGTCTCCCTCTCTCTCTGCCCCTCGCCCGTTCATGCTCTGTCTCTCTCAGTCCCAAAAATAAATAAACGCTGAAAAAAAAACTTAAAAAATAAATAAATAAAAAATAAAGACCAGTGCCTTAATCAAAGGGAACATGTTTCAAAACAATTTTTTTTTCTGGATACCATATCATATTTGGTAGGAGAAATACTTGGTGGTAAGAAGATGCTTCGAGTTATACTATGTATGCTGTTTTCCCCTCCACCACACACACTTAGTCTAGGTAGAAAATGTACTTGGTTACCCTCAGTGAATTAGATCACTCTAATTACACATAATGTATTAAAAGCTTATAGAGACTATTAATTTGGCCATCTAAATGTTAATTTTTCCTGTTACAAATATGTGTGTGTGTGTGTGTGTGTATGTGTCCAGAAAAGATCATTTAAAAAAAATAGCTAAGACTTCTTAGCAGTCAAAAAATAAGTTGTTATAAATTCTTCCTTGCACAAGTTTTTCTCTGGTGGAAAAATGTAATAGTGATAATTTACTTTGTATATTAACAAAAAAGGGTATTCAATGGTTTTGAGTGTAACTAATTTTTGCATCAGAAAACTGATGAATGCCTGTTTTTGGAGACATTATTCTGCTTATTTATATTGTTTAAGTCACTTGTATACATAGAGGAAGCAAAGAATGACTTTTCCATGCTTATGTTTCTGCAGTTTGTTACAGATGAAAAATAGTTTAATTTTGTGTGCTCAGAATAAAAGAGGTTAGAAGGTTACAAATCATGTTTGTATAAGGTATTACAGCATCTCTCCAGTCAATTGGAAAATTAAACTTACTGATGCATTGGCCAAATCAAAACAATGTGCTTATATTTTTTCCTCTAGAAGACTTCCAGCCCAAATAACAATTTGGCTTCCTATTCCTTCACTTAGAAAATACATTTTGATTTACCACAAGTGTCTAATTTAATCAGGGGTACAAACATGTAAAGGGTGTCTGGTTCTTATTTCATTGTGTTTTTGGAATATAAATGAGAAACAGTGAGAAATGTACTTTTTGAAGATATCTACTGTATATTTTCCCAGCACTGTTTATAAATTTCAAACTCTTTTGCCATAGTTATCTAAATGGTAAAGTTTTATTTGATAACTAAATAAAAAAATCTGGTTGATAAAAAAGTCACATCATCCTCAAAGAAGATATGAAGTTATATGACTCATGAAGTGTTTAGAGTACAAAACATGACAGTACACAGAGTCACAACCATTGTCCTATTCTTGTGCATAAATATGAGTAACACAAAAGCTTTAAGTCATGGTTCTTAGATCTTCTCAAAAAGGATTATTATTCAGTGATCACCTAGGAAGTGATCAATAAAAACTTCAGTGTAACACAGTTGGACCCTTTTTTCTAATCTAGTGGTAAGTTTGAGAACAATGCAAACGAGGCTTCTATTCCACTGCAGCTCTTTTCTATAACAGAGTTTACTCCAGGATCTCCCTTTATGTGTGTCCTGTGTCCTCTGTGTTGCAAACATAAAGTGAATGCTGGCAAGTACATGTGCTTAAAAAAAAAAAAAAAAAGTCACAGTATACAGAATTGCTTATTCTATCAACAAGAGCTGCTCCAAATAGGTTTCTATGCCATTAAAATTACACTTAAATACTATTTCCACCTACCAGATGGACTAATATTTAGAAGTTTGACAATGCACTCTTTTTGGAGAAGCTATGGAGAACTGGTGTTCTCAGACGAGGCAGATGAGTATACAAAATGGATCAACGACACTGTAATGGAATTTTGCAATAACCATCAAACACACATATTCTTTTTCCCTTTGTGGTCCCTTAAAAAAAACTATCTTAGATATATACTGCCAAAAAATAACAAAGAATATATGGACAAGGCTATTTATTGTTGCCAAACACTGAGATAATCCAAATGTCCAACAATAGTGAACTGCCTGAATAAACCATGATACACAACACAATGTATTATGCAACTATAATTGAACAAATCAAATCTCCGTAAGCTTCTTCAAACTGATCTCCATGATATACTATTAAATGAAAAATTTTACAAAATTATATCTATTGTACACAATTTTTACGAAGAAAAAGGGAAGAGATTATGATTACATGTGCACATATATATATTGTGTGTATACACACATGCACAATTTTTCCCCAAAAGGAGCAACTGACTTTTGAAATAAGAATCAATAAAAATGCTTAGGTACATGGAGAAGGTAAACATGGGGTGTATGAACGCAAATTCCCTCAGAATATATGCCTTATAGTTTTGATTTTAGATGCAGATGTTTTATCTAAGTAAGAAACATGTTGAAAATTTAAAAAACCAAAGCTTAGAAATTGAAAATAATTAACAATAATGAACTGAACTTCCTGTTAATGGAATATCAAAAAAGCCTTATTCCTAGTTATTCTAAACAAAATATTTTTAGAGTCTATCCCTAGTAGGACATATCCAAAGGACAAAAAAGAGCCACAAAGTAGCTTAAAACTGCTAAAGATTATATTACTTTGTTTCTACAGAGAATATAGTAGGTAAGTAATTACTTTAATGTCATTAAGAACCAAAATTTTCATTATAAATAGAACATATTTAAAAAAACATAATCCAAGAAGTAAAAATGCTACATTTATTTTTATTTGCAAGTATAAGTTTATATATTTGTATATGTGTGTTACTTTTTATTTTAATAATATACCAAACTCATAGAAAATGGAAAGTATAGGACAAGGAAATCCCATAAACTTTTTACCATTCCCCATATTTCTTTTTTTAAAGAAAAAAGTATTTCATAGTTCTGTCCACTAAAATGGTCCCTAAGCAATGACACTCTTCTAGCAATGAATATCCTAGCACCTGGACTGTGTATGATACCTATATACCATTTCCTAAAATTAATCAGAACTTTTTAAAGAAATAGCTAATACCTAATTCCAGGTTTGGGTTAGAAAATGTACATGATGAAACTAGGACAGCTTATCTTGTCTAAAAACAAAAAGGTTACCAGACTAACAAGGTCACATCAAAAGGTCATAGGGATATTTAAATATGAAAACAAATGATGAAGCTAGAGGATTTAACACAGCAAATACATTTTTGAAAACTCATAAAGCCAAGATCTTATTATGATATTCCAAAAGCACAATATACTCATAGATCATCTTTGCTAAGATATCAATGCATTATTTTGAAAATTAACAGAAATGAAACAAGCCTTTACCCTGCCTTTCCTGAACTAAGTAGCTGATTAACTAATTGAATATACAGTGAGGGGAAATTTTTCTTTATAAATATTAAATGCAGGAGAAAGAATATACTTGGAAAATTGCCATTTTTCACTGTGGATAAGATCATGAATTAAGAAAGATCTGTCACTAGGTGCTATAATCACTAGATAGACAGTTGGTATGGACCTTCATAATAGATGTGTCTACCTGATATCAGACATGATATGTTAATGTAAGCGTATATAGCACTACCTTGGAAATATCTTTGTTCTTCTCACTCTCCCGAACCTGAACCTAATCAATTCTCTAGATCTAATCATGGCTTTATGAAATATTACAGTGATGGAAAATAAAAGTTAAATGTCATTAAGAGAATTAAATATGGGCAAGTCTTCAGATTAAAAGATAACAGTCTTTTCAACAGATAAGTGAAAAGAAAAAGAGGGGATTGTTAGATGGATTTTAAAAGATTATAAGACACCTGATGCAAATCTACTGTTTGACCTTGTTTAGATTCTAATTCAAACAATCAACTGTTAAAAACCAAAGTGTTCACTAGATGCTATGAAGGAATTATTATAAATTGTCATGTGATGACGGCATTGTTATTATGTTAAAATAAAAGTGTTGCAAATGCAAATAAATATTCACAGTTGAAATACAATGTTTCAGATTGGTTTTACAATATTTCAGGCAAAAAGTATGTGCTTATGATGGGTGAGGTAACAATGGCAGAATGTTGGTAATTTTGAAACTTGGGAATGAGTTTAATGGTAATGGTATTTATTTTTTATTTTATTTTTTATTTTTTTTTTCAACGTTTATTTATTTTTGGGACAGAGAGAGACAGAGCATAAACGGGGGAGGGGCAGAGAGAGAGGGAGACACAGAATCGGAAACAGGCTCCAGGCTCTGAGCCATCAGCCCAGAGCCCGATGCGGGGCTCGAACTCACGGACCGCGAGATCGTGACCTGGCTGAAGTCGGACGCTTAACCGACTGCGCCACCCAGGCGCCCCGGTAATGGTATTTATTATAGTATCCTTCCATTTTTGAATATATTTCAAATTTTCCATAAAATAAAATTAATAATAATAATGAAATTCTGTGTCTAATAACTCAGTTATGTTAATGATGGATTTTAGGTCTAATTAAATTAATAAACAAGAACTCCATTACTGTATCCCACAGAGCAAGATGTGCGATGAAATCACGACACACACAGTGACACTCAGTGCTGTGAGCATTTAGTGGCAGACTTACTGGCATGGGGAGAAGGTATTGGTAACATCTGAGTTTTTAAAATCAAGAATAGACTTAAGGCAGTAATTCTGTGTTTAGTAGGAGGGTGAGTGTAATTGGACAGAGTAGAAAGCATAAGAGAAGAAGACAGGAAAACTCTGTGAAAAGAGGAGTCTGTTAAAATGCAATAATCCAAGAGTAAATAATCCCAAGGGAATACATCAAAATGAACTACAGAAGAACCTAACTGGTTTCAGAAAGCTTTCTTCCCCTGTAAGGGGGTTGGGGGGTGGGGGAGGGTTAATTAAATCTATATTTGGTTACTATTGTAATTAAACTTTGCATTTAAAATAAATTTTGTGAACACTACCCAGCAAGTATAAAATGGGAAGGAAGAACAAGTCAGAGGCAGTAGGATATTTCAAGTTTGTGAAGTTCGCAAATCTAAGCATTTATCAGAATTTGGGTGACAGATTAATCTACTTATCTTCTCTGGGCATGCATTTTCTCAACTGCCAAATGAGGATTTTTAAACCAAATGATCTCTTAAGTGTTTTAGAATTGACGTTCTGTGTTAGATGACCAAGTTTATTTTTTCTCACCTCGCCAACATTCCCTGATCTTTTGCACAGTTTCAGACTAGAAGAGTCTGCTTCCAGCCCTTGCCCCTCCTCCTTCATCTCTAAACATTCCTTCACCACTACCCACCCTCAACGCCGACTCACATTGTGGCAGCATGGGTGGATGCCAGAAGCAGGACGCTGGGAAGCAATTTATAATTATATATACTTCTGCTGTCACCCTGGAGAGAAAGATAATTTATAATAAACAACGGACCTCTTAAAATTATCAAAGCAGTGGTCCTCAGCTCACAGGGTCAGTTCTCCAGAGAGTCACTGATGGTTTCAAGGGTCTGGCTAACATTTGCATCCTGTGTTGCCTCCTCATAAAGTTCCCTCTCCTCTCTTCTCCTGGATTCTGTAAGGGCCACCCTAGGAAATGCCATGGCAAATTATTCTAACGAATAAATGATGAACTGCAGAAAGGAAGACTTCGGTTTGGCAAGTACGATGAAAAACAATGGTCCGGATAAGTCGATGTTAGGCAGGTAGAAACAAAAATGTGGAGAGCAAATCAAGCTAATATACTGGGAGAAACAGAGGACATCATTTTCTTTTTTCATTTAGTCACTACTGGGCAGGACAAGGTAAGCACGATAGAAAAAAAGAACACTAAATTTGATGCCTGAAGATACGTGTTCAAATTGAAATTCTACCATGTGTTAGATTTCTGACTCTGTGCTGGTAATAGAGGTTTAAACGTAGGGACATAAAATGATGATAACAAGAGTAACTTGCCTCACAGGCCTTCCTTTTCCTATCCACACCAGTGTCTTCTACCCACCATTGAATTGAGGCACTGATTCAGAAACCCAGACAAATCACAGCCACAAGGACCTCCTACTTCCGAGTCACTCATTTATTTTCTCAATTACTTTTTCACTCAGTTCTCTGAGGCAGTTTGGAAGGTATATTTGTTAATCTGGGAAGGAGACCATTGACAAACAAATTGCTGGTGCTTGACATCCACTGGGTCATTTACTGCTCATAGGACCTTGAGAGGAAGTTTTATCATCATGACTTTACAGATGAAGAAAGTAAGATAAAAGAAGTTAAATTACCCTTAGCACATAATTGTTAAGTGACAGAGCAGGGATTTGAAGCCAGACTCACTTATTCTATCTAATATTTACAGATTTAATAGTTAATATATTTTTCAAGAATTATGTCACTCAAATGTTGTATCTGAATATCAGTGAAATAGACTTGCAATTAGAAGAAAACGTTTTTGATTTATACATGAATCAGGGCAAGCAAGAAATGTAAACGGTGATTAGCAGTCTGACAACATCACAAAAATGTCTCTAAAATCAGCGATAGCAGATGAATCACATTTCTTGTCCCCATGTCAAAAAACTTTTTAAAAACTATATTACATTTTCCTTGTTAATAAATAAGCATACTTTTATTTCCCACATTACACAGGGAGATTGGCTCTTTGTAGTCTGAAAAATCATGCTTTCCTTCTGTTTTCCTCCCCCAAAGCAATCATAGAGGCAATTTACACAGTTTGTGTAAAAGCCATCTTTTCTTTCTAGAAGAAATTTAGGCATCTATCTGAATACCAGCAGAGGGAGTGGGGATCTAAAACGGATACGTTTCTGGGAGGAATATAAGAAAACACTTTAAAAGGCAATAGTTATTTTCTGACCCAGCACATAAACTGTAAAAATGATGCTTTTAATGCTTAAATTCTAATGTAAATATCATATCTTCTCCTTCCATAATCAGTTGAATGCATTAAAATTTAGAAAGTTTATAATGATAAATGTGAGAGGGAAAAATTAGTATTACTACTTTCCAAGGAACATATGATATGTTCTACCCTGGGCTTTTCTGATGGTTTCTGCAGTGCCACGTGTTAAGAAGGAAGGCTTTAATCTGTAAAGATGAATTTCAACCTCAAAACCCCCACTGATTTTAATGGGAGTGACACAGCTAACATGTCACAACAGACTTTGGAAAGGTACCCCTGAGTGTCCAATTATTTTAAGTGCTTTTCCTATTCACTGTCGCTCAACTGATCATAGTGGATTTATTTGGCAATAACATTCGTCTGACATGAACTTCCGGAAGAATCGCTCCATAATTCAATCCTAGTTAATGCTGCCTTAAAAATTAAGTGTTTCCGTAAGTTTTAAATAGATAACAGTACTTTCTAACAACTACGTTCTTAGATACAATTTTATTACTTAGGGTGAAAAAAAATCTGGCAAGAAAGTTTTTCCTTTTTTAGTTAAAATGGAAAAAAAAAAAAAAGGCTAAGAGAAAACATCCCATCATAGGTCCCAGAAAAAAGTCCCCAACCTGGAACTGGAGATACAAGCATTTTCAAAATTACCTTAAAAAATGCAAAATACTCAGTTCAATATTCATCTATTAAAAAAATTACTGAGTGTTTAGCATTAGTAAGCATTCCTTCTTCTCTGAAGTGGCTTTTCTAGGATTATTGTGTGTTCCAAGTCCTCAATTTTATAATGCCAATTCTAATTTCAAGATTATTATATAAGACACTAATTCGGTTCCCCAAGTATGATCCCCAATGGGCACAGAGCTGTATCTGTTGGTTATCCATGCTTCACATCAAACCCCCTGCTGCTAAACTGCTACAGTGTGTCATATCATAATGAAGATAGCAGTGAATAGAATCCTTCATTATACTCAGAGAGAAAGTGTCTATTTAAAATAACTGGAGAGGGGCGCCTGGGTGGCGCAGTCGGTTAAGCGTCCGACTTCAGCCAGGTCACGATCTCGCGATCCGTGAGTTCGAGCCCCACGTCAGGCTCTGGGCTGATGGCTGGGAGCCTGGAGCCTGTTTCCGATTCTGTGTCTCCCTCTCTCTCTGCCCCTCCCCCGTTCATGCTCTGTCTCTCTCTGTCCCAAAAATAAATAAACGTTGAAAAAAAAATTAAAAAAAAAATAAATAAAAAATAATAATAAAATAAAATAACTGGAGAAAAGCCTGTTTACTTTTCTTTTTGTTCTTCTCAAGGTCATTAGGATTTATGAGCAGTGGAGAGGATAGGCCGCACAATCAAGCTAGAGGAAGATACAGACCTGGCATTCATATAAGATAATATAAAGCTAACATGTGTTTTGTCTGATTGAAATGCAATCAACAATTTAGAATTTGTAGGTATCTGTGCTTACCCAAGGCTATAGCTAAAACTACTCTCTGCCATTTCACCCAAGTGGGCAGATGTTATTTCTATATCGCCTGAATCAACCCCAGGACCATGTAATTCTTCCTTCCAATTAGCTTCTTACGGTACTAAAATAAACAAAAACAGGAATCAGGCAGCTGCTTGTGCTACAGAGTTGTAAGAGGTCTTGAATTTTTGTTCCTGGGGATGAGGAGGAGTTCGTATAAATAGAATATAGCTACTTCTGTAAAAATTAACTAATGTTAAATCCCCATGAAGTTGTAACTTTAAAATATTTTGCATCATTCCCATCTCTCTTCATAATTTTTGGAAATATATTTCTTGGTTGGATAATAACAAAGAGAGTCTAAGAACTCCAAATAGACTCTTTACTTCTGTTTTTAAAGTAGAAAAGTAAAATAAAAATGACTATCAGATGAGCTGTCTGATGACTTTTTAAAGCTTAATAACTTCAGCATGATACAGAATTCAGCATTTTAAAATGAAGTATCCACCTACATACTTGGCAAGTTGCCAAAGTCTAGACTACCACTATGGCAAATTTAGAAAAGAACAGGAAAACACAATTTTAATCTTGTAAAGATCTAAACTGCCTAGAAGGAATATTCATTTTCAACTGAGATTTATCTGATTTTTCTTAAATTAAGAAGTCAAATTAATAAATTTACTTGTAAAACCGTTTTGAGTTCAATGACTTGAATTTACCTCAAAACCTCTAAAGAAGAACTGAGTGAAGTTTTAGTACTTGAACATTTACTAGGTGCCAGGAGCTTCATATAAGTGATACAGGTAATTACTGTTACTTTCTTTGTACAAATGAGGGAACTGAGTCATAAAGAGGTTCAGAAACTTGCCCAAGTGTAGATTCTAAGTGACAGAGCTGGAATTCTAATGCCAGAAGTCATTTTCTAGAGTCTGTGCTGGTAACCAGTCTTGCACTGGCGTCCTGTGATAGTGTGTTTATGACACTACTGTCCCCAGTGGCCACACGACTGGAAAACATATGCGTTATCCCCCGAGAGTTGCTAGGGGACTACAGATAATACCAGGTGGTGTGTTTCCTCCTGTGTTTGTTCTGAAACTTAATTAACTATCTGCTCCTGAGTCTTTGTTTGTGGAACAAATAAAAAACTACAGAGAAGTTTCTCAAGTGATATTTAGTACGAATATCATACCTGAAATAGTTTCCTTCATCTGCATATTTTTTAATTTTTTGAAAATCTTTATTTATTTTTGAGAGAGAAAAAGACAGAACAGGAGTAGGGGAGGAACAGAGAAAGAGGGAGGTACAGAATCTGAAGCAGGCTCTAGGCTCTGAGCTGTCAGCACAAAGCCCGACACAGGTGTCAAGCTCACAAACCGCAAGTTCATGACCTGAGCTGAAGTTGGACGCTTAACCAACTGAGCCACCCAGGTGCCCTTCCTTCCTCTGCATATTATCTCCAATACCCTTGTAGATATAGGAAACTGCTGTAGAGCATAGGAAATGAAAAATTCAGATAAAAGTGGGAGAAGAAAATAAAGCCAGGACATCTCAGAAAGTACAAAAT
Source organism: Herpailurus yagouaroundi (assembly GCF_014898765.1). NCBI lineage: Eukaryota > Metazoa > Chordata > Mammalia > Carnivora > Felidae > Herpailurus > Herpailurus yagouaroundi. The sequence continues at coordinate 54,720,906 of NW_024412391.1, read as the reverse complement.
TATATAATATATACACATATCATGTATAATTATATGTAATATGTAATGTTAATATATTATATAAAAACATAACATATAATAAGCATATACTAACATTTAATAAAAAGAAAGAGAGAGTGCTGTGAAGTTGAGAGAGCTATTGTAGCAGCCCCTTCCACCTAAATTTAAGGAAAACTAATTTCCCATAAAATGAGTAAAAGGACCATGGTCTCACATACCAGAGATTTGACCAGGTCAAAGGAAAGGAAAGGAAATCAAGTTTCTGTTCAGTTTATTAAAATGATGTCTTATTTAAAGAAAAAAAAAAACAAAGAAAAAGGAAAGGAAAAACATATTTAAGACACTTAAGGAAAGAAAATGTGAGCCCAGGATATTATGTGATTTCCAAGTATGAAAGCCAAGGACACACTGTTATCAGCATGCAAAAAGTCAAGAAATATTGTTCCCAGAGGAATCTACTGAAGAACTTCAGAAAACCTTAATGAATGGGGAAACATTTATATAAGGACTGATTGCATGATTATCAGGGCTAACCTCACACAAGAAAAGAGAAAAAAACACAACAGTATGCTCCTCCTGACAATGGAAAACAATACCACTTATAAAACGATCTTGTTCCTAAAACCAAACTTGAACCTTATCCAGCCTTTAGATTCTACCAATAATTCACAGGAATTACAAAGACAAAGGAATATGGTAATCTATACCACTGGGATGAAATCAGCTAACGCAGACAGGCATATATGTGGGAAAGAGAAGCCCAATGCCTTCGACAAATAAATTGCAAGGCAAAAAAAAAAAAAAAGAAAGAAAGAAAGAAAGAAAGAAAGAAAGAAAGAAAGAAAGAAAAAGAGGGGGCGCCTGGGTGGCTCAGTCGGTTAAGCATCCGACTTCGGCTCAGGTCACGATCTCGCGGTCCGTGAGTTCGAGCCCCGTGTCGGGCTCTGTGCTGACAGCTCAGAGCCTGGAGCCTGTTTCAGATTCTGTGTCTCCCTCTCTCTCTGCCCCTCCCCCATTCGTGATCTGTCTCTCTCTGTCTCAAAAATAAATAAACGTTAAAAAATTTAAAAAAAAAAAGAAAAGAAAAAGAGAGATAAGAAGTGGAGCTTATAGTTAAATGAGATTTAACAAAGTAACTTCTGCAAGGTAAGAACTTCATTGCGTCTTTATGAAAAACTAAGCTACAAAAATGTTATCACATTTATAAGAAGATGAGAAGTTTGAACATTGAAGAGATAGCCTGTGATATTAACCAATTCTTTTAAACCATTTTTTATATGTGGCATTGGCCCGGGAAATATACAAAAAAAAGGGGGGGTGAGAAAAGCATGTTCTTTAGATATTATACTAAATTATTAGCAGATCAAATGAATGCAATGATACAATGCCTGGGTCTTGCTTCACACTAATTATGTGGGTGTGAAAGGGACAGGGTCAGTCAGTCGTAGGTGATGGTTGTTGGGGTGGAGGGTGGGTCCTAGATGCTTATTTTTATCATTCTTAAAAATTCATAACAAAATTAAATGGAAATAAGATAAAGACATTTTCAAACAAATAAAAGTTAGAAGAATTCATTACCTACAGGTCTGTGTGAAAAGTTTCACTGAAAGAGACTTTCAAGAAGGAAACTTAACCCAGATGAGCACACAATAATGCAGGAAGGAAAGAAAATCCTTGGGGAAGGTAAGAAGTGAGTAAATCTATATGAAAACTATTTAAAATAATACTAATTGTCTTATGGGATTGATACATGTAGAATTAAAACACCTGACAAAAGTGAAAAAAGATAGGAGAAGGCTTAATGGAAGTATTCTGTGTTTCTTGCATTATCTGGGAAGCAGTAAAAGCACTAATTTACATTCAGCTATAATGAATCAAGAATGCAAGCTGTCATCTGTACATGAGGTAGAGTAACCTCCTCTTTGGAAGATATTATAGTAGTTATTTATTTATCTATTTTTATTTTTAAAAAATGGTGTAACTATTGAAATGAATTTAAGGCAGCTGCTTCTTGCAGTAAAAATCCTCTTTTGTCCTGCTAACACATCCCATTAGTGTTAACATACATAGGTAACTAAAACTGGATGAAGAGATAAAGAATAGGGAAACAAGACTGAATGCAACCCTGTCCCCAAGGGAAGAGATACAAATGCCAAGGAAAGCCCACCACCAAGAAGGCCAACACAAGACAGCCTGTGAACATCTCATGCAATAGTAGATTCTTTACACTTCTCAGCCCCCCTCCCATACTAGACTTGACTTAGTACAGTAATGTTTGTTTTTGTAATGGAAGAACAAACAAAAATTGATCACATTTTTGGCATATTTCTGTTTCCTTATGTCACGTAAATAATGCTTGAAAGTTTAACATAAATATATGTCTCAATATATACTTCCCAGATACATCAGCTTCTTTTAAGAGCAGAGAGGAATAACAAAAGGAAACTTAATCTATAATGCTAAAAATTGACATAACAACCTTTCTTATGAAAGAGTGTCAGTTCTGCATGGAACCAGTACTTATAATCGCACAGTCCTTAACAGTCTGACATTAATCACCTCATTTGTTGAGCCTCAGGATTATCTAATAAGGTAAAAGGAGACAGTTTTATCATTTCTGATTTTTGGATAAGGGAAAGGGGGATTTGAAAGAATAAGTAATTTACTTAAGGGCAAATAGATACTGCTGATTAAGAAAAGGAATTGAACATATAAAATAGGTTAAATAAGTTAAATGGAACTTATTCTGTTGTAGTTTGTGTCATCTATCAGAATGTTGCACACGAAAAAACACAGCAGTTAATGCTCTTTGAAATACTCTTATGCTATCTTCTAAAATAAAATTAGCCAAAGAAAATAGTCAACAAAACTAAAAGGCAGCATACAGAATGGGGGAAAATATTTGCAAATGACATCAGATAAAGGGTTAGTATCCAAAATCTACAAAGAACTTATCAAACTCAACACCCAAAAACCAAATGATCCAGTGAAGAAATGGGCAGAAGACATGAACAGACACCCTTCCAAAGAAGACATCCAAATGGCTAACAGACATATGAAAAGATGCTCAACATCACTCATCATTAGGGAATCCACATCAAAACCACAGGTGCCTCACACCTGTCAGAATGGCTAAAATCAACAACACAAGAAACAACAGGTATTGGCAAGGATGTGAAGAAAGGGGAACGCTCTTGCACTGTGGGTGAGAATACAAACTGGTGCAGCCACTCTGAAGAACAGTATGGAGGTTCCTCAAAAAACTAAGAACCATCCTATGATCCAGCAATTTCACTATTAGGTATTTACCCAAAGAATACAAAAATAAAGATTTGAAGAGGTACATGCACTGTAATGTGTATAGCAGCATTATCAACAATAGACAAATTATGGAAAGAGCCCGAATGTCCCCTGACTGATGAATGGATAAAGAAGAGGTGGTATGTATGTATGTATGTATGTATGTATCATCTATCCATCCATCCAATGGAATATTTCTCAGCCATCAAAAAGAATGAAATCTTGGGGCGCCTGGGTGGCGCAGTCGGTTAAGCGTCCGACTTCATCCAGGTCACGATCTCGCGGTCCGTGGGTTCGAGCCCCGCATCAGGCTCTGGGCTGATGGCTCAGAGCCTGGAGCCTGTTTCCGATTCTGTGTCTCCCTCTCTCTCTGCCCCTCGCCCGTTCATGCTCTGTCTCTCTCTGTCCCACAAATAAATAAAAAAACGTTAGAAAAAAAAAAAAAAAGAATGAAATCTTGCCATTTGCAACAATGTGGATGGAGCTAGAATATATTATGATAAATGAAATGAATCAGTCAGAGAAAGACAAATACCATATTATTTCATTCACATGTGGAATTTAAGAAAGAAAACCAGAGGCGCGCCTGGGTGGCTCAGTTGGTTAAGCTTCCGACTTCTGCTCAGGTCATGATATTGTGGCCCATGAATTTGAGTCCCACATTGGGCTGTGTTCTGACAGCTCAGATCGTGGAGCCTCCTTTGGATTCTGTGTCTCCCTCTCTTTCTGACCCTCCCCCTCTCATGCTCTGTCTCTCTCTCAAAAATAAACAAACATTAAAAAAAAAATCAAATGAGCAAATGGGAAGAGGGGGAAGAGAAGAGTGGGAAATAAACCACAAGAGACTCTTAACAATAAAGAACAAACTGAAGGCTGATGGAGGGAGATGGGTGGGAGATGGGCTAGATGGGTGTTGCATAATGAAGAGCGCCCTTGCTGTGATGATCACTGGGTATTGTATGTAAATGATGAATCACTGAATTCTACTACTGAAACCAGTCTTGCACTGTATGTTAAAAATTAAATTTAAAAAAAATAAAAAAATAAAATAAAATAAAAGAGGCATCAGTCTCTCTCATTATAAATTACTTATGATAATGTTTGCTATTTTTCACCTGAGAAATATGTAAACTAGAGGTTTGTCTATACATTTAACAAGATTATACTGGGTCAATGGTTTATAGGCCAATGTCCTCAGACAATATTTTCTAAGGCTTTTTCTACTTCAACAATGCTTTCATTTGTTCAGAAAATTTGGGAGTAATGCTAAGATTCGCTCCAGGCACTAAAGAGTCTTAAAGAAATAGTATTCTTCAACATACGTGAAACTTCACTCCTTTGCTCTGTTCTGGGTTATCTATCCTTTCTTCATTAATTTTCATCCTTTCTTCCCCCTAGCCTTCATTCTGTGTAGTTTCTTTTGATCTACTATTGAGTAATTTTCTCTGCTGCTTTATGCAATCTGCTATTAAATCTAAGTACTCAGTTTTTAATTTCAACTTTTCTATTTTTCATTTCTGCAAATTATTATTTTGCAAATTTTCAATGTAACTTAAAATTATATTCCTAATATGTGTATTTATTTGCAAGATTTTCTTTTATTTCTTTAAGTATATTAAGCATAATTGCTAAAATCTTTGTATGATACTACAGATGTCCAAAATCTCTGTAATGAAGTCTCATTTGTCTGTTGTTTTTGCTAGTTGTTAAATATAATTACTATTTCCTTGTGTGTCTGATTTTCTTGGATGTGTGCTGGTCATTGCTGTTGAAAACATAATTGAGGCATAGACAAGCATCACTATTTTTCCAGAGGCATTAATTGTCAGGTGACTAGATTACTACTTTAAACTACATTTACTTAAAATGTCTTGGACAAACTTGGCCATGTACATTTTGGCTATAATTATCTCTTTGAGCTAGTGTGTGATTTATAAACTCTTAGGGATTAATTTTATTTTCACATTTCTTTATTCTATTTTCCTGCATCAAGACAATTTCCCCACATTCTGGTTGTGTGTGAATGACAAGGATGGTTTGTATCGGTTTGACCATGACTTTTTGAGGTCTTAGCTTAACTTCTACCCTCTTGGTCCCAAAGATAACCAAAATCATCACTCATTTTCTCACTTTCTTCAGGATTACCAGATGCCCACACAATAAAAGTGGATTGGAATGCTACCTTAATTTTGTGTCCTCACTGTCTTCAAGATTTGGTGTAGTGATCCTTCACTATTTGGACATCTCTCTGAAAACATTAAGACTGCTTCTATATTCATCCAGAAGTTTTAGCTGCCCTCGGAAGGAACGTTTATCCCAGTCACCTGGCCTACTCTTTCTAATGCAGGAATCTCTGAGTAGTATTTGGCAGAGTTCATCATGAGTTTTTCCTTGAGAAACTTTCTTCACTTTCTTTTAGGACCCCCACACAACATGAATTGTCTGTTGCTTTTCTAGTATACCTTGCTGCTTCCTTCTAGAATCTTCAAATTAAAAAAAAAAAAAAGACCACCACAAGACTCAGCTTTTAGAGATTGTTCTTTCTCTAGACTCATTCCTTTGCATCTCAATGTCTCTCATAGTTTTAAATACCATCAATATGCTAAAGATGTGCTCATCTGTATCTCCAGCCTGGCCTCTTCCCTGAACGTCAATCTTCTATAAAATCTCCTCCCTGACATTTCCACTTGAGGGTGTAATAGGTATCTTAACTTTAACATGCCCAAAATGGAACTCATAAACTTGTGACTCGTTAAATCTACATGCCCTGCTTCTCTGGACTAATTATTCAGAAGTAAAAATATATTTAATTATTTTTATTGTAATGAAAATACCATTTCTTAAATTACTTTTAAAATACTTATGTAGGGCGCCTGGGTGGCGCAGTCGGTTAAGCGTCCGACTTCAGCCAGGTCACGATCTCGCGGTCCGTGAGTTCGAGCCCCGTGTCAGGCTCTGGGCTGATGGCTCGGAGCCTGGAGCCTGTTTCCAATTCTGTGTCTCCCTCTCTCTCTGCCCCTCTCCCGCTCATGCTCTGTCTCTCTCTGTCCCAAAAATAAATAAAAACGTTGAAAAAAAAATTTTAAATACTTATGTATTATTTGATTTACATGATATCTTAAAGCCAACAATTCAAGACTAATAGATGTAAGGGAAAAGTATTATTTTAATCTTTAAACAAAGACAAAACAGAAATGCAAAGTAGTATAATTATTAGTACTCGTATAGAATACCAATTCACAAAGTACTTGCAAACATATAGAATATACCAATTAGTACTTGATGTTGCCATTTCAAAGATGAGTAAGACCAGATCCCTTCTTTCATCTTCTTGAATTGTTATAAAGTGATAGAATATAAGTTCTAGCCTTAGAAGTGGTCATTTAGAGTACTCTGTTGAAAAAAAATTCTGAACCTGTATGGTGTCAGTGAGACAAAGAATCTTAATCAATGAGCACTAATTTTTATAGTGTGGAAATCTGGAATTCCTGAAATGGTCACCACATTCTGCTTCTCTATATAAGTAATAATAATTAAAGCAATGATCACAGCTATGGTATGTACTATGTGTCAGCTATTAAACATGTAATTATTTCATTTAACCTCACAACACTTTGAGAGGTACGTACTATTAATGTTTATTTTAAAAATTAATACATTGAGGGGCACCTGGGTGGCTCATTCGATTAAGCATCGATTTCAGCTCAGGTCACGATTTCACAGTCTGTGGGTTTGAGCCCTGCGTCTGGCTCTGACAGCTCAGAGCCCGGGGTCTGCTTCGGTTTCTGTCTCCCTCTCTATGTGCCCCTCCTCACTCGCACTCTGTCTCTCTCTCTCTCTCAAAAATAAACATTATTTTTTTTTATTTATTTAAAAAATTTTTTTAAAAAAATAAGAAATTGAGACTCACAGAAATTAAGTAATTTGTACAAGGTCACAATAATTAATAGATGATTGAGTCAGAATTTGAAATCAGGTCCATCTGACTTTAAAATCTCTCTTCTTATCCTCTTGATGAAACTGCCTATCTGAAAATTAAAGGTATCTAAAGATTAGGAAAGAAACTAAGTGAATGTCTTAAAAAAGCTTATGAATACATGAAAATGCTTTTGTATCTTGACCAATAAAACCTGCCACATGCATAGCTACTTGATGTCAGTGATGGAAGAAAAACAGCTGTAGTGGTATAATTTACAAGGATAACTAAATTAACCATCTCTACCTTATGGCCTTTGGAGGTATTGATTGAAATGTAGACACTTTTTTCAGAAGTAGATCAACTTTTCAGCAGCTTGCTCACTCTGTCACTGCCATCTCTGCACTCAAACACAACTAAGAGAAGCAATATCTTTGTTAGATTGGGGGGCTGTTCTGTGAGACAGGAGATGTCAGTGAACCCCCTGATGCCTGAACATCTTATCCAGGGTTGGACTCTTTCCGCAGTTTCCCCCTCACTGTGTCGTCCCACCACCTGCCTGTAATAGGAGGAGGTTAAACCCTAGAGAAGCAGCTCCTCCCTTGGCTGCATTTTCAAAGGATGAAGAGGAAATTCTGTTGCGTTTCTCTTCCAGTATGAAGAGTCACCTTCTGTAGGCTGAGGCTCCTGAGACTACAACAAGGTAGCCAACTAATGGTCCAACTAGTCTAACTCTTCAGTGAATTTCCACCGACAACTTTCTCATTATTAAAGATTGCCTACTTAATTCATTTTGAATTAATATCTTTTTATCTGAGCAAGTTATCATACTTTTACCTTGGACATCATTTTTTTTTCCTCCAGAATTACATGAGATCTAGGGAAACACAGAACCCAAATGGTTTCTTTCTTCTCCCCAGTTGAGTTGCGTGTTGGAGCTCAGCCAAAGAAGTGTCAACTTTAAGTCCCAGAGGCCTTTCAAATTCCCAAATTAGAATGTGCTTTCTTGTCATTCCCATGGATGTATGTTTTGGCTTCTAAAAAGCATGCAAGGCATGGTAGCCATGTAGAACATAAAAGAATATTTTGATGTATATGAATGAATATTTGAGTGGGGGCAGTATCTGCCCTGTACTGGAACATTCCAGTGTAGTGCTACAATAGCTCTCTCATGTAAAATACTCCACTTTTCTTGCTTGATATTTTAAGACATTATTCATCTTGGTTCTTAAGAGAATTGAGAAATAAACCACAAAAAAATGGCCCTGTTTTGGGATTTAAATAACATGGAGTAATTGTGCTATTTTTCTTCCACAGTCTTCCTTAGCCTGCAGCAATAGAATATTTGCAAGGTGTTTATAAAGATGTTTAATACTAAGAAGTAACAAGAAATTCCCAGGCAGAGATGAGTAAAGATTTTTTTAAAAAGCTAATTTACATTTTATGGTAAAAATAAATTCATCAAAAATTTTCAACCATATATTAAAGATGATAAAGCAAGAATTATATTCTAAGTCTCCATTTGCTTTAATTCAATTTATGATCTTTTTAAAACTGAGTTTATATATATAAGGACTTTTTTAAGCACTGCTAAATAAATCTTTAAAGAGATGAAAAAGTATTTGTTACTCTGAAAATCTTTAAAAATCAGACTACAGTTGATAGCTGAGTTATATGTTTACTATTTACAACTTCCTCTCTAAAGATATAGGTATTGCATTCCTTGCCTTTTCAAATGTAACTTTATACATCTGTTGAGCACACATCTGGACATTTAGCCCAACTCATCATTTCCTTCTGTATGTCCAAAAACTGTCAGTTATTTCAGCCAAGATTCAGCCCTTGGGAGAACTGAAAAAGTTACATCCTTCTTTTGTCCAGGTTTTATAAACTCTTCTTTACCTTTTTCCCCAAGATACCAGTAAGTATAAAAATAAGCAGTCTGAATTCCTTCTGGCTCTGGAGAAAGGAGCATGGGAGGATAACGGGCATTTGCTCCATTAACATTTGCTTCCATAGAATAAAGAACAAAGTCTTCATATGAAAAAATAGCCACCACACAATTATTAATCAAATGTCTTTTTTTTTGACAAAGTAAATACAATTTGAATATAGAAAAGGAGCTTGAGCACCAAAGAGGAATATCTGTACTTTCAAAAAGATAAGGATCTCATACTTCATAATGTTAAAATTTTCAAGTCATCCTGGATAAATAATGATTCGGAATGTGTGTACACCAAATCGCTCAGCCTCAATCGACAGAATCACAAGAATAATTTAAAATGTTATAATCACAGTGCGAGAATTTAATACATCTAGGGGCGCCCGGGTGGCTCAGTCGGTTAAGCATCCGACTTCGGCTCAGGTCATGATCTCGCGGTTCGTGAGTTCAAGACCCGCGTCAGGCTCTGTGCTGATGGCTCAGAGCCTGGAGCCTGTTTCAGATTCTGTGTCTCCCTCTCTCTCTGATCCTCCCCCGTTCATGCTCTGTCTCTCTCTGTCTCCAAAATAAATAAACGTTAAAAAAATTAAAAAAAAAAAGAATTTAATACATCTATTAACAAAAGAGCAATAAAATACGTGTGACATTTGTGATTAAGAAATTTAATGGTGTGTATGTGTACTGTTATGTATGAGTTATACTTAATTATGTCTATAACTGTATAACTGTATGCATGTACCTGATTATTTTATATTTTAAAGTACTTATAAATGTTTTAAATGTTTATATATGTTTGTGTATGTTTATGTGCATGGGGGGAATGGGTGGGGAATGGGCGTTCTACTAAAACGCACAGGAAGAATAAAGACAAGTTATAAAAATGGTTAACTATATAGTGTGATCTCAATAAGTAAGAGGGATGGGAATATTTCTGAGTGTACAGTCTTATGCTTTGGAATTGTTTTATGTATCTAACCATGAAAATAAAAGTAAATATAAACAACTGAACATAAAAGGAAAAAATTAACTATATACCAAATTGTTACCATAACCATTGAAAATGATTATTTTGGGGCGCCTGGGTGGCGCAGTCGGTTAAGCGTCCGACTTCAGCCAGGTCACGATCTCGAGGTCCGGGAGTTCGAGCCCCGCGTCAGGCTCTGGGCTGATGGCTCAGAGCCTGGAGCCTGTTTCCGATTCTGTGTCTCCCTCTCTCTCTGCCCCTCCCCCGTTCATGCTCTGTCTCTCTCTGTCCCAAAAATAAATAAACGTTGAAAAAAAAAATTAAAAAAAAAAGATTATTTTAAGTAATTTTTGAAATAGGTCTCTGATTACATTCATAATAGAATATACTTGAAGGAAAAAACAAAACTGAAAACAAATCTTAAACTTCTACCAGTGGATTTTTAGTTTCATATTTTTATTATAAAACATTCACTGTCTACTATACAGCAAAGCAAATAAGTAAACGCATTAGTATTATTACAAGTCAAGATTTTCAGTATGGAAGAATATTGATACAAATATGAAAGTTAAAAGCAAAATGCTAAAATATTAAAATTGAATTTGAGATATCAATATGAAATCACATGTACTATATATGCTAGGTCTGTCCACATATAAGACAAGAAAATTGCCAGCTAATGGTTGCAAAAAAAAGAGGACAATTTTTTAAATCATCATTTTGCAACCCTCATAATAGTAATAGTAATTCTGGCAATTTTCAAAACTGGAAGCTATAATCATAATATGAAAGATTTGGTGAGGATAGAACAGACTTGTGTCAAAGTATAGACAGATTAACTGTAAATTACATGCAAAAACTGCTAATTTTTGACATCTGAATGAATTCTTAATAGTCAACAGGAAAATTTGTATTTTCCTTATGTTACTGAATCAGTTTGGATATGCAATTTTTTTTCTAGAAATTTGTTGTGTGTTTATTTCACAGGAATGCACACATATGTGATATATATAGAAATCTCTTTATTATTTATGTAGACATGATTTATTTATAGATTTCTATATCAATATTTACATATAAATATATACATATATAAATTTATTTATATATGGATTTCTTATTAAGGGGAAAATGTTCCTTTAAGGGTTTTGGCAAAAGCACACACAATCTTTCATTATCATACTTAATGGTGTAGCCACCTGCCTTATGGAGATCCTAATCTATTCTTGCCAAAAATATTTATCCTGAGTCTAATTGATCTGGAGTCTAAATCTAACATTCAATTTGCAGATAGCTGAGAGGTCAGACGGTATAGGTAAGCAATTCTGGGAGAAAATAGATAGATCTAGAATGTAGATCAATTTACAATACAACTGGCCTAGACAATTCAGATATAAATGGCATTAAAAAATAGGGTGGCAGTTGCAACTTAAAAGGCACATAAAAAGACACTAAAACTATTTGGTAAATATTGATTTGATTTCATAAAAATTTCATTAAAAATATTCTGGCATAATTGGGGGATTAAAAATGAACTGATTGATTGTTAGACAATGTGATGGATTTATTGTTTAATTTCTTAGTGACAATAATGTTATTTTTTAAAATTTTCTTATAATGGATGATTCATGATGAAGTATCTGGGGGTAGAATTAAATTTCAACATACATGGTAATTATTCAACTATACATGTATACAATTCAATTTAGTAATATTTAAATACATATTATTGTCAATTCATCTTCACAAGAGTTAGCATGTTTCCTGTTCCCTCTCATATCTTCAATGAGAATTGGGGCTACCCATTAAAATGACTGAGTTGGGGTACCTGGGTGGCTCATTCAGTTGGGCCTCTGACTCTTGATTTTGGCTCAGGTCGTGATCCCAGGGTCATGGGATCTAGCCCCATGCCAGGCTCCATGCTGAGCGTGGAGCATACTCTCCGTGCTGAGAGAGGAGCATACTCTCTCTCTCCCTCCCCCCTCTCCCCCTCTCTAAAATAAAAATAAATAAATAAATAAATAAAAATAAAAATAAAATGACTGGATGGCTTAAAACAACATCAACAACAAAAAGTACAACTAAGCCCAGGCCCCACTCCTAGCAATTCTGATGTAAGAGGTTCTGTTTATAATCTGGGTATTAATTTTTTTAAAGCTTCCAAGGTGATTCTGATATACAGTGACAAAAAAGCATCATAGCATAAGTCAATCAGCTCACAAACACTGTCTAGGCTGAAGGACTGCAATATGAGTATAACACTGCATGGGGAGAGAAAAGGCGAGCCCCGCTCTGTCTTATCCTAATACAGCTTAATCCTTATTTTCAGTAAAAATTTTGACACCTCAACAAACCAAGTCACAAAATTTAAATTTGCCTTCCTATCAATATATTTGAGGACTTATATATGTCAACACAATCTAAAAGAGGTAGATTTGATATATTTTGATATTAGTATATGTTGTATTTAATGAAAAATTTTAATTTTATTAAGTGGCTAAAGAAATGGCAAAGCCCAAAGACTCTGAGATCAATGGCCTCATGTCAAAATATTCATGTTCTGACACATTAACTCTGATAACTGGACACTCTTTGTTTTAGTTTCCCCTTTAGTGAAAGCGTTGTGATCGAAATCATCTCCTATTTTTTTTTAATTAAATAAAAATACATAAGAGGAACACTGAGAGAACTCAGTAAATGTTATTCACTGTTAACATTATTTCATAAAATGAGAGGTTTTCATTGCCTCCTAGGACAAAAAGTTGTGGTACTTCTTTGGCCTCAGTATGTTCATAAATATTTTACTAGATCTAATTCCAGTGAAGAATCTGGAGTCCTGTAGGTTTGAAAATGGTAGGGGCTCCTGGGTCGCTCGGTTGGTTAAACGACCAGCTCTTGATTTCGGCTCTGGTCGTGATGTCACGGTTCGTGAGATCCAGCCTGGCTTTCGGCTCTGCACTGACAGCCTGGAGCCTGCTGGGATTCTCTCTCTCCCTCTCTCTCTGCCCCTCCCCAGCTTGTGCTCTCTCTCACTCTCTCTCTCTCAAAATAAAGTAGACTTAAAAAAAAAAAGTGGCAAGAAGACTTCTTGTCACCTATAAAACAACCTCCTTACATTTAAATTTTAGTCAAATTACATTTCATTTAAATTTTAGTAACATTTAGTACTCATCCTTTACCCACAAACTTTTAACAAAACCCTTCAGAATGATAGTTGCTAGTTCTTCCTGTTGAAATTTTTGATGTGTTATACAGTGAAGTATGTGTTCAGGATCACTGAAAAGATGGTGATTAATGTTAATATCCAAGTAATATCTACTGCTACTCCACTGAGTTCCTGTTATGTTGTGGTTATGTATTTCATTACATTGAAATATTCTTATTTATCTCCATTCTCAAAATATTAATCAATCTCTTTTCTTGACATTGGAAATTATGTATCGCCTTTTCATATCCCAGTTTTCCACTAATATCTGTCAAAAACCCAAGCTATTATGGTAACTTAATATGCCTAGTTAATTATTATCTAGTGTTATTTAGATGATTATTTGCACTATTCCTTTGTTTTTAAAGAGAGAAGTATACTGAATCCGACACAAGGTTGCGGCAGGCAGGGGGGCAGTGAGGCTGTATGCCATATTCCATTTTAGCAAAATTTTAAGTACAGATCTTGGCTATAGATATGATTTATATATCACTGCCTCCACTGAAATATTTTCTATTCAAACTCATTTACATTCTTTGTTTTCTACTTTCTATTCTTTTAGCTGTATGTTTTATGTGCAGGTCACTATGTCCTTACTTAGAATCAGTTTTTTTCCCCTAAGCAGTATTATCACTGTGGTACAGCCCATCAAAATTGTGCATAATTACATATCTTCCTATATTTCTAAAAACACAGGAATCACTGCTAATGAAATCTAGTACTTATGAAATAAGTACTGATTGAACTGACACTTGTATAGCTGGTGTGTTTTTCTGGGGCTCATCTATTTGTTTCACTCACAGTATAAGCACTTTGATGTGTCCTCTTTGATGCTTCAAATACTTCCAAAGCACAGAGCCAGCAATGAATATGTTTTAAAAAATAATACTGCACAACCTATTGTGAAAATATACAGTTGTGGGTCTTTTTGTATTATCAAGATTTGTGAATTTGGAGAAACAAAAAAATACACGATTTAAAAATACCTATGACACAAAATTAAATTTTGCAAAGCATTCTACGAAGTATGAGCCCTCAAATTTTAAGAAAAAGGATGGTCAAATTACCTACTAGTGTGAAAGAATACAGAACAAATCTGTTTTAGTGATTTTTTTTCACATTTTACTTTCTAGTTGCTGGAAAAGAGATTGCAATCTCTAAGTTGGAAAACATATTGACAAATCAATATTTAAGCTCAGAGAACAACAAAACAAACTTTAAAATGTAGACAAGGAAGATGGCGGCGTAGGAGGACGCTGGGCTCACCGCACGTCCTGCTGATCACTTAGATTCCACCTACACCTGCCTAAATAACCCAGAAAACCACCAGAGGATTAGCAGAATGGAGTCGCCGGAGCCAAGCGCAGACGAGAGGCCCACGGAAGAGGGTAGGAAGGGCGGCGAGGCGGTTCGCGCTCCACGGACTGGCGGGAGGGAGCCTGGGCGGAGGGGCGGCTCGCCGGCCAAGCAGAGCCCCCGAGTCTGGCTTGCAAAAAGCAGAGGGGCCTGACGGACTGTGTTCCGACAGCAAGCGCGACTTAGCGGCTGGGAGGTCATAAGTTAACAGCTCTGCTCAGAAAGCGGGAAGGCTGGAGGACAAAGGGAAGGAAAGCTGCTGAGCCCCCGGACGACAGAGCTCAGTTTGGTGGGGAACAAAGGCGCTCGCCAGCGCCATCTCCCCCGCCGATCCCCCAGCCAAAATCCCACAGAGAACCAGTTCCTGCCAGGGAACTTGCTCGCTCCGCGCAAACACCCAACTCTGCGCTTCTGCGGAGCCAAACCTCCGGCAGCGGATCTGACTCCCTCCTGCTGCCACAGGGCCCCTCCTGAAGTGGATCACCTAAGGAGAAGCAAGCTAAGCATGCCCCTCCTGCCCCTGTGCACCTTGCCTACCCACCCCAGCTAAGACGCCAGATCCCCAGCATCACAAGCCTGGCAGTGTGCAAGTAGCCCAGACAGGCCACCCCACCCCACAGTGAATCCCGCCCCTAGGAGAGGGGAAGAGAAGGCACGCACCAGTCTGACTGTGGCCCCAGCGGTGGGCTGGGGGCAGACATCAGGTCTGACTGCGGCTCCGCCCACCAACTCCAGTTATACACCACAGCACAGGGGAAGTGCCCTGCAGGTCCTCACCAGGCCAGGGACTATCCAAAATGACCAAGCGGAAGAATTCCCCTCAGAAGAATCTCCAGGAAATAACAACAGCTAATGAGCTGATCAAAAAGGATTTAAATAATATAACAGAAAGTGAATTTAGAATAATAGTCATAAAATTAATCGCTGGGCTTGAAAACAGTATAGCTGACAGCAGAGAATCTCTTGCTACAGAGATCAAGGGACTAAGGAACAGTCACGAGGAGCTGAAAAATGCTTTAAACGAAATGCATAACAAAATGGAAACCACCACAGCTCGGATTGAAGAGGCAGAGGAGAGAATAGGTGAACTAGAAGATAAAGTTATGGAAAAAGAGGAAGCTGAGAAAAAGAGAGATAAAAAAATCCAGGAGTATGAGGGGAAAATTAGAGAACTAAGTGATACACTAAAAAGAAATAATATACGCATCATTGGTATCCCAGAGGAGGAAGAGAGAGGGAAAGGTGCTGAAGGGGTACTTGAAGAAATAATAGCTGAGAACTTCCCTGAACTGGGGAAGGAAAAAGGCATTGAAATCCAAGAGGCACAGAGAACTCCCTTCAGACGTAACTTGAATCGATCTTCTGCATGACATATCATAGTGAAACTGGCAAAATACAAGGATAAAGAGAAAATTCTGAAAGCAGCAAGGGGTCAACGTGCCCTCACATATAAAGGGAGACCTATAAGACTCGTGACTGATCTCTCTTTTGAAACTTGGCAGGCCAGAAAGAATTGGCACGAGATTTTCAGTGTGCTAGACAGAAAAAATATGCAGCCGAGAATCCTTTATCCAGCAAGTCTGTCATTTAGAATAGAAGGAGAGATAAAGGTCTTCCCAAACAAACAAAAACTGAAGGAATTTGTCACCACTAAACCAGCCCTACAAGAGATCCTAAGGGGGACCCTGTGAGACAAAGTACCAGGGACATCACTACAAGCATAAAACATACAGACATCACAATGACTCTAAACCCATATCTTTCTAGAATAACACTGAATGTAAATGGATTAAATGCGCCAACCAAAAGACATAGGGTATCAGAATGGATAAAAAAACAAGATCCATCTATTTGCTGTCTACAAGAGACTCATTTTAGACCTGAGGACACCTTTAGATTGAGAGTGAGGGGATGGAGAACTATTTATCATGCTACTGGAAGCCAAAAGAAAGCTGGAGTAGCCATACTTATATCAGACAAACTAGACTTTAAATTAAAGGCTGTCACAAGAGATGAAGAAGGACATTATATAATAGTGACAGGGTCTATCCATCAGGAAGAGCTAACAATTATAAATGTCTATGCGCCGAATACCGGAGCGCCCAAATATATAAAACAATTACTCATAAACATAAGCAACCTTATTGAGAAGAATGTGGTAATTGCAGGGGACTTTAACACCCCACTTACAGAAATGGATAGATCATCTAGACACACGGTCAATAAAGAAACAAGGGCCCTGAATGAGACATTGGATCAGATGGACTTGACATATCTATTTAGAACTCTGCATCCCAAAGCAACAGAATATACTTTCTTCTCGAGTGCACATGGAACATTCTCCAAGATAGATCATATACTGGGTCACAAAACAGCCCTTCATAAGTTTACAAGAATTGAAATCATACCATGCATACTTTCAGACCACAATGCTATGAAGCTTGAAATCAACCACAGAAAAAAGTCTGGAAAACCTCCAAAAGCATGGAGGTTAAAGAACACCCTACTAACGAATGAGTGGGTCAACCAGGCAATTAGAGAAGAAATTAAAAAATATATGGAAACAAACGAAAATGAAAATACAACAATCCAAACGCTTTGGGACGCAGTGAAGGCAGTCCTGAGAGGAAAATACATTGCAATCCAGGCCTATCTCAAGAAACAAGAAAAATCCCAAATACAAAATCTAACAGCACACCTAAAGGAAATAGAAGCAGAACAGCAAAGGCAGCCTAAACCCAGCAGAAGAAGAGAAATAATAAAGATCAGAGCAGAAATAAACAATATAGAATCTAAAAAAACTGTAGAGCAGATCAACGAAACCAAGAGTTGGTGTTTTGAAAAAATAAACAAAATTGACAAACCTCTAGCCAGGCTTCTCAAAAAGAAACGGGAGATGACCCAAATAGATAAAATCATGAATGAAAATGGAATGATTACAACCAATCCCTCAGAGATACCAACAATTATCAGGGAATACTATGAAAAATTATATGCCAACAAATTGGACAACCTGGAAGAAATGGACAAATTCCTGAACACCCACACGCTTCCAAAACTCAATCAGGAGGAAATAGAAAGCTTGAACAGACCCATAACAAGCGAAGAAATTGAATCGGTTATCAAAAATCTCCCAACAAATAAGTGTCCAGGACCAGATGGCTTCCCAAGGGAGTTCTACCAGACGTTTAAAGCAGAGATAATACCTATCCTTCTCAAGCTATTCCAAGAAATAGAAAGGGAAGGAAAACTTCCAGACTCATTCTATGAAGCCAGTATTACTTTGATTCCTAAACCAGACAGAGACCCAGTAAAAAAAGAGAACTACAGGCCAATATCCCTGATGAATATGGATGCAAAAATTCTCAATAAGATACTAGCAAATCGAATTCAACAGCATATAAAAAGAATTATTCACCATGATCAAGTGGGATTCATTCCTGGGATGCAGGGCTGGTTCAACATTCGCAAATCAATCAACGTGATACATCACATTAACAAAAAAAAAGAGAAAAACCATATGATCCTGTCAATCGATGCAGAAAAGGCCTTTGACAAAATCCAGCACCCTTTCTTAATAAAAACCCTTGAGAAAGTCGGGATAGAAGGAACATACTTAAAGATCATAAAAGCCATTTATGAAAAGCCCACAGCTAACATCATCCTCAACGGGGAAAAACTGAGAGCTTTTTCCCTGAGATCAGGAACACGACAGGGATGCCCACTCTCACCGCTGTTGTTTAACATAGTGCTGGAAGTTCTAGCATCAGCAATCAGACAACAAAAGGAAATCAAAGGCATCAAAATTGGCAAAGATGAAGTCAAGCTTTCGCTTTTTGCAGATGACATGATATTATACATGGAAATCCGATAGACTCCACCAAAAGTCTGCTAGAACTGATACATGAATTCAGCAAAGTTGCAGGATACAAAATCAATGTACAGAAATCAGTTGCATTCTTATACACTAACAATGAAGCAACAGAAAGACAAATAAAGAAACGGATCCCCTTCACAATTGCACCAAGAAGCATAAAATACCTAGGAATAAATCTAACCAAAGATGTAAAGGATCTGTATGCTGAAAACTATAGAAAGCTTATGAAGGTAATTGAAGAAGATTTAAAGAAATGGAAAGACATTCCCTGCTCATGGATTGGAAGAATAAATATTGTCAAAATGTCAATACTACCCAAAGCTATCTACACATTCAATGCAATCCCAATCAAAATTGCACCAGCATTCTTTTCGAAACTAGAACAAGCAATCTTAAAATTCATATGGAACCACAAAAGGCCCCGAATAGCCAAAGTAATTTTGAAGAAGAAGACCAAAGCAGGAGGCATCACAATCCCAGACTTTAGCCTCTACTACAAAGCTGTCATCATCAAGACAGCATGGTATTGGCACAAAAACAGACAAATAGACCAATGGAATAGAATAGAAACCCCAGAACTAGACCCACAAACGTATGGCCAACTCATCTTTGACAAAGCAGGAAAGAACATCCAATGGAAAAAAGACAGTCTCTTTAACAAATGGTGCTGGGAGAACTGGACAGCAACATGCAGAAGGTTGAAACTAGACCACTTTCTCACACCATTCACAAAAATAAACTCAAAATGGATCAAGGACCTGAATGTGAGACAGGAAACCATCAAAACCCTAGAGGAGAAAGCAGGAAAAGACCTCTCTGACCTCAGCCGTAGCAATCTCTTACTCGACACGTCCCCAAAGGCAAGGGAATTAAAAGCAAAAGTGAATTACTGGGACCTTATGAAGATAAAAAGCTTCTGCACAGCAAAGGAAACAACCAACAAAACTAAAAGGCAACCAACGGAATGGGAAAAGATATTTGCAAATGACATATCGGACAAAGGGCTAGTATCCAAAATCTATAAAGCGCTCACCAAACTCCACACCCGAAAAGCAAATAACCCAGTGAAGAAATGGGCAGAAAACATGAATAGACACTTCTCTAAAGAAGACATCCGGATGGCCAACAGGCACATGAAAAGATGTTCAGCGTCGCTCCTTATCAGGGAAATACAAATCAAAACCACACTCAGATATCACCTCACGCCAGTCATAGTGGCCAAAATGAACAAATCAGGAGACTATAGATGCTGGAGAGGATGTGGAGAAACGGGAACCCTCTATCACTGTTGGTGGGAATGCAAATTGGTGCAGCCGCTCTGGAAAGCAGTGTGGAGGTTCCTCAGAAAATTAAAAATAGACCTACCCTATGACCCAGCAATAGCACTGCTAGGAATTTATCCAAGGGACACAGGAGTACTGATGCATAGGGGCACTTGTACCCCAATGTTCATAGCAGCACTCTCAACAATAGCCAAATTATGGAAAGAGCCTAAATGTCCATCAACTGATGAATGGATAAAGAAATTGTGGTTTATATACACAATGGAATACTACGTGGCAATGAGAAAGAATGAAATATGGCCTTTTGTAGCAACGTGGATGGAACTGGAGAGTGTGATGCTAAGTGAAATAAGCCATACAGAGAAAGACAGATACCATATGGTTTCACTCTTATGTGGATCCTGAGAAACTTAACAGGAACCCATGGGGGAGGGGAAGGAAAAAAAAAAAAAGAGGTTAGAGTGGGAGAGAGCCAAAGCATAAGAGACTGTTGAGAACTGAGAGCAAACTGAGGGTTGATGAGGGGTGGGAGGGAGGAGAGGGTGGGTGATGGGTATTGAGGAGGGCACCTTTTGGGATGAGCACTGGGTGTTGTATGGAAACCAATTTGACAATAAATTTCATATATAAATTAAAAAAAAATAAAAAAAATAAAATGTAGACAAAATGTACAAGTCCTAATGGATTTTGTTTCTTCCAAAAATTTCACTCTTTTCAAAAAGTGTAAGATAAGAAAACTGACGTTTGAGAAAAAAGGAATGTGGATAAGCCTGACCTACCAAAAACAAATTCAAATTATATGCTATTCAAGTTTTAATTGATAAAGAAACATTTTTTAATGTTTATTCATCTTTTGAGAGAAAGAGGAAGACAGAGCATGAACAGGGTGTGGCAGAGAAAGAGGGAGACACAGAATCTGAAGCAGGCTCCAGGCTCTGAGCTGTCAGCACAGAGCCCGACACAGGGCTTGAACTCGTGAACTGCGAGATCATGACTTGAACTGAAGTTGGACACTTAACCGACTGAGCCATCCAAGGTGACAGATAAAGAAACAATTTTAGGGGCGCCTGGGTGGCTCAGTCGGTTAAGTTTCCAACTTTGGCTCAGGTCATGAACTTGTGGTCTGTGGGTTCAAGCACTGGGTCAGGCTCTGTGCTGACAGATCAGAGCCTGGAGCCTGCTTCGGTTTCTCTATCTCCCTCTCTCTCTGCCCCTCCTCCACTCATGCTCTGTCTCTCTCTGTCAAAAATAAACGTTAAAAAAAAGGAAACAATTTTAAAAGAAAAGCTCATTTTAATTTTATTTATTATAGTTGACAAATATTCATCTTTAAAAAGATCATTAATATCTTGTTTAAATGAGTGCATGCCTAAAACACAGTCTTTCAGTATTTTCCCTTGTCTATATATCTGTGTTGAGACTAAGATGTTCTTTTTCCTATGTATGTATCTTATTAAGCATAAAGACAATTTCATTAAAATGTAATAAATAGAAATCCACAAGGTATGTTTCATATAATCAGAGCTCTCTAGCTGTAGTTTATATCATATAATACACTTGTACATATGCCCAATGATATAGCTGTATAGTAAATCTTTACAAGATCCTTTATGAAGTTCTATTGCTATCTCCAAGTAACAATGAGAAAAAAATGTTTGTATAAGGATAAGAAAACTTAATACTGCATTTTGACAAAGGTAATTATTCTAACAACTAATGTATATAAATTATCATTTAAGGAAAACATAATAATTTTCATATTGTTAGATTACATATAATACATTATATAAACAAAGAGACCAGACAATATAACAGTTAATGTTTTTCTTTCTCTTTTTTACTTATTATGTGTCAGGCTCTGTACTGTTTTCTCAATCATAATTCATTTATACTTCATAATGATCTAACGTGGATTATGCATTTGCTATTTGAATACTTCAAATAAGGAAAAACTAAGAGGAGGCATAACTTGTTCAATATTATGCAGAAAATGGTAAACTAGGGTCTTAACCCTGGCAATTCGATTCTAGGTTCCCTTCCATTACACTGTACTTATAGAAGCTATCTCTGGGGGATGGGTTTAGGTGCACATTTCATTTTCCATCTTTTGCTCCTCTGTGCTTTTTTCTACAATATTTTTTTCTTACAAATGTTTTGGAATAAGAAAGATAAGTTATTAATTTTTATATGAATGTTTCATCAATTCTTATAGCAGTCTCTCTCTTTGTACCTTCAGAATAAAAGAATTAAAAATTCCAAAAACTGCATAACAAAAGCTTTTGTTACAAAATGAGGTTAAAATGAGAAACCCATTTGGTTTTGAACAAATAGTAGAAAAATAACTTAGGAAATTAATCAAACTCCAAAAATCATACATTTTAAACTATTTTGACTTCTGTACATAATTTATAATTTCTAAAAACATGGAAAATATATTGTAATATTTTAGAAAGTTTTAGCAAAACAGTAAAAATATCTAGAGTACTTTAAATACGATCTTCAAAATTAGTGTAAGACTTTTAGTATGTAGTGTGGCTCTATGATGTATCACAATTAATTGTTTATTCAAGCTTGATCACCACATCAAAATGAAGAGATTATTATTCCCATTTCACAAACGAGGAAAATTAAGTGGATTAGAATCAGGTGTCTTTAACTCTAAATGTGTCCTTTTTCCCCTGAGTAAACACTGCCTCTTCCTCAAGCCAATGAAGCTGCTCTCTATATATTCATGAAATGAGAGCATTTTTGCTTTCTCACTCAGCTAGTTTATTATTAGTGGACTGAATTGTGTCCTCCCAAAATTTACATGTTGAACTCCTAACCCCAGTATGTCAGAATGTGACTACTTTTGAAGCTTAGGGTTTTTTGTTATTTTGAGAGAGAGGGGGGGGAGGGGGGGCAAAGGAGGAGGGAGCAGGGGGAAGGCAGAGGAATAGGGAGAAAGAGAATCTTAAGCAGGTCCCACGCCCAACATGGAGCCCAACTCGAGGCTAGATCTCACAACCATGAGACCATGACCTGAGCTGAAATCCAGAGTCCCAAAGCTTAACCTACTAAGCCACCCAGGTGCCCCAAAGATAGAGTTTTTAAAGAGGTAATTAAGTTCAAAGGAGATTATTAGGGTGGGTCCTCACTCAGTATGACTGATATCTTTATAAGGGAGATTAGTACACAAACACCTACCAAGGGCAGATGATACAAAAACACAGGGTCCACAAGATAGCCACCTATAAACCAAAAAGAGAGGCCTCAGAATAAACCAACCCTGCTTACCTCTTGAACTCAGACTTCTAGCCTTTAGAGTTGTGAGGAAATTTTCTGTTGTTTTTTCTTACTACTTGAAGCAGAAAAATCAGAGTCCAGGTCTTTCACCTCCTTGGTTATGTTTACTCCTAGTTTTTAAATTATTTTTGGTACAATTATTAATGTGATTGTTTTCTTAATTTTTCTTTCTGCCACTTTATTATTAGTGTATAGAAATGAAAAGGATTTCCATATATTTATTTGGTATCCTGCAACTTCCCTAAATTCATTTATCAGTTCTATTTTTTTTTAGTGGGGTCTTTATGGTTTTCTATATATAGTATCAAGTCATCTGAAACTAGTGAAAGGTTTACCTCTTCCATATAATTTGGATGCCTTTTATTTCTTTTTCTTGTCTGATGGCTGTGGCTAGGACTTCTAGTACTATGTTGAATAAAAGTGGTGACAGTGGATGTCCTTGTCTTTTTCCTAACCTTAGAGGAAAAGCTATCAGTTTTTCACCACTAGGTAGGCTATTCGCTGTAGATTTTTCATATATGGCCTTTATTCTGCTGAGATATGTTCCCTCTAAACCTAGTTTAGAGGGACTAAACCTACTTTGAGGACTTTTATCATGAATAGGTGTTGTACTTTATCAAATGTTTTTTCTCAGTCTATTGAAATGATCATGTTTTTTATCCTTTCTCTTGTTGATGTGATATATCATGTTCATTGATTTGTGAATGTAGAACCACCTTGCAATCCCAGGAATAAATCCCACTTGGTCATGGTGAATGATATTTTAACCTATTAGTGGATTTGTTTGCTAATATTTTGTTGAGGATTTTTGCACATATGTTCAGTAGAGATATTGGCCTGTAGTACTCTTTTTTTTGTATTGTCTTTATCTGAGTTTTGTATCAAGGCAATACTGGTCTCCCAGTATGAATTTGGAAGCTTCCCTTCCTCTTCTATTTTTTGAAATAGTTTGAGGAGAATAGGTATTAACTCTTCTTTATATGTTTGGTCTAATTCACCTGTGAAGCCATCTGGTCCTGGATATTTGTTTTTTGGGAGTTTTTTGATTATTGATTCCATGTTATTGCTGCTAATGGGTTTGTTCAAATTTTCAATTTCTTCCTTATTCAGTTTTGGGAGTTTATATGTTTCTAGGAATTTATCTATTTCTTTTAGGTTGTCCAACTTGTTGGCATATAATTTTTCATAATATTCTCTTATAATCCTTTGTCTTTCTGTGGGGTTGGTTTTTATTTCTTCTCCTTCATATCTGGTCTTGTTTATTTGAATCTCTCTCTCTCTCTCTCGCTCTCTCTCTCTCTCTCTCTCTCTCTGAGTCCAGCTAAATGTTTATCAATTTTGTTGATCTTTTCAAAGAATGAGTTCCTGGTTCCAGTGATCTGTTCCATTGTTCTGGGTATTTTTGTTTTGTTTTCTATTTTTTTAATTTCTGTTCTAACATTTATTATTTATTTCCTTCCTTCTACCGTATTTGAGTTTTGTTTGTTCTTTTTCTGGCTCCTTTAGGTGTAAGGTTAGGTTGTTTATCTGAGAATTTTTTACTTCTTGAGGGAGGCCCGTATTGCTATAAACTTCTTAGAATAGTCTCTGCTACATGCAAAAGATTTTGCACCATTGCGTTTTCATTTTCAATTGTCTCCATGTAGTTTTTTATCTCCTCTTTGATTTCTTGGTTGATCCATTCATTGTTTAGTAGCATGTTATTGAACCTCATGTATTTGTGTTTTTTCCAGACTTTTTCTTGTGGTTGATTTCTAGTTTCATAACATTGTGGTTGGAAAAGATTTATGGTATGACTTAAATTTTTTTGAACTTGTTGAGACTTGTTTTGTAGCCTAACATGTGACCTATTCTGAAGAATGTTCCAAGCATGCTTAAAAAGAACGTGTATTCTGCTGTTTTAGGATGGAATGGCCTGACTATATCTGTTAGACCCATCTGGTCTAATGTGTCATTCAAAGCCACTGTTTCCTTGTTGATTTTCTGTTTGGATAATCTGTCCACTTATGTAAGTGGTGTGTTAAAGTCCCCTACTATTATCATATTACTATCGATTATTTCCTTTAAGTTTGTTATTAGATGCTTTATGTTTTGGGGTGCTTTCACATGTTGGGTGCATAAATATTTACAATTGTTAAATTGTTGGATTCTTTACTTTATGCTTGTACAGTGTCCTTTGTCTCTTGTTACGGTCTTTATTTTATTTTATTTTTTATAAAATTTTTTTTTTCAACGTTTATTTATTTTTGGGACAGAGAGAGACAGAGCATGAACGGGGGAGGGGCAGAGAGAGAGGGAGACACAGAATCGGAAACAGGCTCCAGGCTCTGAGCCATCAGCCCAGAGCCCGACGCGGGGCTCGAACTCACAGACCGTGAGATCGTGACCTGGTTGAAGTCGGACGCTTAACCGACTGCACCACCCAGGCGCCCCACGGTCTTTATTTTAAAGTCAACGCTCTTATGATAGTTTGAGTTCTTGCATGGTATGCCCAAACTGCCTCACATTCATGATACCCCTCATCTAGTGCAACTTTAATCCTTTCCTCTTGTAGCTCCAGCCAGAATGATCCTCCTTGCATTTCCTCAAATGTGCCATGTATTCTCTGTCTCAGAGCCTTTGAACTTACTATATCCTCTCTGCCTGGTATTCCTTTTCCCCAGAAGCATATGACTCATTCTCTTAAAAAGCTTTAGGTCTGGGCTTAAAAGTCACATTATCAGACAAATATTCTGGGGCATTCTATATAAAATTGTGATGCCCAAACCTATCTGGTACTTTTCTATTTTTCCAAAACTGCTTTATTAATTTTACTGCACATATCACATCCTGACATTATATTAGTAACTTTCATAAAAATGTTTTGGATTTTGAGTACCATATACGCCAATAAAAGTTAAAGCATACAGTAGGTATTCAATGAGTATTTGTTAAATAATAAATAAATGTCACTCCTCTCCTAAAAATCTTCCTGGCTTCATGTTACACCCGTAATAAATAGGCTGCAGGGTAAACTGGGGAGTGTTGCTGAGGATTAATTTATCAGTTTTATTATTGCCAGTCTAGAGGATCCTGTATGACCAGAATCCTGTCATCCTCATTCTCTTTCTTCCAGTTCCATAACGGTATTCTCCACAGATGGTTTCTTAATATTCCTCAAGTATGCCTAGCTTATTCCCTCCTTAGGTACTTTGCATTAACAGGTTTTTTGTGTAGAAAGCTCTTTCCTCAGATATCCCAAGGATGCCTTCTTCGGCTCATTTAAATTTCTACTAAAATGCCACCTATCACCTCTATGAATCCCAAGAGAGGTCTTACTTGATTCCTGTATTCATCACCCTCTATCCCACAGCACTCCTCACTACCTGGCATTATATTACATATGTTTTACATCTGGATTTCCTTCCCTATTAAAATGCAAACTTCATAAAGACAGTGGCATTTATTTGTTCACTACTATATTCCCAGAAATTAGAAATTACTAGAATATAGGTTCTCATCTAATATCTGATGAACAACTGAATGCCTACTTCATAGGGCTGTTCTGGGAATTGAATAATATAATATGCTGCTTTATAATATAAAGCACCTAGTCAAGTACCTAGAAATGTAATAAAGATTAATCAATAATAATAGTAACACAACATTAACAATGTACAAGTCATTTTCCCGAGGTTTTGCCAATTAAAACTTTATAAAATCCTATCATGGGAGCACCTAGGTGGTTCAGTTGATTAAGCTTCCCACTTTGGCTCAGGTCATGATCTTGCAGCTCATGAGTTTGAGCCTGCATCAGGCTCTTTGCTGACAGCTCAGAGCCTGGAGCCTGCTTCAGTTTCTGTGTCTCCCTCTCTCTGCCCTCTTCCACTCCTATGCTCTGTCTCTTTCTCTCAAAACTAAATAAACATAAAAAAAAACCTATCATGTGTATAGTATTATTCACATTTAAGAGATGAAGAAATTAGAACAGATTAACCTGCTCCAAATCTCAGTTAATAAGTGGAAATACTAGGAATTGAACTCAGGCAACCTGATTCCACAATCTATGCTTTTTAAACATTCTCTAATGGCTTTCAATAATAGTTGACTTTTAATAATTGGTATTGCTATTAATACTATTACTATCATCATCATGAGGATTATGCATTTTAAACAGAATCTCATTTTTTTAATGCACGCTGCTTTGAGAAAAATTGATCAGTGCATTCAGAAATGTGCAAATTTAAGAGTAAGTAACAACGAGGACAGGATTTCTTTTGTCATTTTCAGTGTTTGTGCTATAATCTTCATTGTACTTTACCTATTATAATTATTAAGTAATTATTAATACCTATCATCCATAGTAGAATGAACAATCAGTGACCAGATCTGTTATTAACAACACTATCTCTGGTACCTGGTATAGGGTTAATACAGAATAGGTGATCATTAAATATTTATTGAAAAAATTAATGTACAAATAGTTTATAATGGTAAAAAAAAGTCTCTAAGTTAGTTGATAATATTTCCAGACATCTTCACTTAGTTTTTTCTCTTCATAATTTTTTTCATAGTGCTATTTTCATATGGTAACAATAAATTCAGTCACAATTACAATTGTTTAATAAATGAAAGAGGATAGAATTGCAGTTGATTTGGCTTCTTATGGTCTAGAATGGCTGGGATCAAATGTTTTCTTTGCTAATGTATCATATGCATTTGGTAAAAGACTTCCCCAAATTCTCCTTTTGAACAAAATTACTTGGGAAAAAATATGCTTTTCCCACATCATATTAAATGGAGTATCATTTAAGTTCAATCCTAAAGGTTACCCTAACTTAAGCTTGTCTCTTTTCTGCCCATTTTAATCACCCCTAAATCCTCACATAAGACTCCATCATGCGTTCTTAGTGTTGGCATATTAATTAAGTAATTGATTCACTCCTTCATTTTCACTTGGTTCATGCACTCTTAAAGCATTATTAATTCAAACTCCACAGATTAATAATGCCAATAAAATCTATTTCAGAGAGGTTAATCCTAAGGTTATGTGTGTGGTAAATAGTTGCACAAATAGTTATACAACTAGATTTCTAAGGTTATGTGTGTGGTAAATAGTTGCACAAATAGTTATACAACTAGATTTCTTGAAACAAATTCCAGTGCTCTGTCTGCTATGTGACAGGCAAGTGTACTAAGTCCTAGCACTAAAGGAAAAATAAGGCACATGTCTTAAGCAGTCACAAGCTGACTAAGGCTCATAAATTAATCTTTAATCCTTCTTTGCCTTCCAGTTTCATTTTGATTGCTCATTTCACAGCTTTCTTAATCCCTGGAAAATATTACCAGAGCCATCCTCAAATGCTCCCAACTATTCCTGGAAATATTTCCACACTTTAGTATCAACATTCAAAAGTAGGCTGATGGAGATTCCTGAAACTCTTACCCTTTATCATCAAGCGTACGATTTGCCTGTTTGATATCTCAGTGCATCCATACTTTCAACACCTGGATGATGGCTCAAATATTTTTTTCAGATGTGCTTTTCATATAATACCTACATCTTGAATCTAAGTACACTAAAGGAAATTCAACTTGTAGCCTTAAGCATGACCACAACTACCTGTGATAAAAATAAGCTCTTTCTAAGAGGAAAGTTCCCTCAGATGGGTTTTTCTGAGGGGCAATAATGGTAATCTTTCAGTTCATTTTAAGTACTCCTATGGACAAGTGTTTACCATCAGACTAGTGTTGCTTCTGTCATTAAAATGAACTCAGAGGAAAACGGTTGATACAGATGACATGTTTTTTAGTAGAAAGTAATACTGAGAAACTGGCAAAACTCCCTTCACTGATGTTCTGAATGATCACTACTCCAAGGATTGAGAGAAAGGAAGAAATGACAGAAAGAGGTGAGAGGAAGGGCTGCAACTTAGGCAAAAACAGGCTGGACTTCACCCTCACTGATCCAATGAGAATAAAATCACAGTATATTATAAAAATATAGTGAAACATATGGCTCAAGAATGGATCAATGGAACAGAATAGAGAACCCAGAAATGGACCCACAAATGTATGGCCAACTAATCTTTGAAAAAGCAGAAAAGAATATCCAATGGAATAAAGACAGTCTCTCCAGCAAGTGGTGCTGGGAAAACAGGAGAGCGACATGCAGAAGAATGAACCTGGACCACTTTCTTACACCATACACAAGAATAAACTCAAAATGGATGAAAGACCTCAATGTAAGACAGGAAGCCATCAAAATCCTCGAGGAGAAAGCAGGCAGAAACCTCTTTGATCTTGGCCACAGCAACTTCTTACTCAACACGTCTCAGGAGGCAAGGGAAACAAAAGCAAAAGTGAACTACTGGGACCTCATCAAAATAAAACTCTTCTGCACAGCAAAGGAAACAAACAGCAAAACTAAAAGGCAACCGACAGAATGGGAGAAGATATTGGCAAACAAAATATCAGATAAAGGATTAGTATCCAAAATCTAAAAAGAACTTATCAAACTCAACACCCATGAAACAAATAACCCAGTGAAGAAATGGGCAAAATACATGAATAGACACTTCTCCAAAGAAGACATCCAGATAGCCAACTGACACATGAAAAAACGCTCAACATCACTCATCATCCGGGAAATACAAATCAAAACTACAATGAGATACCACCTCACACCTGTCAGAATGGCTAACATGAACAACTCAGGCAACAACAGGATGCAGAGAAAGAGGAACTCTTTTGCATTGTTGGTGGGATGCAAGCTGGTGCAGCCACTCTGGAAAACAGTATGGGGGTTTCTCAAAAACCTAAAAAGGGAACTACCCTACAACCCAGCAATTGCACTACTAGGCATTTATCCACGGGATACAGATGTGCTGTTTTGAAGGGACACATGCACCCCCATGTTTATAGCAGCACTATCCACAATAGCCAAAGTAATGGAAAGAGCCCAAATGTCCATCGAGGGATGAATGGATAAAGAAGACATGGTATATATATACAATGGAGTATTAATCGGCAATCAAAAAGAACGATATCTTGCCATTTGCAACTACGTGGATGGAACTGGAGGGTATTATGCTAAGTGAAATTAGTCAGTCACAGAAAGACAAATATCATATGACTTCACTCATATGAGGACTTTAAGAGACAAAATAGATGAACATAAGGGAAGGGAAACAAAACTAATAGAAAAACAGGGAGGGGGACAAAACAGAAAAGACTCATAAGTATGGAGAACCAACTGAAGGTTACTAGAGGGGTTGTGGGAGGGGGGGAAGGGATAAATGGGTAAGGGGCACTAAGGAATCTACTCCTGAAATCATTGTTGCACTATATGCTAACTAATTTGGATGTAAATTTTAAAAAATAAAAATTTTTTAAAAAATATAGTGAAACATACAGCAAAGAGCTACAAAAAGTAGGTATATCCTGGTATTTTTATTTTTATTATTTAAAACAAAATTTTAATGTTTATTCATTTTTGAGAGACAGAGTGTAAGTGGGGAATGGGCAGAGATAGAGGGAGACACAGAATCCAAAGCAGGCTCCAGGCTCCAGCCTGTCAGCAAAGAGCCTAACACAGGGCTTGAACTCACGAACCGTGAGATCATGATCTGAGTCAAAGTCGGATGTTTAACTGACTGAGCTAACCTGCCACCTCTATTCTGGTCTTTTTAAAAAAAGAAACACAAATGTAGCCGAATGGAGGTCACTTATTCTTCAATAGAGACCACAAACTTGGTACTACCACAAAATAAAATAATTTCTAAGCAATGAACACTTGCTTATTTTTATTTAAACAGTGATGGAAATTAAAATGGTCTAAATTCAACCCCTGTTAGAAGTCAGAAAAGAATGAAAACAAGTGAAATTTAATAAGTCATATAGAGAGGCCCACTTAATCATAATAAAATTGTAGGAATGACTAAATAATTACACAAAAATCATGATCACCCACCCTTTTTAGCTACAGAAAGAGATAAATAGAAAATGAACTAATTTACTTGTTGAGTAAAAGAATTGGAGTTTGAGGGGATTGTATAAAGTCTTATTATAACAATTTTACAGGTGAACTTCTTTATTTCAGAAATGAACTAAATTGTATTATAGCCTAAATGTGTAATCAGTGCCACAGAATAGAATATTAAAGGTAGAGTCAGGATAAACTTCAATTTACAACCTTATATACTATGTAGGGAAGCTGGCTTTATCAGTCAGAGTCTAATCAGGAGGAAAAAAACCACACCAGTAATTTGAGTAAGAAAAAGCTAATGTAAAGAACTATTAACTAATAAAAAAGCAGTTAGCTACTAAAAGGTAAACGAGGAGTAGTTCAGTGGTACAGAAGTAGCAACTAGGGAACAAAACTATTGCCTAAGCACCTGAGGGAGAGTAAAAAATGCAGGCATGTATGAATTTAGAAAACCCCCTCCCATCCTCCACCAAGTCTGAGTCAGACATCTTTGGAGAAGCTATGGCTACTTCAGGAGCTCTGGTGGGAACAGAGGAACTTCCTAGAGCACACAGCCCCCAGAGGGTGTGTGTTACAGGCAATCCTCTGATGTGGTCCTTTGGAAGACAGAGGATCTTACCAAAAGGTATAGGCTACAGCTAAACCATGGTTACTACCAGGTTCCCTGGGCACCCATCTGCTAAGTACCTCATGGAAAAGAGCACTCTGAAAAATGGAAGCAAAGCCCCTGCTATTCTGGCCCTGGAGTATCCCTCCAATCTTTTAAACTGACAAAGTCTAATACCAAGTAAGCTTGCAAATATCTGTAGGGTCGACCTCTGGTAACACAAGAGATACCAAAGAAGGGTTTGGAGAAGAGGGGCAATAAAATTAATAACTGGTTTCTTGTTTTTCCGCCATCCTTGGTTGTGGAAACTGATACAGATAAAATCTGTGTAATGTCACATGTTTATGCTTATAGTTACAAATGATAATTTCTTGGTTCTTATTTTCTAAATTGGGTTACCTTTTGTATCATTCTGACTTCAAGCTACTCACTAAGAAATCATATAGGTGGCATTACTCATTAACTTTTTTTGAAGAAAAATGTATGCAAACTTTAAGTACACAACTCAACATATTTCTTACAAACACATACACTCTTGCAACTATCACCCAAGATGAGATAAAATCTACTACTAGCACTCTGGAAGACTCATTCTTACTCTTACTAAATAGTAATCATTTACACTGTAATGATTTTAATGTTCCCTTAAAAATCTTCACCCGATTTTTACATGTTTAGCATAACTCATAGGAAATTCAAGGAAAAAATAATGCATCCTTTTGTATTGGAGACTAAGCATGCCAGAAGCTACTTTAAATTTGAGATGAATTTCATTTTGTGTTTTTACATTTCCTTCTTAAGATGTCAAGGCATTCTATAGAAATTACTGTGTTACTCTTGTTTTTCTGTAAGTTGACAATAATTAGCAATGAATTTCTAATGATCCCAGAGGAAAAGGGAATGAAATATAAATAACACAATAGACTCAAATATCCTCCTGTTCTTTTGTACAGGAATAGAGATCAAAATCAAGTTTTTGAGAATAAACTCCTTCCATAACTTTAATGTGAGAAAATTCTACTTGGATGCAAACCAAACAAATAACAACAAGAAAACAACAGCAAAAAACCTAGCGGCAATCTGGGTTACTAAAGAAATAATGTAAGTATATGTAAAAACAAAAACTATAAATTGTTTCTTCAAAACTCATAGCATTTAACATATCAACAAATGTGGAATGTGTTTTTATTTTATTATTTAACTGCAAGTAGTGAAAGGAAAGTAACACATTAAGTAGGAAAAGAGGGTATTTTCCTTATTATATTTTAGGACAACATTAGGATTTTAGAACTGTTCAAACTTCTCAGTTAAATAAACTTGACTAATTAACTAACATTGGTTCAGTAACCCAAGAGGCTCAAGAAATTTGATATTAAAAGTTTTTCTTACTCCTGTGTACTTCTAGATTTCTAAAAATCCATTTAATATTTTACATTATTATCACAAAAATTTTAAATTTGACTACCATACTGAAGGTTGACACTTTCAACTACTAATTTATTTTTTTTCCTATGAGCTTTCCATCACAAGTCAAAGATCTTTGAACTTATGATTAGACTTCATAGCCTGAAGGTGGTGAGTGTTTTTCCAGAAGGTTTTTAGATTTTTTTTAATGCCTGCTTCCACTGGATTTGGTTCAAAATTTTCTAATGGGAAGCATACTTTACACAGCCTCGATTCTGTGTATTTAATATATTATTTTACTTTATTGCTCTTCCTTAACTGGAGCACTTAACATCAACATATTTTTAGAAGTTTTATATTTGGTAATATTTTGTTGGTTCTTTGTTTCCTGTTATAATGGGCTTTTAAAGATTAAGCGAATTTGCAGATTTCCCAAACAAACACATCTGTACAGGACAGTGTGATATTAGAAGGCTCCTGAAATTAAATAATACAATATAAATGCTTTCTGCATTACCCATTTGCTGCATAGAAAATGAGGAAGATTGCCAATGGGTTTATTTTAGGGAGAAAACTACTATTTTGAAATAAAATACAAAGATTACTACATGACCATATTTTATTCCTAGTCATGTTCAATGTGGGAGTATCCTCTTGCTTTATACACAAGGAAATGATGTCAGGCACTGACATATTATTTTCAAAGACAAAGGTTATCACACACAAAATAAATAATTTTTTCTAGTTTATTTGTTCCTTTCAAATTGTTTTAATGAATTAACATTCTTTATACTTTCACTGTTTACGCATGGTTAATGTACCTAACAAAAATAATGCTGCATTTAAAATTTCATGCCTTAAACATAACGCTAATCTATGTCACTCCTATTTCCTCATCCTTGCTTGGGAAGGATATTTGGTCACCATCCTCCTACACACATTGCTTGGTTATTCACCCTGATCTCAGGCCTCTTCTTGCCATCCCCCAATTAATTTTTATTATTATCCCAGGTTTCTTCCCCTTCCTTCCTTCCTCCCTACACACTCAACCCAACCACCCACTGAAATCCTCAGTTCTACTCTTCAGTAGGTTTTCAAAATTAGCACATTCCCCCATTTTCCTTCAGAAATACGTTGGCATGCCTTCTTCCTCCTTAAAGACTATTTGCTCACCTTAGCTCTACAATCATTCTCCAACCTCTACTTAGTCCTACATAGTTTAAGACTGTTTCCTGACCTTCCATTTCCCTTTCCATAACAAAACATTGTTTGGAAAGTTCAGCCAGTAATCCCAAAAACCAAATTCAGTGGGCCAGTGTGGTAAGAGGGCTTTGTATTAGATAAGAAATTTTACAAAACTGTGGTAATACTGAAATGCATTATGGTTAGTGCCTAGATGATTGCATTTTCATTTGCAGTGAGGAATTACTGCCAAGAACTTGAATCACTCTTATGTATGACAGCACACATTACCCAGGATTCCATGCTGTTTCAGAGCTTTTCTGAATGACCATTGATAATTGTGACATGAAGTCTGATACTGTGTGTGAGAGTCTCTAGACTCTACCAAGCATGTCATAATAAGAAAAATGTAAGGTGGTATATTAAAAAGTAATGCTACAGCCATCACATTCTCAACAGTTTTTTTGCAAGTTAGGTACAAGAGGTGTGAAAAATGTATCTCTAATAATTTCACCTTTTAAAAAAAATTCAGATTTTTTCCATTTAAATTTCAAACTAAACTTTCATCATTAATCTTTATATACTTTAAGACAAACCATGTTTTTCACTTATTCATTCATTCAATATTTATTGAATACCTGCTATGAGCCCAACACAGTTCAGCATAAATTATCCCTAAATTATCAATAAAACCGTGATTTGCAACTTACCATGGGCCATGCGATGGAACCAGTAGTAGCCAAAATCAACTCCTAAGAAAGTTAAATACCAAGTCCATGGAGAATCCCAAGGCAAAATGATGAGCCTGTAGTTCTCCCAGATATAAATGTATGTGGTCAGTTCGATGCTTCTGGAAAACAAACTGGAAAAATAAAATTTACAATGATTATACCACTTTAAAATGTAAAATTATAAAACATTTTAGGTAACATTTAAAAATTAATGTATTCATATATAAAAATAAAAGTCTTTCTCCTTTTTTTCTCACAGTTCTATCAGACCTTTTAAAAGGCTCAATTTCCTTGGTATCAAAATGTTCTATATTTCCTTTCGTTTCACAGTTATCATGGATGCCAGCTATTTGCACTCTTGATTTCATGGAATTTAGGATGCCATTCCTTTTTTCTTCTTTATTTTTTTTTGTCTCTTAAAATACTTTCATAGAAACCATGCAACATAAATATGACAAAACTACAACTTATTTTCTGTGACTGTCATTTCCAAATCTTCATGAAGAGCACAAGAAGGGTGCTTTTTAAAGGAAGTTTAAAAGGTATAAAGTTTAAAGGGGACTGAAGAAATGCCTACTGCCTTAGATCAAAGTTGCTTCTGGCTAACTACTGTCTTTATTTCTCTTTATTCCCTTCTTCTCTCTTTTGCACACAGATTTATACTCTTATGTTTTTAGATGTTATACTTAGGATCACAAATTGGATTCTCAAAGAATTTCAATAATTCTTGTAGTAATATAAACTATAACTCTAAAGATGTAAGGGAATAATCTTTCCCTAGATAATGTGTAAAAACTTAGATACCACAATGAGATGTCACATTACACCAGTCAGAAAGCTAGTATCAAAAAGACAAGAGATAACAGGTATTGGTGAGGATATAGAGAAAGTGAACCCTCATGCACTGTTGGTGAGAATATAAATTGGTGCACCCACTGTAAAAAAACAGTATGGAATTTCCTCAAAAAATTGAAAATAGAAATGCCATACGATCTAGTACACCTACTGCTAGGTACTTACCAAAGAAAATGAAAACACTAATCTGAAAAGATATAAGTACCCCTTTGTTTATTACAGCATTATTTTCAATAGCTGAGATAAGGAAACAATCCAAGTGTCCATCAATAGATGAAAGGATAAAGGAGACGTGGTAAATACATACAATAGGATATTACAGTGCCATCTGAGATCTTGCCATTTGTGCCAACACAGATGGACCTAGAGGGTATGATGCTTAATGAAATAAGTTATACAGAGAAAGAGGATTGCTACATGATTCCATTTATATGTGGAATCCAAAAAACAAAATAAAAAAAAAGAAACAAAAACAAAAAAGGATTCATAAATACAGAAAACAAACTAGTGGTTGCCAGCAGCGGGGGTGGGGGGGGGCGGTGGGAGGGGGAAGGGTGAAACTTCTAGTTATAAAATAAATAAATTGCAGGGATGAAGCTACAGCATAGGGAATATAGTCAATAATATTGTAAAACTTTGCCTTACAACAGATAGTAACTACATTCATCATGGTGAGTACTGCATAATGTATAGAACTATAGAATCACTATATTACACAACTAAAACTAACATAACACTGTAGGTCAACTGGAAAGCTACTAAATTTTTTTAAAAAAATCTAGTTAAGAGAAACAACTTTTTTTTTAAAAACCCAGACACTGGAATATGGTTTGCCACCTATGCTACCAAGCTTCTATAAATTCTTACCAAGAACGTTCCAAAAATATATATAATATACTTCAATTTGATTGAGTGTAGCATTTTCTCTTGAAATTGTCTGTAATCAAATTTAAGTTTAGACTAAAGATAATCTTTCCTGTATCACTTCTATAAACTTGATTGAAGTGACTTTTTCTTTTATATTTATTATTAATATGTAAAATGAATTGATCACTCTAATAAAAATTCACTTATAAACTATGAACAGATGAAGAAATTGTTAAACATTCTAATTTTAAATAAAAGCTGAAGAAGCAGCTCAAATTAGTATATTATTGAATTCACCATTTTAATAGTATATCCCTCTACACAGTGATCATCTATGAATTACCATGTAACTGAGTCTTTTGAAGACATGGGCCTTTAATTTTAATCTACTTTTGACTTTAATTATGATAGGATTATAACTATGATTTAATAACTTTAAAATTGTCTCCTATTTGGAATACTTCAAATTATTAGTTAATCTGTAACATAGAACATTAGGTCACTTCACAACAGCATTAATATCAATAATGAAAAGAAATGTCAAATGCCTACAGTTTTTACAAACTTTTTTTTTTTTTTTAAAGAGAGGGAGGGAGGGGGACAGAGAACGGGAAACAGAGAATCCCAAGCAGGATCCATGC
Organism: Herpailurus yagouaroundi; assembly: GCF_014898765.1. NCBI lineage: Eukaryota > Metazoa > Chordata > Mammalia > Carnivora > Felidae > Herpailurus > Herpailurus yagouaroundi. The sequence continues at coordinate 54,683,525 of NW_024412391.1, read as the reverse complement.
TATCAGCTCAGAGCCTGACATAGGGCTCAATCCCACAACCAAGAGATCATGACCTGAGCCAAAATCAATATTTGGCCGCTTAAGGGACTCAGCCACCCACATGCCCCAAAAGCCTACATTTTTGAAATGACTATACATTATCAGATCTTAAAACCCATTTTTTTCAATTTGAGATTATTGTTAGTTCTTCAATTGTCCCCTGTATGTGAAGAGTTAGGAGAAATCAAAAAAGTGGCAAATCACCCTATATTGGTGGGTGGTAGGTTTCTTTTTCTTTTTTTATTTTTTAAGTTTAAAAAATATTATTTTTTCAAAGAGCAAAGAACCCGGGGAGGGGCACATAGAGGGGGACAGAGGATTCCAAGAAGGCTCTGTGCTGATAACTGTGAGCCAGATGTGGGGCTTGAACTCAGGAACCATGAGATCATGACATGCAATAGACTGAACCACCCAGATGTCCCAGTGGGTGGTAGTTTTCAAAAGCCAAGAAACTTACATAGAAGGCCTTGGCCAGCCTCAATATCAGCAGATCTCTATTCCTGCCTGCTAAAATCTTAAAAGTTTATATAGAGCTCTTTCTTTTTTTAATGTTTGTTTATTTTTGAGAGAGAGAAAGAAAGGGAGTGTGAGCAGGGGGGTGGGCAGACACAGGGGGGTGGAGGATCCGAAGTGGGCTCTGTGCTGACAGCACAAACCCCAATGTGGGGCTCGAACTCACTAACCATGAGATCATGACCTGAGCCAAAGTCGGACGCTTACTTGATTGAGCCACCCAGGCACCCCTGCATCTCTTTGTTTTTTAATATAATTTATTGTCAAATTGGTTTCCATACAACTCCCAGTGCTCATCCCAACAAGTGCCCTCCTCAATGCCCATCACCCACTTCCCCCTCTCCCCCACGCCCCATGAACCCTCAGTTTGTTCTCAGTATTTAAGAGTTTATAGAAGTCTTAACAGGGTTCAGTCACGTATTCAGTCCAAATGGTCTTAACACCTTATTCTTCAAAGGTTTCATCCTTAAAACAGCTGCTAGTATGAGAATAGTAGCAGATTATATATTCCAAGGACAGGGAGAAGGTAAGGAGACTCTGATTGCCTTAGTCTAGCTCAAGAGTCATCCAGTGAAACATCCTCTCAATAACCTCCTCTAACAATTAATTATATGGCTAGAAAGAGCAGTTTTGTCCCTGAGGGTGAGCTCTTGATCCAAGGGAACTGCCTGTGCAGAACTCCTGTCACACCCAGCCATGTTTTGCATATTTCAGAATCCCAATCAGAAAAGCTCTGAGACTACTTGCAAGACCTTCATGGGCCTCTTTCCTGGTCGGGTCCTCCAGAAGGCCAACCCATGCAGGGGTGTAGACTACTAGACATGACAAGGTGATCCAGAGTGACTTTTTCTAGATATGCAGACAGAGCTGGGACAAGCATTCTGGGATGTTCACATACAAGTGTTTGTCATCCATCATGAGAGAATAGGCCATGGGCCAGGGGTTCCCACACTGTTCTGAAACTCTGAGGAATCCAAAATCTCAATATATAAAACTTGTCTTCCAATTTGTTACCCAGGTTATTTATTATGTTGTTCATGGCAAATTATGCTCAGAGACTAATCATTTATTTAAGGCAGGTTTACTGTGGGATTTATAATTTATAATAACAATATTTCACAAGCCAGTGGCATACAGGATCATGACTCTTAATAAGCCGATAAAGAAATAAAAACTCCAAACCAATGATAGATTAATTACACTCTTGTTTTAGGCAAAGGGGAGATGGAAGAAATGAAGTCCAGATTTAGTGAAGGTATGCATTTCTATGGGTTGGTTATCAGAAGAGTTAGCTTAGTCACCAAGAGCTGATGTGTAGCTGTCAGCACAAGTTGAAAGGCCCTTGTTGCTAGAGCACAATGCTGGCAGAGAAAAGGCACGAGTGTTGGTGGGCAAGATGATTTCTTTCATGGGGCTGCCACACTGTTTTTACCACTGCCACCAAGAAGCAGCCTTGTCATGGCAGGAGGTATTGTCCCAGGGTCTTAAGTGAGCTATGTAGGTCAGCAAAGAGCAGCTTTGCCAATTTGCAAGTAGCTTGAACAATTTTAAGTCCTCACAAAGTCTTACTTTTTAAACTTTAAACGTCCATTACATCATATGTTCCTATCAAAAGCATTTAGTAGCACATTATGATGGCATTGTCCTGACAAGGCTTCCTCAGTGTAAAGAAATTCATTCCTTAGATCAAAGCAACTTTGCCTGAGCCATGTTGAAATCATAACAAACTAATACACAACATTTATCAAGGTGGAGGATAGGATTCAACGAATCATTCAATAAATTTAAGTTGAGAATCTACTAGGTGCCAGGTACAACAGGAGATTGGGAGGACACTCTGGTGAACAGGGCAATAAAAATCACCTGCCTCATCAATGTCCCATCTATCCAGAATCTTCTTTTTTTTTTTTTTTTTAAAGGTGCTATCTCCCTAGTCAGTTCCACAGACAATTGAAATAGGCTTTGAAGATACTAAAATTTCAATACAAGAAAGAGGGTCCCTGGAAAACTTCCACTTGCAAAACAAAGAGAACCTGCCTATAATTGAAATACTTCTTGATTTCCTGTACAGGTGCCAGGTCTTGAGCAGACACCCAATTTATTACTCTGTCAACTTACTTATTAGGGTTGACACAAATCGAGCTGAAATATGCCTGACATTCTACAGTCAATACTTTTTTTTTTCACACTTTAGCAAGAAGCCAAACCTTTCCCAAAGCAAAGGCAAAGTGGGGAGAAGCTATGGGAGTTAAATTCCCTGCTTTCTATCAGCAAGATGAATATGATCCTCTTCCATCATAGATGGGGAAAAACAGCAATGGAGTGCCCACAACTAAAAACAATTCAGCAAAGGGATACAGCTGGGAAATGATTACCAAGCTCTGGAAAGCCCTTGATTGCAGGAAATAGCACCTACATTTTCAAAAATGTTCCCACCAGACCTTGAATCATAAACCAAAGCTCCTTCCTCTTTTTCTTCCCAACTCCTTAGTCCTCTCCCAGGCCTGACCCCCAGCGTATGACTCTGCACTGTGGAATTCAAAGCAACTCTCTAAACTCCATCCTGTGGGAAGAGACATATGTAACATGTATGAATGTAGTGAACTTACTTTATCAAGTGGAGATGAAATCTGGGGTACCACAGGGGCTTTGCATAACCAAATAGGAGATTCCTTTTACTCAGTAAGTTTGAATGCAAGATGAAGTAAATGGTCTAAATACAAGAAGGCATTGGAATCCTCTAATCAACAACCTGCATTTACAGGGGCTTTCCTCTCAGTCTTTTTTCTTCACAATTTCTCCCCAAATAGTTATTTTCTCTTGCATCTGAGGTATGCCTTTAGTAAAAGAAAGTTAATGTTTATACAACATTTCTCTTAAAACTAGAAATTTGCCCTGTCAATGTTTAGTTGCTGTAAAATCCAGCAAGTTACGAAATTGCTATCCCAGGACTGATCCTGAATTTTTAAAAGGATGAAATTAATTTAAAATATTGAGATTTAAAAAAAGTCAACACATTAGAATTAATATTAACTAAGGATTGCAAATTACAAAGCTGTGCAGTTCTCAAAGTGATCTCAATTCGAGAGTACCCATCATCAAAAGCAGAAAGGTAATGTTGAGCATGTTGTCCACCCGTCACTATCTCAGAGCTAATTTAAGATATGCGAAAATTTGGATCAATGGACCCTAAAATTATCTAACTTTCAAATACTCCCATGCTCTAATCATCACTCAAGCAAGTGAAATTTGATGTAATGCTCTTATTATAAACTTAAAATTTCATAAATGGGTTTCAGAGTAAGTAAAATTGTGTACTCAGGCCTTACAGACACCTGCCAATTTATACTAGTTCATAATTGCCATCAGAGCTGTGTGTAAGGTCTGATTTGGCCAGGTAATGCAAAATTGAAAGAAATCAATAAGGTATTTTTTGTTTCTAGTAATTTTGTCTTGTAAATCAGAAAATAAACTAATATTTGAGTGAGATCATTCTACATATTTTTACAAGCTTCAGGAAGTTAGAAACAAATATATTTAGACTATATATTTTTTTTCCAAAAAAAAAATTATTGTTTATTTATTTCAAAATCTCTTAAACCTAAGCCAGGACCTTTCCCTATCTGTAAAGCTACTGCCCCTTTTGCTCCATCTAGTGGAACATTGATTTTTGCTCAGTATTAACAGAATACATAATACAACCTCTGCCTCCTAAAGACAGATAAAATTTGTACTACTAGTTCTTACTCTGAAGTGAAATTACATTTATGAAGCAGTCATTTCATCTCTTTCTACAACAACAAAACCATAGACTTTTATAAGCACAGTATGGTAAATTTGGAAGAAGCAAATTTGCTACATTCTTTACTTTGCAAGAAGTAAACTACTTGAAGTAATTCAATTTCTCTACTGAATAAGTAAAAGGAAGCTTGCTTGCATCATTAGGGAAGGTTAGTCTAATAGTCTCTGAAGTTCCACAATTAATAACAAAGGCAAATTCTGTTCATAAAGTTTGAGGTAAAAGTTAAGAGGAAACGAGGCATTTTCTTTAGCAAATATAATTAACAAACCAACACATTTTAAAAATGTATTTTCAGGGCGCCTGGGTGGCGCAGTCGGTTAAGCGTCCGACTTCAGCCAGGTCACGATCTCGCGGTCCGTGAGTTCGAGTCCCGCGTCGGGCTCTGGGCTGATGGCTCAGAGCCTGGAGCCTGTTTCCGATTCTGTGTCTCCCTCTCTCTCTGCCCCTCCCCCGTTCATGCTCTGTCTCTCTCTGTCCCAAAAATAAATAAACGTTGAAAAAATAAATAAATAAATAAATAAATAAATAAAAATGTATTTTCTTCACCTAAAGTGTTTTTTAATAATTTTCAAGGTTAATAAAATATATTAATATTAATAACAAAATAGCACTATTAACATTACATATATGCATTTATTTCTTATTCTGGGTAATGAATAACTGCTTATTAAAGTCCTTATCCAAAATGACAGGCACTTATTTGTTAGAAGTCTGATGTCGCCAAAGGCAATATTGCTTCTGATACTATAGTCTAATATAAAAACCCAGTACACAATTTTCCTTTATTCTCCAATCCCACCCCAAGGAGTCAAAGTATTTTAAAGAAGTTTAATTTCCTCCTCATGAATTTTTTTTTTTTTAATGAATTGAAACTTTCTTGTCAGGAATGGAAAATTCCATGGCAGTCATGGCCAGTAAAACTGTGCACATGTATGGTTGAATATTGTGGAGCTAGCTCCATAGTAAAAACTGGCAATGACCCATATGTATTAAAAGTGGAGTGTCCCCAACTTATTTGAAAATTTACCTACTTAAATTATCCTCCAACCTATTGCAATTTGATTTATAATCTGCTGTTTCAACAAACTAAATGAACCCATTAAAAACAAACATACTGTAGATATTTATATCGGGAATAAAATTTCTCCGGGGAGGATGCAATTTATGGAAGCAGAAACATTGGAAGGAAGTAACAAATTGAGGTCCTGGTTTTCTAATGAAGAATTGGAAATTGAGTTCTGCTCAAATAAGCAGGAAAAAAAAAAGAGATGTGATTATTTTTCACTCATTAGCATTTAGGTCAGTAGCAGGATATTTCACAAGTTTTAGATAGCTTTTTTTAAAAATAGATTTAGTAATTATTTTGTTAAGTTTAATTTTTATAGTCACATATGCAAGTTATTGATAGAAAGGCAGATTATCTACATATGCTACCCTGCATTTAATTATGATAAATACAAATTATCTGTCTATAACTTCAGAACTAGATTCTAATGAGGAAGAGTCTGCCTACTAGATTCCAGAAGAACAAAACAGATGCAGGTCTGCCCAGAATCTGGTTCTTGGGACAGATGGACTTTTATTGCACGTCATGGTCTGTCTGACAGGCTTATAAACAAGATATAATCTTGCCTATGATTAATATTTTCTCTTACATAAATATTTGAAAGACACAGCATGTATCTTTTCTATCAATATGTTAAGTATGCTACTACCTTCAAGATACTTTGAATTTTATGTAACAATGAAATTGACATCCTCAAACAAACGTTGTTTTTCCTCAAAGTCTGCAAACAGCATTTCCATTACATGAATGGCAAAGTGGAAAAACATGTTCATGGTTTCACTTTGATTTCCACAACCTTTTGTCAGAGGCCACATGCCTACTTGGAATTATTATCCAACATGTAATTACTCACAAGCAGATTAACGAATGGTATACTACCATTTTTTTCACAATAAGGTATTTTAAGGATGTGGCAAGCCCCTGTTGCTGGTGTAGAAAATGAAATTAGTCCCTTGGAGAGGATATAATCAATGCCGTGTTAATCTAACTTTCAGCTGTTAATGATTTGCCCGAGGATTCCCCTTGATGCTGAAATATTGTTTTAAGAGTTTCTGTTAAATCCCCCTTCTTGTCTTTTGCCGAAAGGGGATTGAGTGGAGTGGATCCTGTGGATCAACTTTTCTTCTCTGCTTGTGTGTGTGTGTGTGTGTGTGTGTGTGTGTGTGTGTGTGTGTGTGTGTGT